>NC_090003.1:7100520-7427698 GCF_036417845.1 Apteryx mantelli | reverse complement strand
AATTAAGCAACTATGTCTGTATGTCATGAGACATATTTATCTGATTTGAATGTATACAGCATGCATTTGCAGGTACATTTAAGCCTGCAACTGAAAAGCTGATCATGTTGTGCTTCTGAAATGTTTTTGTTCATTACCATTGCATACACTTTCTAACTGTCTGTCGGGAGGGAGTGATCAGAATATTTGGGGATGGAGATGCACCTCAGAGGAAGGGATATTCAAGCAGGTGATGCTTGTGGGAAAAGTATTATTCTGAAAGATCTGGGACTCATTTATGTGCAGTTCATTCCTGTGAATCAGGGGTGCAGTGATGAAAATAATCCTCTTTTGCTATCAAGCTCCTGGTAAGCCACAGAATGTCCTGAGAACACTATATCCCCCCCCAGCCAGTAACAAGCTGATTTTCTTCATGTGCACTGGTCATGCTAAGAAGGAGATACTGGGAAGCAACCAGAGTACCATAGGGTATATGCTGTTTCTCTAACTCTGAAGGGGATCCTACCTTGATCCGCTGATGATGAGGTAGCTCTGGATCCTCTAAACCAGCCACTCAGGTGCAGTGCTTTCTTTTACACACATACTCATTTAAGAATATAAAATAGGTTTTAAGTATTAGTCCTAATTCATTGCTGTTTGGAGTGCTGGCATACACAACCTTACATATGAAATTTCTTTTACATACCTCTAGTCTCTTCAGAAAGGTTCTCCTTGATGTTTGGTCTGGTTTGTGATTCGGGAAGTAAATGAAGTCTGTTCTGTATGTGCTGTTGCTGAGTTTCTCACTGACTTTTATAAACTAAAAGGATATACAACACTCAGTATAGCTAAGGCAATCTGATAATTTTAGAAGTTTGTTCCAGTGCTACTTTCTTCATCTATGTATTTAAAAAACACTTACTTGAAAAGAAGTCTGTGCTGCATACTTTTTCTCAAATGGTAAAGTCCGCTACTATAATCAGCCATAGTAAAATTCTGGATTGATTCCTTGGTGTAAATATAAGATGCTGTACAGCCCTTGAAAAATCATTCATGGTTTGGTGTCACATCCTTTCACTTGCAGTGTGAACTAGTGCCTGAAAAGGCAAATCCCTGCAGTACAGTGTCTAGCATTTTGCCCCAGCTCAGTTGAAAGAAATGGGATGTTTTCTATGGAAGACCATTCCCCTGCTTATTTTTTCAGTCACAAAGGTTTTTTTCTTAATATTCTAACTGCTTTTCTGTTTCTTATTTGATCCTCATTTATAATTTAATGAAATACTTTAAGGATTTCTTTTTTCTATGTGATGTTTACACCCTTAAACTATCTTTATTTGCTTTGATCACATCGGATCTCATAAATGTCAGGCAAAAAAAAAAAATCTAGAGGAAGTAGTTTTAGTGGAGTCAGGAGGAATTGTCCTAACAGGTCCAATATTAAAGCCAGCTGGTATGTTTTAATAAAAAAATGTGTAATGATAGAATTTTGCGCAGTTCTAAGTAGGACATACGATCTATACAGCTGCTCTGCTAACAAAGATACTCTGGTTTACACAGGCAAATGAAATTAACATCCAAATTATTAAAGATACAATTAATGTAAGTATTCCTTATGGAAGGGCTAATGAAGCCTCAGTTGTATAATATTGGTATATATCATTAAGTGACTGTTGTATAGCACTGTGAGGTGAATTACTATAAAAAACTCTAGCATTTTAATTGGCCAGTGTTATATTCAGTGTGAACCACACATTATACCCCATGCTTAGGCATTGCTTGCGTCCTGGCTTAAGGGGAAGAATGTAGGATCATAAGAACAAAATGAATGGATGCAAGTGAATCGAGATGCTCATCCTTCTCCCTTTCATTACTCTTCTGAGATGAGCCTCGGCTCTTAGAGTGCAGTAGTAAACTATCCCCAGAGCATTGGTTCTGACCCACACTATTCCTGTTCTCAGCCGCCTTTCCTGATCTTACCCCTTTCCTCTCTTCCAACCAGTTTCCAATCAGAACTTTAGAAGAGTATTTGGGTTCAGTCTTCCACCAATCCTGTCCATCTATTTGCGGTGCAGTCATACTTCTTTGTCTCACCAGCAATACCCTCCTTGTGAGTATAATCACAGTCCTTCCAGTTCTGGAGGTGAAAGTAACTCAGTAGTTCAGTGCTAAAAATAGGACAGAAAGGGGCTCCACCTCCACCAGCTGTGTGATTGGAAACATAGGTGATTTGTGGAACCGCTTTGGCTTAGAGCCATTCATGTTTAGTATCTCCACGGTGACTGTCAATCCACTAACCACGTTCTAGGCGTATTTATATGATGGTATTTGCTGTTGAGCAAAACAGTGGCTCCTAATTCACTACAGTCAGCTGGAGTTTTTTCTCTAATAGAGTGCAGAATCAGAGCATAAAGTATGTCTCAAAACATTGTGATACAAGTGAAATGCACATTTACACCAACACACTGCACATACCTGCACAATACACATAATCTCTCATCACAGACAAAGACATGTTTTATTTGAAACAAGTGGGACAAACCAGGACGTCAGTTCAAAATAATGCTCTTATTTATTGACATAGCTAAAGATAAGGGCTTTCAGCCTGGTACAAAGCATGTATAAGAAAGATTTACATACTCAGTATTCCAACTAGCAACTGGAATAAGATTCACATGAGCCTTGTTTATCATTGTTAATGGCTGCCCTTGACTGACTACTCATCACTTGATACTAAATATCCTAAAAAGATATTTTGCTAGGTTGAGGCATTAATAGACTCCTGGAATGTAAGATGCCTAGTATAAGCCCTTTATGAAGTTAACGATGCTGTCCAGTCCCCTTTTCCCAGCTGGAAATGAAAAGCCACCGTAATCGTGTAGGCTTATGATTCCATGGAACCCATCCTCAAGGTGGTACCAAGTGACTGGAACACCATTGTCCTCTAATCTCTTCTTGTACAGCAAACCGTCGTCTCTCAGCACGTCGTACTCGCATGTCAAGATGAAAGACTCGGGCTGCTGGTGAACAACAGCATCTTCAGCTAACAGCGGACACAGGTTGGGCTCACAGAATCTTTTCACTGCCTCATAAACTTCAGCTATGCAATGCGTGGGCACAAGCGGCTTGACGCCTCTGACCTTAAACTGTTCAGGGATGTTATCTGGACTCACCCACTTCCTATACTTCAACCTAATATCTGCAGGAATATGAGAGCCTTCCAAGACCTCTTCTACATGTGATGCATCGCCATTTAGGTACTGCAAAGCAAAGAAAGCAGCACGTTCTCGGAATAGGAGAGGGACTCCCCGATTTTGCTGATAGGATGGTAAATTGAAGTCCAGCGCCTGAAGGCCTGGGTAGATCAAGATTTGAGCCCGTAGTTTTGGGAGGTCTGGTCTGCTTGCAAGGGTCTGGCTAACGGCAGCTGCTAGATTGCCGCCAGCACTGTCCCCGCTGACAATTATACGGGCAGGATCCACCCCATAGTGCTCTATATTCTTCATGAAGTGTACGGTAGCATTAAGACAGTCTTCATATGCAGCCGGGTATTTGTGCTCAGGAGCTAAACGGTACCTAATACGCAGACAGAGACAACAACAGCAAGAGAAGGAATGTCAATAGTATTAATTAGAAAATAGCATCTTACAATGACTTGCAAGGGCTTTTTGTTTGTTTGTTTTTTCCTCCAGCTGAGAATACTTATTACCTTCTAAGTAGGCATTTCCCAGTTAGTGATCACAGATAAGCTATAATTTGCGTGTTCAATCACAAGGACTCAGTACAGTAGCATTGTCATCTGATTAAGGAACTGAATGAGCCTTTGTAATCCATTTCTGTTTTGTGCTGAAAACTACCTGCATCTTCTTGACTAAGTAATTTAATCATTTTGTGTCTCTGCTTCTTATACAAAATGGGGGTAATACCGCCTGAATTTTCTCGCTTTTCTCCCATAAATCACAAGGTTTTGGAGCATCTCATTATGTGTGCATATGATCAGCACAAGGAACCATGTTCTACTTTAGTTTTGTTTGGCTTTTGTATATTTTCTTATTGCACTAAATATTGTCATTCGGGTCTTTTCTGACTATATCAGCAAATGAACACTTAAGCTGTATTTGTTTCTTTATGGACTTTCTCTGTAAGAAAGAAATCTCCAAAACCAGTGCAGGTCTACTGTGGCATCACGCCAACAATAATCTCCAAACAATAGAACTGGATAGCATTCACTTACTCAACAGATATAACTACCGATTCACTTTCTCTGGATATGTAGCGGCATACTTTTTCATAGGTATCTGGAAAAGAAATGTTTTCGTTATTTCTTTGCTAGTGCCCTAATCTTTGAGACAGCTAGGAAATGTTAATTTCCAGAAGACTATGTATGTGTCCTCAGACCTTCTCCAAATCACAGCCTGAAAACATCCACTTATTTAAATTTTATGAAAAGATGAGAATGTTCTTTCTAAATTACTCTAATGCCTCCAGCAAATATCTTACCAAGACTTCCAAATACCCAGCCTCCTCCGTGAAAGAAGATGATACCTCTCCTTCGCCCATCAGATGGAGTTTTAGGCTGATAAACCCTAACAGGTACTTTCTTAAACTGCAGATCCTGGATAAAGAGCTTCGGATCCACTGCTAGTCTCCTTCCCCTTCGCATATATCGGCCAAAAGTGATTTGACTGCATATTCCAATCTTCTCCAAGATCTTCCCCTGTTTAAAGTATGAGAAATGAAGGCTTCTTTAAAAGACTTGTTTTAGCCAAGGTATAAAAACTCTGCACCATACTTACATTGAACTGTACTTGAGCTTATGAAGGGAAAAAAAGCGATGGTAATACTGTAAAGCATTAGTACAATATAATAAAATACAATAGTAACAGCACAAGAAAAGTCAGGCTAACCACTGTGAAGACTGTTCGTAGAAGAGCACAATGGCTATGCAAGCATCTCCTAAACACGGTCCGAATGGCTTCTGGTATACTAAATACTGACAGGAGAGTTCACTCTAGCAGGTTGTTTAGTCCTTGCTTTTTTCTTGCTTTCCCTTCATAAACCCATGAAAAACAGTAAGGAAAAGTAACTCTGCAGGTGGTTTTCTTGATATGAATGTCCAGGCCTAAGAAAGTGAGAGATCTCAGGACAGATCCAGAAAACAGTATTTGTTCTCTGGCTGCCTGCATTAGTTGTATCAAGGAGGAGAGGCTTGTACCATATATCATATTAGCAATCACATGAGTCTTCCAGACCATCTTCTGAAGAAAGATTGAAAAATCTAGGCTGGACCTACAGCAATTTGACTCCTGGTGTCTGATAAAAATAAATAATTCATCTCTAGCCCATTAGTTAGGGAAATTTTCCCAAGCTTTCACTTCCTACAGACATGAAAAAATCTATTTCATTATTCAAATCCAGTGTCATTCTAATATCACATTATAAATTTTATATAGACCATCTAAATTGGCTGTATTGGATTATACGTTTTAAATGTCAGTATTGTCCAGCACACCATTTTGCTCATACTTGTTTCATTTATAGCTGATAACAACAGTGAAATGGTGTATACAGAAACATCCTCAGAAACTTTTATAGTTCTTCTTGCGTAAACCAATACTCCAGAATTAGCAGACCATAAAACTCAGTGGATTTGCAAATCTTTAATGCTCAGTCCTGTCGTGCCAGTTAGTTGCTGCTTTTTATTTGCACAATACCTGTAGATTTACTAAGCAACATAAAGAAGCTTCCTTTCCCAATGCTCTTGCAATGATCTTACAAACCAGAATATAAATCTGATGTAATAAGTGGACAAACAAGAAGAAGGTGGGAACCAGCTGAAATAATGGACTCACACAAACTACTGCAGTTCATCTGTGTTCAGTTACTAAACAAGATCCTAATCTTAAATGCCTAATGAGAGCCTGTCTTTATCCATTCCCTCGTGGGCCTCTACGTGTGATTAAGGTGACCTGGTGGCTTAATGAGTAAATTTAGAGAGGATGTAAGTGGTGTAAGAAACAGCACGCAGGAAAACAAGGCCTGCGTGGGCAGCAAAGGGCTGTTGTGGCTGGAGCGGAGAAGAAAACAAAACATTTTTAAAAATCAAAAATTTAACAGCAAGCGACAGCAACAGAGGAAGAGTTAGGAGGGCTCTTATGCAGTTTGTGCGAGGCTGTAAAAGTGAGGCGGAGATTAAGTGAAGCTCCCTAACCGGATTTTCGTTCCGTAAATGTCAGCAGCGGCGGGAGCAGCTGAAGGGCTGCGGTTTTCCGTGTGCAAGGTGACTCGGCCTGTAGCCGAGGGCAGTCGTCAAGCAAAACATCGCCGTAACTCCGCGCTCCATGGAGGCGGCGGTCAGCGCTGCCGCTCGCGCATCTCCGCCGAGCAGCCCCCAACGTGCCGCTTTTCGGGGCGAAGGGCGTCGAGCGGCAGGCGCGGCTCCGGCCCCCCGCGGCCGCCGAGCCCGGCGCTCTGCTCTTTCCCCCGCCCCGCGCCCGCCCGGGGAAACCCGGCGCGGCTGCACTCACCACGGCGGCGGTGCCGAGCAGCACCGCCAGGACGAGCCGCAGCTTGGCCGGCTGGTTCACGCCGCGCGGGATCTCGTAGCTGGGGAGGTGGAGCAGCACCGCGCCCAGCGCCAGCGCCGCCGCCGCCAGCAGCAGCAGCAGCAGCAGCAGCAGCGCCATGGCCCGGCCCCGGCCCCGGCCCCGGCCCCGGCCCCGGCCCCGGCCCCGGCCCCGGCCCCGGCCCCGGCGGGGCTGCCCCGGCCGGCCGGGCCGGCGTCGCAAAGGGCCGTTTGTGACCGCTCCGCAGAGCCGCGGCCGGGCTCATGGCGCGGCGCCGCGCCCGGTAATCCGCGCTGCCCCGCGCTGCCCCGCGCCGCTGCCGCCGCCGCCGCCGCCGCCGCCGCCGCTGCCGCCGCCCTTCGCCGGCCGCGGCGCCGCTTTCCCGGCCCCGCCGGCCGCATCTCGCCTCCTTCGGGGATGCTCTGTGCCCCAGGCAGCTTGCAAGCGGCTAGAGAAGGGGCTGCCTCTGCACGAGAAAAAGAGGAGGGAGTTCAAACAGGTCAGATTTCGCGAAGAATGACCCTTCTGTGCTGGGCTCTGCTAGCGTTTCATTTACCTCTTCTCTAAATTGTATTTCAGGCATTTGTTTTTATCACGGATACCGCTGACGAATGTTCTGCAGCATAGGCAGACCTAACTCCCTCCCTGGCAGTCTCAACTGCTATTAAAAAAATCCTATTCTGGTGAATTTCAGGCAGAAGCTTTAAACATCACCTCAGTGTAACCCCCGAGGAAATCTAAAGAAAACACAGCATTTCTGTTTTTTGGTATTTTTTAATTGCTGATTTCCACAGTGTTACAGTTTTTGAGGATCTTTGTGTTCACTATTGTTTCACCACCTTTCATCAGCAGAGTACAATAAAACATAAAATCAGAAGATATACTATCTGGTCCTCTAAGGAAAATGCAAAACATGGAGAAAAGACAGAGCACAAATTCTAAAAAAATTATTGGGGAATCGTTCTCTGAAAGAACATGAGAATGTTTTCGTTCATATTTTCTAACTGTTTTCGTTCATATTTTCTAACTCTAAACTGAATCTTCTAATACACGTAGATTAAAAGAACAATTCACTGATCCTTATTGCCTTTCCAAAACCTGACATAAAGTGTTCTCTCTCAAGTACCTGTGGCCCTAAGGCTCAGTGGGCATGATGGAGACATCCCAGAATAAAATAGGAGTTTATAGAGCCTAAACAATTCCAAATCATGGCAGCCCTTGCTTTTCTCCAGCAAGCTGTCCCGTATTAACTCAGACCTTGTACTGGTACTCTTCTTGCACATGTGGTTCTTCCATGCTTGCAGTCTATATTGAATTTCCTCATTGGGGTCTTGATCTCCTCTTATTTTCCTGTAGCTTTCTCTAACTCTGGCCTCCATCTCATTATATACATAACTTTCCACATTTCATCTAAATAAAAATCACAGCATGCTTTGGAGCTTATCAAACGAACATGAACAAGGATCCTAACTGTAATTCCACATGAGTTAGTTCATCCAAATTAGTCCACGCACAATAGCTAAACAGAAGGAAATCAGCCTTTAATTAAATATAAGGAGTAGATCAGATGCTGATTTGAAGGAAAGAGACTTGAAGCACACCATGTGGAAAATATTAAAAATGTAAAGGCTAAACTGTCAGTAGTCTCACAAGCACAAGCACCAGTGTTCACAGGGGTCTTCAAAGTTCACCAAGAGTCATAGCTGATACATCATTTTGTGTATCAAAGGACATGAAAATTTTATTGACAATTGACACCTGAAGTTTGAGAGCCTAAGCAGAGAAATTAAGCGTAACAAAAGAAGGTTGTTTCTACAGGCCTCTTATGAAGTTAACAATGCTGTCCAGTCCCCTTTTCCCAGCTGGAAATGAAAAAACGCTGTAATCATGTAGGCTTATGATTCCATGGAACCCATCCTCAAGGTGGTACCAAGTGACTGGAACACCATTGTCCTCTAATCTCTTCTTGTACAGCAAACCATCGTCTCTCAGCACGTCGTACTCGCATGTCAAGATGAAAGACTCGGGCTGCTGGTGAACAACAGCATCTTCAGCTAACAGCGGACACAGGTTGGGCTCACAGAATCTTTTCCCTGCCTCATAAACTTCAGTTGCACATTCAAGTAGCACATGTGGTTTGTAGCCTCTGGCCTTAAATCTTTCAGGAATATAATCTGGACTCACCCATTTCCTATAATTTAATATAATATCTGAAGGAATATGGGAACCCTCCAAGACCTCTTCCAGGTTTGATGCATCGCCATTTAGGTACTGTAACACATAGAAAGCAGCACGTTCTCGAAATAGGAGAGGGACTCCCCGATTTTGCTGATAGGACGGTAAATTGAAGTCCAGCGCCTGAAGGCCTGGGTAGATCAAGATCTGAGCCCGTAGTTTTGGGAGGTCTGGTCTGCTTGCAAGGGTCTGGCTAACGGCAGCTGCTAGATTGCCGCCAGCACTGTCCCCGCTGACAATTATACGGGCAGGATCCACCCCATAGTGCTCTATATTCTTCATGAAGTGTACGGTAGCATTAAGACAGTCTTCATATGCAGCCGGGTATTTGTGCTCAGGAGCTAAACGGTACCTAATACGCAGACAGGGACGACAACAGCAAGAGAAGGAAATGTCATAACTGTAAATGGAAATTATTTCCTACAGCACCTTGACTTCCAGTGTCTTGTTTGTAGTATGTTTTTCTTCAGCAAAAATCAGTATCATTAGCTGCTGAACAGGTATTTTTGCCAGCAAGTTATCACAGATAAATAATAGCCAGCAGGATGAAGGTGCAAGGACATAACATGAGTTGGATCTTCTGAGAAGAGCGCTGATCAGAACTGAGGGGATCCAAGTTCATTTTACATTACTGGTGTAGACTGCATCTGGCTTGTGGTTGAAGTAATTTAATCAGTTTGCACCTCACCTTTACTTAGAATATTTCCCTTGAGAATTATACTTGATTTTTCTTTGTTTATTTAGATTAACTATCTGGGTCAGAGGTTATATTTTTCTACATTATTAGTATTATGTATATTAGAATTTAATCTGTCTTGTTAGAAAATAAAACTTGGCATTTACAGGGTGATTACATCTAACTAAAGTGATCGCTGAATCACTGCCTTCCAAGTTTGTTAATTATGCAGTTCTCAACGCAATTTTCATTAGAAAACCCTTGTAAAAAATATTCCTTCTTTTTGTATGGCACCAGCATAGTTCTGCATTGCGTTCGGATACATGAACCTAAATTTGGGTCTGCCTGTGCTCGCACTGCCTGGGCGGAGTGCCAAAATCCAGTCAATAAAAAGACTTCGGCGTAGTAGCACTGACGTAACTCACCCAACGGATACCACCACAGAGTCGGTTTCCCTGGCAAGGTAGCGGCATATCTTTTCATGGGAATCTGCAAAAAATTGGGGTTTTTTGTAAGTTACTCGTTCCGTTTCCATATGCGATGGTTAAGGAGAGCAGAGGTGTGCTCTTTCCGACCTGTCCTACCATTCCCCGGCCCTCGCAGACCACATGAATTCCTCACGTCTCTCTTTTTTGTCCCTGAAACCCTCTTCCCCGGCAGCCTTGCCTCCAAGGTGAGCATAACGGGAAATCCAAGCCCGATTTTGGGCCTCCTCCCGAGTCCCAGGGCAGAATTACCCCCCCTTCCCCCTTTGAGGACCAAAGCAGCCACCCTTAGCTGCACGCCCGGGGGGAAGAGCCCCGAAACGCCCTACCGACGCTGCCGTACAGCCAGCCGCCGCCATGGAAGAAGATGGTGCCGGCCCTGAGGCCGGCAGGCGGCACGCGGGGCCGGTAGAGCCTCACGGGCACCCGCGCAAACGCCACCTCGCTCACGCGGAGCCGCGGGTCCGGCGGCAGCCGCTGCCCGGCGCACACGTAGCGGGTGAAGGCGATTTGGCTGCACACCCCCATCATCTCCAGGAGCCTCCCCTGTTGAAAGGGAAGGAGGAGAAGCTGCACTGCGCCGCACCGAGGTGGGGGAAACCAGCGGCCACCACCGGCCTCGCCATCTGCGGCGGCCCCGGTCCGTTCCAGCGGCAGGTGAGCCCGTGTCTCCTGCTAACGCGCTGTCAGCAAAACGTCTGCAAGGTGAGAAAAGCATCCTCCCTCTCAGGGCTGTCAAGCCTTACACTGCCTTTACCAGCCTCTCACCGCTTCTTTTTATCACCTCACCACTCAGCTATCGTTCTTCCAAGTTTTCCAAAGAGTTGCCGTTTTAATGTCCCGTAAAACTACCTGGCCTTCCTCAACGGTTACCGGAAAGCCCCCAAAATGGCCTAAAAACACCTGGGCTTCACTGAAGTAGAAATCAAAACAGTGTCATAAAAATAAATAATTAACTTAAATAATATAAATAATTAGCTTAAACTGAATTATGGAAGGGCAGCTTATATTATTTGGGCTGTTACCTTTGGCTTCATCGCTACAAGAATAGGTAGGGAAAACCTGAAGCTATCTCGAGGTCTAATAGGATTTGCTTTACAAAGATTGCCCCCTAAAGTCAACAAAAAAAGCATATAAGTGACCTTATACCTTCATCTCTGTGTTAATACAGCCAGCATGATTCCAGTATTTGCATGTATAACCTTAGAAAAAAAAATCAGCTAAACCCCATTTCTGGCAGAAATCACGGCAGATTAACTCACCATAGCAGATATACTAATCACAGAAGCCAGGATAATGCGAAGCTTTCCCTCATGATTCACTCCAGGAGGGATACTAGGATTGGAGTAGTCAAATTGAATTGTTCTGATAACTGCTAGTATAAATGAAACAATAAAAGTCACCAGCAGTATCACTAGCAATATATAAAAAAATGCCATTTCACTTAGCCAAAGGTGAGGTGACTCCACACCTATCTGTCTTTGATTTAGCTTTCTCAGATACCAGTAAATCCTGGAGCAGTCCAAGTTTGTACAGTTCTCCCAGTTAGGTGTCACACACTTTAAAATCCTAGGAAATGTGTGACAGCACGCATGACATTAGAGAAGAGGCAGAGGAGGATGCATTTAATTTACTGTTTAGCTTCACGTTAATTGTGATAATGATACAGGGCGTGGTATTCAGTGTGGTATTCTTGATTGCGGATGGTATGGATGACTGTTCAGAGATGGCAGCTACATATCAAATGAAGTTCCAGTTTGTGATATGTTTTGCTATTTACAAGAAGAGAGAGCAAATTAATATATGGAGGCTAAATTGGCTGTTGCGTATGATTTGCAGCCACAGTGTATTGCTTCCTGTGTTACAGACATTCTTTAATCAGTTTGGAATATATATTTTAACAAGGACATTTAGAAAAGAAAAAGCTAAATATCATGTGTGCTTTACAAAAATAAATGTATGGACTTTATTTTATTGGTAGAGTATTTAAATGTAGAAACAAGTTCTTCAACATGTTCGTATGTTTGGTAAACATAGGAACACATTTATAGCATTTCAAAGAGTCTCTGTTGTAGTTTACACAAAGCTGTTAACAGAGTAGTTCTATCAGGGACAGCTGCAGTTTTGACATCAAATTTCAAGTCTAAAATATCAATTACCTAGTCCATGGTAATTTTATGCAAGTTAGCGACTGGGAATCTTAGACATGGATGCTACACATAGTATATAGCACAGGCACTGCATTATGGTGTTGTAATATAAGTACCTTTCTCCTTTACCTAAACACACTTAGCCTTCTTGGAAGAATAAAACTGTAGTTCAGAACTGAATAAAGTGGGTCAGACCAGATGTTGATTTAAGGTAATATTCTTTAATATTTATTGAGTGAGTAGCAACAGATCATTAAAATAGACAGACTGTGCACAGAATACTTGAGACATCACTAAAAGAAACTTTCCCAGCTTTCTTTAAACATTTTCAGTGGTCATACTGTCATGGTTGCTCATTAACATAAATTGTCCTATCTAAACCTCTTCTCTGAAATTTAGGAGCATGAAACAAAACCACAGAAAATTGGCAATACTTATATACTTATGGCTGAAAGAAAATTGTTTCTATAAACTTTTTAGAAAGTTCACAATATTATCAAGACCCCTTTTTCCAGCTGAAAATGACAACCAGTCACTATTAAATGAGTTTATGATTCCATGGAACCCATCCTCAAGGTGGTACCAGGTCACTGGAACACCACTGTCCTCTAATCTCTTCTTGTACAGCAAACCATCGTCTCTCAGCACGTCATACTCACACGTCAAGATGAAAGTCTCAGGCAGCTGCTGAACAACAGCATCTTCAGCTAACAGCGGACACAGGTTGGGCTCACAGAATCTTTTCCCTGCCTCATAAACTTCAGTTGCACATTCAAGTAGCACATGTGGTTTGTAGCCTCTGGCCTTAAATCTTTCAGGAATATAATCTGGACTCACCCATTTCCTATAATTTAATATAATATCTGAAGGAATATGGGAACCCTCCAAGACCTCTTCCAGGTTTGATGCATCGCCATTTAGGTACTGTAACACATAGAAAGCAGCACGTTCTCGAAATAGGAGAGGGACTCCCCGATTTTGCTGATAGGACGGTAAATTGAAGTCCAGCGCCTGAAGGCCTGGGTAGATCAAGATCTGAGCCCGTAGTTTTGGGAGGTCTGGTCTGCTTGCAAGGGTCTGGCTAACGGCAGCTGCTAGATTGCCGCCAGCACTGTCCCCGCTGACAATTATACGGGCAGGATCCACCCCATAGTGCTCTATATTCTTCATGAAGTGTACGGTAGCATTAAGACAGTCTTCATATGCAGCCGGGTATTTGTGCTCAGGAGCTAAACGGTACCTAATACGCAGACAGGGACGACAACAGCAAGAGAAGGAAATGTTATTAATTGTATTGCTGTAAATACAGAAAGTTTAGCCCCAGTTCTTCCTGCAACCAGCGATACCATCATTACCTCAGAATCCTCCCTTTCTCCCCAAGTTATCATAAATAAACTGTGTCTAATAGGAACAGTTGTGAAGATTAAGTTGTTGGGATCATCATCTATTTAGGACATTGTTCAGAGCCTGAAAGAGAGGAGTACTCAGCTTGTAACTACGTCCAGGTTTTATGGACAGTCATTTAATCAGTTCGTGCTTTAGCTTTCCATGTTGTTTCCATGTCGGATAGGAATGATAATACTTCCTTTTTATGTCTTCATTATAGTAGAACTTATCCTCATCATGCAAACAGCTGTGTCAGTATGTTGGGGGTTATATTACTTTGTCATTCTTGTAGTGCTCTTGTAAGCATCAAATAGAGTTTGCTTGAATGAGGATTAAGTAGCAGAATATTTGACTTACTGCCTGTTTACTATCAATTTTGAGTTTGGAATTGAAAGCGTGTACTTTATTTTCCAGTTAAATGTCTGTAAGCATTATGTGCAGTGTAGTCAGATAGTTAAAACTGAGTCTGAGTCAGTCTTCAGTGGCTCCAAACAAGAGCAGAGTGAATTTGTCAAATCACATGCTTGATGAGTCCCACAGAAACACTTTTCTGAGAATAGTTATTGCTATGGTCAAGGAAGTTATAAGTTGATATCCACAGTATAGAAAATAATCTCTAAAAAACAGCCTGAAGAAGGACTTACCCAACAGATACAACCAATGATTCACTTTCTCTGGCAATAGAGCGGCACAGCTTTTCATGGGTCTCTGAAAGAAACATTTTCATTGTTTTTTTGCCCAAGTACTGATGTTACCCATTGCATAAGAAAGGGAATTGTAAGAAAAGAATATTCTTTCCTCTTTCCTACCCTTTCTTACATTGCTCTGCAGATCTTAGTACCCCTTCCTTTTTCATTATTCGCTTAATGTCATTGTCTTTAAGAGAAATCAGATAATGCACAGTAAATGCTTTTTTTCTGACGAGTTAGAAGACGAGTTAGAAGAGTGCATCTATCATTATACTCAAACTTCCTAACTGCTGGAGATCAAGCCGCTATCAACTTCACCATTTATGAAGTAATGTTTCTTTTACTAAATTATAATATTTTTTTCTGTTAAATATCTTACCAAGACTTCCAAATACCCATCCTCCTCCATGGAAGAACATAACTCCTCTCCTTTGGCTGGCAGATGGAGCCTTGGGCTGATAAATCCTCACAGGCACCTTTTCAAACCACAGGTCCTTGATGAAGAGGTTTTGGTCTGCTCCCAGAGTCTTTCTACCTTGCATATACCGGACAAAGCTAACCTGACTGCACATGCCAATATTTTCCAAAATCTTCCCCTGTTCAAATGCAAAGAGAAAAGGAAATTTGCTCAGGAGATTCTGTATTTTCCAAAGTAAAGGAGCTGCATGGGCAGTACATATGGGAGGTCTAAGTTGTGTGGTTTAGGAGAATCATAAAATATTTGAATAGTTATATAGGTGCAATGCCACTGAATAAACAGCATCATGAGAGGTCATAGGAACCACAGTGCTGGCTGAAGACCCTAATCCCAGAGGAATGCAGCATTAACAAAGATTGGTTAAGTATATTCCTTTGCTTTCTCAGGAGGTCCTTTTCTTTACTGAATATAGAGAAAGAGCTTGGTTTTCATTGATTATTCTGTCCCCTGAGAAAATGTGAAAGTGTGGAGAAAGGTAAGAGTTCTGGTGCTGATTTTCATGATGTGGACACTTGCCCAAAATAGAGTTGACTAAGATGAGAATATATTTGATACTTGCCTTTTGATTCATCTCAGAAATCTTAATTGATGTTTGCAATGCACTGATGGGAAGATCCTGAGGTATTTAATAGGACTAAGCTTCTCTTCCTTCTGTATGCTGTAGTGATATTCATGCTAGGCGTCAGAGGGTGGAAAGAATACAAAGGAGAGCTACAGCTCCAATTTAACTTGGTGGAAAAAGCTTAACCTGTTTTGAAATACATGATTTACTCATTCCAAAGCAGTACTACTGTCCTCACAGAGATTTGGGTCAAGCTCTTAATATTCAATATTGTTATGAATATTTCTCACAATAAACAGACTGCTGCATTTGTATGGATTGTCAGTACAGTGTTATCACTCTCAATATATTTACCAATGAAAGGCCTTTTATTAATCAGTTACTCCAACAATCCACAGATGTTCTCTGATTTTGAGCCTGATTTTGAGGCTGAGGAAACTAACCAAGCCACATACAGATTTAAATTCATTATAGGAACTAGTCTTAGTGTTTTTGATTATATAGAAACATGATGAATTTATTTATTCTGGTGTATTTTCTAGTTTCCAAACAGAAACGGAACAGCTACAAGGAATATTCTCATCTTATCGTTTAATTTGTTTATTTCATTCCTTATTATCTACACTGCAGCATACAAATCTGGTTTATGGTATTAATGGGCAGTGATAAAAAGGAGAACTGGATTTTCCAGCTGCTTAGGTGAAGTGATCATTTTCTAATTACAACTTGTGTGCAGCCAAAGCATGAGAATATATATGCTAGAGTTCTTTAGTATGATCCATTATAATCTACAATATTCCATGACTAAGAAGTGTGTATGTATGTATGTATGTGTGTGTGTGTGTGTGTATATATGTATATATATATTTCATTTTAAATAGTTTGTCCCTGTTGGAGGAGTTGAAGTAATGCATTAAATACATGCACAACTACCACTGTCTCATATATTTCTAATACCTGCCATCATCATAGTATCTATGCATCTATCATTAACATGAAATTCCTGATTCAGTAAGATCCTTTGTTGGCAAAGATCCCCAGAAGTTGGATGCTGGTAAAACTGTTAGTGGAAGAGCTAGAAGTCTTGCTGCCCACTCTTTTACAGGCCAGTTCACCTGAAGAAGTTGGACTGTCCGGAACTCCTCAATCCCCCCAAGCGAGCCTGCTATTCTGCTTAGTTGCGGCAGGAGTTACAAACACGTGGTCAAAGGAAATGGAATTCCTTCAGCTCTTCTTGGGCAATGTTACCTAATTTTATCACATGTCATCACGAAAAGATCCTCCCCTTCCCAAAACAATTTTAAAATTTCCAATTTCCATTTTTATCTTTAAAATAAATACGTAACTTCTCACCCCCGCCCCCAAACCGAGGTGAATCTTGAAAGCATGTCCCAAAGACATCTGATATATTCTAAACTCGTAATGGAAACATAATCCAGTATTTATATATATTGTTAATCAAGTTATTGCTAGGTTAGCACAATTCATTTTAGAGGCTCAGTTCAGACTTTCAAACCCTTGCGTTAGGCAGTGCTTGCATACTACCTGATGTAAGAGAGCTGGGCAGCATCTGACTGTAATAATGCAGTGCAGTGTAAAGAATATGGTAAGGGTTTCTTTAGCAAATCTGAGCTTCTTAAATACAACATGCAGCGTAATAGCAATATCCTGCTTTCCTCTCTGAAAATTAATTCCAGGCAAGGTTCAAGCATTGCACTGGGTTTAAAATTTACAGGTTCATCTGTCTTCCCCCAGAAATCATACCAGGTTAACTTACCACCACAGCTGTGCTTATTAAAATAATATGAATGATTCGGAGCTTTGCAGGTTGATTCACTCCAGGAGGAATTTCTGAGTTGGAGAGATCAAAATTAATTACCCCCATAACCAAAAATATAAATGCAGCAACGAAAACTGCCGGGAATAACACCAGCAATGTATAAGCTACTGCCATTTTTCTGAGCAGTGGACAAAGTGATCTGAAATGTCTTTGATTTGACTTTCCCAGATATCTTTGACTCGTTACTTCCTGATTCTTAAATGCCTTTGCTCGTCATAAGGTTGCTCTAGTAAAAAAGTTTCTCCTCCCATTTTACAAACAGTGGTGTAGTATGTATCTCTCGCTCCTTTATTTCACATTGTTCACAAATTGTTCAAAGTTTTGAGCTTTGTTGCAAGATCTATGCCAGTAATGCTTCAGAATTTTTGCAAGAAACCAATCCTCAGCTGGGAGAAGAATGTTATTAATAAACTGCATTTAATGTTAATTAGAGGTGGAAAAAGGACACAGGGCATTTGTGTGCATTGAGTTTGTGACACTATAAGAGACTATTCTCTGAAGAAGAGTTTATCTATGGTTATGCAGAGACAGGAGCCTGCATATGATGAATATCACTCCAAAGGGCTAAATAGAATGTCACCAATTTTTTTTTTGAAAGATGCACTTATAAAAATATGTCATTGCCTGAGAATCTCATTTTTTTATTTTTGTGGATTCTTTTAAAAATATGTTTTAATTAACAATTTCAAAGAAATTAAGAAATGTAATCAATGTATGTCAGAGTTCAGACATTAATGTCCAATTTCAAAGACATTACTGTTAAAATTTCTGATTTTTGGTTTTAAGTGGGTAACTTGCACACTTACCATAGACACAGAGAATATTTCTCTGACATCTTTAAACAGACTGGGTGCATTTTAAATAATCCAAGGCTAAGCGTCTATTTTGGCTCTAACCAAAATAAGCTATGGAATAAAAAATACAGAATACAGAAGAAATTCAGAATTTCTTGGCAGCAGTTACTTTATTTAATTGATACCATAACATACATCCTAATGCATTGCATTCTACTTTTCTCATTAGGGTTCTTTTCTTCTAAGAATTTTTTCCCAGCGTGTCTCTGAGCTCACCCTTTAAATTTAACAGATGAATAAATTGCAGGCCTCGAGTGGTTGTTTGGTAGGAGGCCGCTCTATTAAAACAGTAAACATAGATTCTTTGCTACATAATGTGTTGTTTGATTCTACCAGTCCTTGAAAGTCTGAGTACAACAATTTCTTCAGTTCCTGACAGGAAAGAGGTACAGAATCCTTGTAGAGTATTTTACCTTGAAATTAGAATCCCCTGGGAATTTCCGGAAGAGAATACAGACTAGTTCTTGCTAAGAAATTAAACAGTTCCATCCTTCCTGCTGCACTTGGGCATCAATTCTGTTATCACACAGAACAAAATTACATACATCGTTTGTCCAGAAAGATAACCCCAAAGTTATGGGGGTTATCTCTGTGGCTCAAAGGGGAAGGATCTTAACTTTTCCATTACAAATGACTACAGCTGTTATGCACGTACTTTTGGAAGCTGGTGATCATTTCTAGTGCATTTGCTAAGCATTTTACTAGGGAAAGTGACTGTGTCTTGAATACTGCAGAAGTTTGATCTAGACCAAATTTCAAAAGTTCTGATGTTCAGATCTGTAAGAGTATCTCTGTACGTTTCAGGGTGTTCTCAGGAGTTACTGTCCATGTCAGCCTTTAGCTAGCAGAAAATTACTGTCTTCCATAAGGCGATCATAGCAAATCAAACAGTAAAGAAGGAACAAGCTGTTTCATCATCTAAGGGTGGGAGAATGTTAAATGAGCTGTGGAATATCTCCAGATTGTTAGATGGGTCAGATTTTTGCCATAAATTGATACAGCTTTGTTGAATTCAGAGATACTTCAGTCTATACAGGCTAGATGAGAAACTAGCTCTTTCTCTTTAGAAAGAGCTAGTTTAAGTGAGAGAAGGGGAAATAAAATGAGGTTTATATCTTTCAACTTCACACTAACTTCAATATTCTGTTAGCATTTCCAGAAAGCTGTATGTATCTTTTTCTGTCTAACAGGGAATAACTTCCATCTTTCCTCTACACCTGTATTGGTTCTTTCAACTCCTTTTACTTGCCTTTCCTCAAGCTTAGCTCTCCAGTCTGCAGTATGAAGAATTCTTTCTACTGACATCAGCTGAAAAGATTGTTTTGCAATTAACCCCATCCTCCATTACCTAACACATAATTACAATTCTCTTTAAACTTCTCTAACCTCTGTGGAATTATCACAGCCTATCTTATGAATTTGGTCCCTTGTTCCTCTTTCTCTTCTTCTTTCTACTCTTTTTCAGTGTCTTCTTTCTACTTTCATGCCTTTCTTTGTCATTGTTAATACAGGAACATTTTATAGCTTTATGATGGTTTGACCAGCTTTTCCTGATTAATATTTTTGTGGTTAAAAACTTAGCTGAAAAAGTACATATTTTCATTATTAGCAGTAGTGCTTTATTTTTCCCTTCAGAGAGGGTGGAAATTTTAGTTTCTAGAAATGTTTATGACTTAGTTTCTCCATTTTTGTTTTGTTACTCCAATTAATTTCTTTCCTCGAGCAAGGAGCTGGTTGTCACAACACATAATAACTGCATTTATTGGAATTAATAGTTAATAAAAGTTGACAAAATATGAATTGAAAATATGAATTGTAGAGTTCAGTTGATCGCTGGAAAGGTCAGTGACCAGACTTTTAGCTTTGAATGGGCTAGGCAAAGCAAGCAGAACATGTTAGAAAAGCAACACAGCAGGCTGAGTTTAGATTCGTTATCAGGTTACTTCATATCAGGTGAGCTTCAGTAACACTCAGTGCTTTCCCATAATGATCAACAGATACAGCATAAAATGACCTAGGGTAGTCAGCCACTAAGGGGTTTCAAGTTAAGCTGCTTTATCTTGCTGTAGGTATTGCTGCAGAATAGGATTGTGCTAATGTAGAGCTGCTGTAGTTTAAATAATGCATGAGAAAACTGTGAATCTGAGTCTGAATTTCTTCAAACAAATAATTAGCATGTTACAACATTATTGAAATTACAACTTACCAGGGAAATGAAAGAGGTAAAGATCTAACTTTATTAACTAAATGTGTTACAAAATGGTACTCTTATTTTTAGTTTAAGTGATGGGGGAAAATATCATGTCATTTTTAGTTAGAAAACTTGAACTCTTTAACAAAAATGAATTTTTTTCATTGAGAAGTTGAGTGCTTTTAGTAGAGCAGATATTCTTCATAAAATATTCTGAAGTAGAAAAAAATTAATTTGTCCTATTTAAAAAAAAAAAAGTCTGGATTAAAAACTGTAGCCCACCATGTGCTGTTCCTGCGCTTCAGTTTGTATTACTTGTTTCCACAGTCATGCACCCATACAGAATGGTCCTGGATAGTCCTAATTCTTTTATAAGATGCTGGGCACAGATTTGACTAGGTAGAGTTAGTAAGACTGTGGTTTCTATCTGCCAGTGTTGCCTTGCTGCTTCCACGAAGAGGTGTTCATTGATGTTTATCAGTGAGTATGTGTTTAGCAAATTTTACTTGATCTTATAACAGAAATTTTTGCAGTGTTAGGGTTATTATCACTATTATTATTTTAAAAGTGGCAAAATTGCCAATGCTTTACAGCTTCTTAATAAGATAATATAATGTTGTGCTTCTCTACCTTCTTATATCTGAGATCTTCAGATTATTTTTAATAAACATAGCATAAGATAACAGGTAGCATAATAGGTAAGAGCATAAGATAATCTTAAAAGAAAAGGTATAAAAAAGAAAAGACTTCTCACCTCTGCACTCCCCTAACATGTGCACACTCACTGAAGCTTAGATATTCCTGTTTAAGAAACAAGTTCCAAAAAAACAATTTCTTGGATTTCAAATAAAATCAAACCCATCATAGTTCCACTTTAGAACTTCTGTTCCAGGCAGAAACCTGTGTATTCAGAAAAGTATAGTCTTTGTGGAAACTAACCCTGGAAAATAAGACATCACAGAACCTAAAATGTTGTCCTTTCCATCTGGTACCTTAAACATCTCATATAATCTTACGAGGTCCAAAGTAGTCCCCCGTTGTTGTCTTCAGTGTTTCTATGCAGTGGAGGAAGCTTCAGGAAGAGATGTTCTTGTTGCTTGCCTTGAATGTGTGCCAGTGATGCAAAGGCTGTCAGAACTGCTAGAGGTGAAAGAACATGTGTGTAGGTGCTTTCCTTTTGCTTTTAGATGTTACTGATGTGTTCTCATAATAAAGTTCTTTAGGATGGTGATGCTTTAAATAATGTTAGTGTTTGTTTGAGAGTCATTGCGGAAAGAGAAATCAAAGTATAAAATGCACTTCCTCATGCAGTCAAAATCCAAAACCTAAATTAAGTGCTTACTTTTTTTGCCAAGTGTAAATTTGCCAAGGATCGTGCAAGACTTGCATCATTCTTTTTATATATATTTTTATAAACTGTTTATATAATTCACAATATTATCCATAATTTTTTTTCCAGATAAAAATGAAAAAATCCCATAGCCAAAAAAGCCTAAAACTCCATGGAAACCACTCTCAGAGTGATACCAGCTTACTTGGACACCATTGTCCTCTAATCGCTTCTTGTATAACAGTCCATCATCCCTAAGCACATCAAACTCACAGGTCACAATATAAGATTCAGGGAGCTGGCAAATAATGGAGTCTTCAGCTAGAAGTGGGGAAAATGTTGTTGTTAACAGTTCCTTGACTGCTTCATGAACTTCAGGTTTATATGATGTGGATTTCTGTGGTTTGTAGCCTCTGATCTTAAATTTGTCAGGAATATTGTCTGCACTTACCCACTTCTTATACTTCAGTTTCATACTGTCAGGGACATAGCAATTCTGTAGGATGTCATCCAAAAATGATGTGTTTTTATTAAGATAACGAAGACCAAGGTAGATGACTAGCTTCGGGACTAGTATGGGGACTGAAGCATTCTGCTGATACGAAGGCAAATGAAAATCTAGCCCCTGGAGTCCTGGATAAATTAAGACCTGAGCACGTACTTTTGGAAGATCTCTCTTATTCAGTAGTATTTGGCAAATAACTGTAGCAAAATTAGCTCCACAGCTGTCACCGCCAATGATGATGAGGGTAGGATCCACATGATACTCTTCTAAATTCCTCATAAAGTATAAGGTAGCGTTGAGACAATCAAAATATTGCCCTGGATATGGGTGCTCAGGAGCCAGACGATAACTGAAATGTCAAAGACATTGTGTTGTGTGGAGTCTCCTTCTCTGGAGATATTCAAAACCCACCTGGATGCGATCCTGTGCAATGTGCTCTAGCTGACCCTGCTTGAGCAGGGGGGTTGGACTAGATGGTCTCCAGAGGTCTCTTCCAGCCTCAACCATTCTGTGATTCTGTGCTTATTTTCAAAGTAACTGTAAAAATGTAACTTGCATTGTTCATGTTTAATTGGTATGGTAGTTACATAGGCCGGTTTTTCTAAATCTTAAAATGTATATTTTAATTAATCTGTCTTTTAACTTGATGTAGATTGGAAGGACAAACTGATAGTACACAGGTATTTTAGAATACTTTGCCTATAAGCACACTTCTAATTTAAATGAAAAGCTAAAGCCAGAAATAGGGAGCATAATCTAAAATACTAAAGAATTTCAGCACGTATTTCAGAAATTTTTCAACTGTGAACTATAATACAACATATATTTCTACATAAAAGTAGCACGCACTTACCCAACAGACACAACCACTGAGTTGCATTCTCTGGCAATGTAGCGGCATACTCTTTCAAAAGCTCCTGAAGACAAAGTTTATCAGAAATGATGTTTTAAAAAGCAAGTATCCTTAGAAATTAAAACTTAGATTCTTTAGATTCTAAGGAGCTGACCATATGCTCTATGGAAGCCACTGCAGTCTGAGACTGATGAGTTATTTCTCCTATGCAATGCAGTCTTTAACATATTTTTTGTATATTGGTCAATGGCTGATTTCAGTGCATAATATGAGCATGTAAGAATGATAATACTAGGAAAAAACAAAAGTCTACCTAGGCTGCTATCTCTGCTAGCTGTCAACAGAAGATGTCTATGGAGAAGCATAAGCTGAGGACAAGCATATAGTGATACTTCATACAGAAGCGTACAAAAGTTGAGGCCCAGGGGACTCTTTGAGACAGAAGCTGTGTCTTTGTATTTAATGCCCCTGATCAATTTTTTCTCCCCAAATTTTTCTGATTGCTTCTTGAACCCATGGAAGATTTTAACATTAACAACTTTGTGCAACACAAAGTTCCATAGCTTGCTTACAAAGGTGTAAAGAACCATTAATGGCATTAGTTCATGTACTGTAAGAGGCAGTGAAAAATCATTCCCTCTTTAACTTCTTTAACTTCCTGGCTTCTCATGATTTTGTTGACCTCTATCATATCTCCCTTTACTCATCTTCTTGAGCCTGAAGAGTCTTAGTCTAATCGCTTATTCTCAATATGGAAACACTTTTATCATCCGTGCAGTCCCTCTCTGATTTTTTTCTAGTACTGCTATATCCTTTTTGACATATGGAAACTAGAACTTCAAGCAGTATTCAACGTTTAGGTGCACCATGGATTTATTACAGTGGTATAAAGAAGTTTCCTGTTTTGTCCTGTCCTCCTTTCCCAATAGTAATTCCTAATGTTTTATATACTTTTTTGACTGTTACTCTTCCCTGAGTCAAAGTTTTCATGAAACTTTCTACCATAACCCCAAGATCTTCTTCCTGCACAGCTGTGGTCATCTTAGAGTCCATAGTTTTATTTGAAAAATCAGGTTGTTCTGTCCATCAGTTTTGCTTCTTTACACTCCATTTCACATATCACTTTAGTGTCTAATGCTTTGATATCATAAAGACCTTCTGCAGTTTTCCAGTCATCCTTTTACTATCCTGAAGGGCTTACTGTCATCTCACCTTTCACCCTCTTTCCTGTTAACCAGTCTGGTTTTGAGCATCTCCAAGGATGGATACCCCACAAGTTCTCAGGGCAACCTGTTCCAGTGTTTACCCTTATACTAAAGAAGTTTTTCCTTATATTCCTTATGTGAATATGCTTAACTGTGCACCACCCTATTAACTCTGTAAGGTGCTTTGCAGTTACTATTGATATTGCCGTGACTACTGTCGTTAGGAAGGACAGATGAGAAATTGACTGATATATGTCTGGAGGTAAAAATTCAAAGGTTTGGATTTGATTGTTAAAATGATAAAACTTGCTGATTTCTTACTAATACTCCCAAATGTGCCAGCGCCTCCATGGAAATACAGTATTCCTCTTCTTTTGCCAGTGGGTGGCTGTTTCGGCTGATAAATCCTCAATGGTACCTCATCTACTTTGAGATCTTTGATAAGGAGCTTTGAATCTCTCCATGGTGGTATTCCATCTGACACAAATCGCAGTAAGCTCAAGTCACTGCAGATTCCTAGCTTCTCCAAAATCTTTCCCTGTTAAAAAGAAAGAAGTCAGCAAATGATTAGTATAAAAGGTTCCAACTCTCTATAATTTAGGAAAAAAAAAAGGCGGGGGGGAGTGTTGTATTTCAGGAAATAGTACAGACAGTACTTCAGTGGAGTTATGGTGACTTGAAAAATCATTAAACTGTTTGATTGACTTGAGAGTTACTGAAGACTGTTTAACCTGCAGCCTTTTGGCAATCCTGTTCCGCATAGGCAGTTGTCTTCTTGCTCATTATTCATTTTTTGAACGTTTCTTTTGGTGAATATAAAAAATAATCACAAATGTATTTGAGCTGAAAATATGGGGGGAAAACAGAAAAATAATCTTTGATTTAGAAATAAATAGGAGATAGCTATGGGTGTAAGGGTGAAGAAAGATTAAAATGCTAATTTATAAAAGTAGGCTCTGCAAAAAATTTGGGGAGTGGTAGGCTCTTGCATGCAACATGGTCAGGAATACAAACGGCAGCGATATCACACTGGTTGCTTCTATTTCTTACAGATGTGGGGAAAACAGGGCAACATTTCAAAAGTGGGGTTTTAGTATCTCCTGTATTAAAGATATTATATATTTTGCATTAAAAAGTACAAAGAAAATTCATTGACTTAGGAAGAATTTTTTGAGGTTTGATGGGGAAGAAAAGGCTTACTGTATTCAAGCTGCCTCATAATGTCTTAACTTTAAAAACAAATGTTTAAAAGTCCAATATCAAAATACTGTGCTGTTTCTAAGGGAAAATGTCCACACTTTGAAGGGATTGAGTGGCCGTGTTTGGCCCAAGGAAAGTCGTGTCTTAAGACTAACATACACAGATCTAGAAGATAGTTTAACTCACTCACTAAGAGCTTCTTTTATATTAAATATTTTCTTTTCCCCTCTAAAAATCTGTATTAAGTTTCTATGACACTGACAATGTCATGTGACTTTGGAAGTAGAAGGAACAAGTTCCAGTGTGATAGTTTTTTACTTCTTTAACGTTTGCATTCAAGAAATGACGTGTCAGTCCCAAAATTAGTGGTGGAAAGGAGTAAGTTTCAGTTATTATCTTGGTCTGAAAAAACATAGAAAAAAAAATGAAACTGTGGAAAATATTGCATTTTGACTATTTTCCAGAATGATTCATTTCAGTTTTCCATTTGAAAGATTTGTAAATTTTGCCTCCATATAATGGAGTTAATGAGAATGGATATATTGGAAATATGTTAGGTTCACAATTGTGTGAGTAAACCACACACAGACACACATACATTTTTAAATAATGAGAGACACCTAAATGTGTTGTCGATAAATACTCCTATATCATACTTGCTGAACAAGCTACACATGGAGAAAGCCCAAAGAATTCCTATCCATTTTTATTTTTTTTTATTGTTCTTAACGCATTGTACATATAAATCTATGATTATATATGTATGAGTGTGGATAATAAATACAGCACAAAGCAAATATAAAGAGGAATTATGTAGGCTTTTGTCTGAATAGATAGCCTTTCTATACGTATGTCCAATTCAGTAGGTACAGTATAATATTTTAAAAAAATTTTCATGTGAAATTTTTTCCAGATGTAAAGGGGCTGCAGATTGACAGTTGCATGGAAAAATCTAAATAAGCTTTTAAGATTAGTCATATCCTTGGTCATATAAATTAATTTAACATGATTCAGTTCATATAACGATGAGTACAGGCTTCAGGGGAGTGCATTATTTCTTCTTTTCTTTTTTTTTCTTAAGCCGATACCTTCCAGCTCCCAAATATTCTACCAAAATAAAAGTGAAATTCCCAATTTTAAGAAAGATAACTTACCGCGGCCATGGTTGAAATGAACAATGAATGGAAAAAACGAAGCTTTAGAGGTTGGTCAATCCCAGGTGGCAGTTCTGACTTGGCAATGTCATAAAATAACGCCCCCAAAAAAAGTACTGGTAATATAACAGGAGAAAAGACAACTATTCCTATTATTGCTAAAGTTGTATAAACAAATGCCATTTCACGTCTCTGAAAGTGGTGAACTCTTTAATTAAAAAAAAAAAAAATTGTGTGCTGTCAGGCCTTGTTTCTCCAGTGTTTCTGAGGTCTCTAAATACTCAGTTCATAAGCAGAAATAGAAAGGTTAATGTTGCAATACTCTAATTTTCTCCACCCTTCTTTTCTTTTGTAATTGATCCTATTGGCAACACTTCCTTATACTAAAAAAAGTAGGGGGGAGCATTTACCATTTACAAAAAGTTTCAATGTATATGTACTTGATTGATATAGTGAGTTCTTCACTAACAATGCGAAATGAATATTCAGAGGGGCCCTTTAAATCTCACGATTGTCTATGGCTTATTATAAACTTATTATGGATGGACATTCCTGTTGTGGAGATTTTAAATGTGGTTTAAGTAAGAGCGCAGCTGCTTAGTGTATAACTTGTGATATGCTTTTGCCGAAAGATTTGCTCAGTTATCTCGTGTGATGTATGTCTGCATTACATTAGGCAGCAAAGAGATTTTGTGCACAGATACTGTGCTTTATACTGAAATAGGAGTACAGAAAGTCCCTGTAAAACCTGTGCTAGACAGTGCAAGTCTTAATTTATGTTAAAATCTCTCCAGCTGCATGGTGGTGTCTTTCTAGATTCAAGCCGCTATTGTTTCTGGTAAAAGCTTTTCACTAATTAAACCCTAAGAATTTTATATTCACCATAATTCTTTTTTATGATTTAATTTGGAGGAGTTAGGAATGCATGTATATTAGTGGGGGATGATTAACATTGGTGACAGTTGTTTATAATTATTCTGTTTTGTACACTTCATATCAGAATTTCATTTTCCACACAATTTTAAAGTTACAGTTCCTAAACTTTTTTTCCTGTATTGGCTTTCAGAATAAAATTCCAGCCTGAAAACTGAATTAGTCCTTAGCTTCATTAGTTCAGTGTTAAAAACAAAATAATCATGACAGGTGACTTGCACAATTTCAGCTTGCACAGATAAGAATGCGTGGGATAAAGCGATGTAAAGCTGCACTACTGTTTGTGAAATAGGCAAACCCACAGCTGGTCACAGCAAGGGCTTTTTCTTTGCTGAGGTTTAGTTATTTAGAACATTTGCATGATACTGTAATAAAAAAATTTTGGAAAAAAAATTATTCTTATGAAAAATACTTTTGGTTTTGAAAAAAATTCTGTTTTTCATATTTTCTCAGTTTCCTTTGTTTTCCTTTTATAGTATCAAAATGGCGAGGTACCAGAGAAGAAAGAAAAAGGGACAGGGCTTGCATTTTGTGTGTGTGGGGGGGTCCCCCCCAAAACCTCCCTACCCCAGCCATTCTCTAATTTTTACTATAGCAGCCTTTTCTCCCTTGCATGGATCACAAATCCAGTGATATAGCTGGTCTTATAAGCGTCGGATTGTAGACTGTTGAAACCATACCCAGATATCCAGGGTGAGTGGTCATTCTGACCATACATAGGACTTTCTGTAATACAGCAGCGTGGTGTCATCCTACCCATGTTTTAGGGAATTAGTTCTCTTGAATAGTTTCTATATAGTGTGACATTGTAGCACAGCCTGTGTTTTTTACTGGCTATTTGTTTTGCCATATAATGCCAGCAAAACAGTAGACCAATATAGTTCTTACTAAGTGCTTATGTCTGGTGTCCGTACCATCAATCAAAATATCCTGAAATAAGTTAAAACAGAGAGATCGGCCTTGAATATGGTAGTCAGGTGTTTCTACCAATTTTTTATGCTCGAATCCTCAGAGAAACAGTATTCTGTACTTTCAAAAGAACCTGCAATCAAAAAGAGTACTAAACTACCTAAACCAGTTATTACTGTGAGGACAGTAAATGAAACTTTTAAAAATAACCAATAATAATAGAATTAAATAAAATTATATTTGGAATGGATTAGTTCAGATTGTGAAAGCTTCGTACAGGAAGGTTAGGTGTTATAACAATACCTATTCAGAGAAACATGAACTTTGCTGATATTTTGTCATTTGTAGGTTTTTTGTTTCGGGTTTTTTTTCCCCCCTCTACAGGCTTTAACTGCTGTTTTTTGTAGAGCCTACACAGAGGTGGAATCGTCAGCCTCTTTCTGTAGATTGAGAATGCCTAAAACTCATCAACCTCGCATCAACTTCTCTGCTTATCAGTTTAAGTGGTAGGTGGCTTTCAAATCAAATACTGATAAAAGCAGAAGTGTCAGGATGGTTGGTGCTAGTGAGCTATATGAATGTCAGGTGCTACTGTTTTTGCTGTAATGTCTTTCTCTAAATATTGCAAAACATTTCACTTCTGATTATACGCTGTGTTAGGAAACAATTGACTCTTAGGGAGGTCCAGTGCGTAATACAGGAAATACTACAAGGATTACCTAAAGCATGGTAAAGTAGCCAGGTGTAATGACTGAAGTATTGATTCAGTCAAGTATAGCCAGGTTTAATGGCTAACTGGAAGTCAGAAAGCTAAGAAAACAGGAAAAAATAATGTAATCCAAAGAGGAAGAATTAAGAGCAGAAATAATAACTGATTGATACTTTCTTTTTTTCTTTTCCTTTTTTTTTTCTGTTTTCATTTTTTTTAATAGGTACATTTCAAAACCAAACACTCCTATACAGCTTGTCTTTGTTTTGTTTTTAATATACTCCAGGTAACACAATAGGACAACTAGACTCTGTAGTGCAATTTAACCAGATTCCAGTTTTACCAGATAGAGCATGTATGAAACTTCCCATCCTGCCCTTGACGTTTCTGCATTTACATAAGCAAACGGCTAAAAGCATCTCAGACCCCTTCATAGCTGTACGCCTCAGACTTCTGGTCTGTGACATGGACTCAATATCTCCTGTGCAGGGACAGTAAGGAGCTTTAAGAAATTACAGCTTAGTAAGTGCGCTGTGCTACTCTGTTAAAGGTGCTATGCATTTGCTTGATTTATCTCCTTCTTCACTCAGCCTGCCTCCGACCTACCCTGCGGTGTCCTCCCTTTCTGTTATCTCCATCTCCCCACCCAAATTAGTAGCCCCTCCTTACGCATTTTGCTCTTACTCATGACTGAAAGCCATCTTCCATTTAGTCTCCTGTGAGTCTTTATTTTAACTTTTCCTTTCTTCCTCTAAGTCCTTCGTTGAAGTATACTCCTTTCAAAAGACTCCCAGGTTAAACATCTGCTAAAAAAAAAATGCATTAAAAAGCTGTACTGTGTCAAAAACTTTCAAATAAAAATGATGATGAATGTTACGTATTAACATTCAGTGATGGAGATTCACGTCTTAGTGCATTGTCCAGTTCAGAGTAGGTATATTTTTGAAATAATAACTACTCTACTACCCAAGGTTTCTGTTACATAGCATTTTGAAATGTGGATGAGTTCTTGGATATATGTTTATCTCTGTGGCTGTGCAGTTCTGTTCCTCAGCATTGATGAACTCCATTTCACCAACATGGAATCTAAATAAGCTACTCTAGAACATCTACCGGGAATTTCATGATGGGTCACAACACCAAAATATATTCTCATTAAATCACAGATTTTTTTGAATACAAATATTGAAACTGCAGCCAGCGTGAATTTGCTGTGGCCAGATCGTTTGAGAATCATTACTCCAAATACTGACTCAGTGTAGCAGTTTCCTCATTATCCAAAGGAGAGACACAAAACCCAGTGAATCGTTGGGGTGATGGACAGTCAGCGGAAGAGGACTGACAGGAACAAAAGCAGCCGATGTTTGCAGGATTCTGCTTATTTATTTCAGCACCAGTATCCTGCAGAGAATGGATAGCAAAAACAGGCAATAGTATTGAATGTTCTATTATAAATAGTAAGTGTTTATTTGGAGTTTTTTCTCATTGTCTGCTTATTTTCCAAAATACTTGTTGTATATTGACTATTAACTGGGATGGTACAGAGCCATTGTAAAGACAGCAAAGCTGTCTTTAAGAGTTGAAGTTGTAGACTTCTGTAACACACCACTGTGACTTGACTGGTTTAGGACAGGTAATGTAGCTTTTAAAAATTGTGATGGCTTGAAATATGTTCTATTATTAAATGTACAGCTTTAGTGCGTATGAAGGTGTAACAACAGGTTCAGTAAAAATATTTGAATCTAAAATACTGATTGGCCTTTTGTAATGTCTTTCAGGTGTTCATACTCTGTGCCTAGAGAAGTTTGCCAGGTTACTCTGGTGGCATTTAAAACTCAGTTGTGTACTGACATCTGGTGATAGGAATGTACAACAGATGTGCTTGCCTCTTTATTTTTATTTTTACTTTAGTCTTTCTATCATACCTAATTGTTCAAACGGTATCAAAACCTTTCAGCTGTACTGAACTTTCCAGCATTTCGCTAGTTTTGGGGTCTTGGCAATGTTCTGGTCTGTTGTTGACTCCTTTTATTTGGGATACGCTGCCTTTGGGCCAAGGTCTGGAGGCCAGCTAAACAAATGTGGGTCACGTCCACATTATTTAAGGTTAACGCCTCTGGAGCGGACCAGCCTTGTCCATGCTATATTACTGGTTGGAAAGCATCATGGCATAGTCAGCCTCTTCACTATCCTTAGGATGCAAACTTGGGAGTAAATTACCGCCTCAGTCATACTCACGCCTCCTAGTTAACAGCTTCTAATTTACTTGAAGTCACCACAGTGTTTCATACAGTATACACAATGTTCCTCACTCAGTATGTGTCTGCACAGCCATATCAAAAGGGAACAAAACTTGATGTTTTGTATTTTTTCAACTAATGTTAATGGCAGGCTACAAAGCATATAAACGTTTCTCCTCCGGAATGTGCTTTTACAGGGAATAATAAACACATATCTATATCATGTATCTATATCATGTGTGAAATGAAGATCTTCAGAGTGCTAAGGGAAATGAAATTTAGGTTCACTATTTTAATTTTATCTGTACCCAAAATGAGCATGAAGCATTGGTTGAACAGTGTGAATGCTCATATATAAGACATTTTGCTCAAGAAAAAGGTTTCATTGTAAAAGGAGTATTTTCTCTGAGATTTTATTGAGTACTAAAAATTCAAAATTATCAGTTATTTCACTCGAGTCATAAAAGAAAGAAAAGATCTGAAATATCTTCAGAATGTCTTGTTTAGGCTTGATTACTCAGGAGATATTTGACAGTTGTCAGTGGGGGATATTTTTGCCTCTTTCTGACCTCTTCTCTAGTCTAGTGTTAGGAATGTACCTTTCTGTGGACAAACTGCTGCTGATCTCAATGGAGGAAGTAAACTTCGAAATTGGCGGGTAGGTTGCCCTTACGAAAAATATTCAGTGTTGACTGATGTGTGCCTAGAAATCAGGAAAAATTTGTAGGAGGTTTTTTGCATTTGTGCTTATTCAAATCGTATTCATTCAGAAAAGCCATGTGGAAGAGCCATATAAAATTTCTTTGTTTTCCTCATCAAAGAGGTTATACTTTGAGTGTAACTGTCATTCACATATTTCTGGGAGGGTTTATTTTCCTCTTATACTGAATGTAGATAATCTAATCATGCAGAGTATTGCAGGAAATTTTTCTGTTGATAGCTGGGTGTTGTCTTGCATCTGTAGACCTCTTTACACAATTGTCTGCAGCACACTTTTGATTATAGCTTAAATACACCAGAATATCAGCAAGTACTACAATACTATTTCAATCTTTTGGGCAAGGGATCAGTGGGGCTTCAGAGAGTTGTGAGTGAGGATCAGGCTGCTCATTCTCAAGACAGTCCGATGTCACTGGAGGTCCAGGACCTGTCCCTGGAGACTCTTCCCTCTACCCCTGCAGCACAAAATAGTACAAGGATCACTGAGCCGCTTCTGCATTTCCTGTTTGCTGGGATCCCCTTTCTTAGCCTGGCCCTTCCTCCAGCCACATGCGGGTGACAGGTCTGCTCTGGCACTTGGAGGGACAAGGAAAGAGCACTAATAATTGGGAGAAGAGAATGGGGGAATGTGGCTTTCCTGCTGTCTTTCCCATTTTCCGTCACTGGGAAGAGGAAGCCTCACAGTCATTCTAGGTCTTGGGAAACGAATGATCAAGGCTTAGAGGAGGCAGAGAAGTGCTATGAGTGGTGCATAGAGTGACTAGCCCAGGCCATGCAGGATGTCACAGAGAAGGACACAAGAATGATATCATGAATATTAATCACACCTAAGAACCTTAATGCTCATCACCTGATATCAGTGTATCATCCATCGCTATATCCTGCTGTCTGCTTCAGACAGTGCAGGCCTAGAGTTAGTAGAGGTTCTTTGTATAGTGACTGATATTAATTTATATTCATGTATATCTGCATCTATATATAAAATATATATGCATGATCTATTTTTAATACAGATGCTATATTCCTCAATCAGTATAGTTTTGCAACATCTGTAGTTCCAGGTCTAACCCTTTTCCCAATATCCTTTTTTTTTCTTCTGCTGTCTTTCTTTTATGTGTGTGCTCAAGTCTTTCCATCTATACTAGGTCCTCTCTGCACTTCAGGCGTGCCTCACATTCAGCTTCCATCAGATTTAGGCTTTTATAAATCATTGACCATGTTCAGTATATGTTTAGCCTGTCAGTCCTTGCCCTGTTACTCTAAGCCCCAAGTTGTCCTTAAATCACAGTTTGTGCATTAATAGTATCAGAACTTTATTAAGCCAAACTGCACTGCAAAAACTTGTCTTGGAGGACCAGATCATTTATGGGTACAGCAGAATACTCTGACAAGGTGATAGAAGGAAGAAAAGTAAGTTCATCTGATTGTGTTTATCCTAAGTAAGAATGAAACAAAAGCCATCACCTAATCAGGTTCTTAGGTAAAAAGAAGACAGGTCTAATACAGAAATTTCAAAGGTGATTTAAGAAAAGGGAAAATTGAGGGTTTCTTGAAATTTTTGCAATGAGTAAGAAAGGAAAGCATGAAGTGAAGTTTTATATTGATTCTAGAAAATCTGCTATCCTTTGTAGGCCTTTATTTCCAGACTGAAATGATGTCATCCTACTAAGATGAGCTAAGTATATTGTGCCATGGAATCCCTCTTCCAGATGACACCAGGTCACTTTTATGCCATGATCCTCTAATCGCTTCTTGTACAGCAGTCCATCATCTCTAAGCACATCGAATTCACAAGTCAAAATGAAAGCCTCAGGAAGCTGAGCAATAACAGTATCTTCAGCTATTAGGGGTGAACAAACTGGGTCAAAAACAGTCTTGGTTAATGCATGGATTTCTTCTGAGAATGGATGTATTTTTTCTGGTTTGTAGCCTCTTGTTTTAAACTCTGCAGGGATGTTGTCAGAACTCAGCCATTTCTGATACTTCAGTTGGAAATCTTCTGGAATATGAACACCTTTAAACATATCATTCATGATTGATACGTCTTTATTGAGATACTTCAAACCAAGACTGAGGGTTCGTTCCTTTAACAAGGCAGGGACTCCCTTGTTCTGCTGGTAAGAAGGCAAATTAAAGTTCATACCCTGGAGATAAGGATATATCAGTATTTGTGCTCTCAGCTTTGGGAGGTCTTTTCTGTTCACCATTGCTTGGGCAACAGCAGCAGCGAGTGTACCTCCACTACTGTCTCCACAGACAATAACACGAGTAGGGTCTACTCCATAATCTTCTGCAGTCCTCATAAAGTGTATTGTGGCAGCAAGACAGTCCTCAAACTGGACTGGATGTGGGTACTCAGGAGCTAAGCGATACCTAAATATGAGTGAAAGTCTTTTAACATAGTCGTATCTAATGAATAGTCCTGTTGTCATCTTTTCATTCACACACTTTCCTGAAGATAGGAAATATTCTGACATTAATATAATTTTGTTACTGAAATTATAATTGCCTATGATGACCTAGTTGCTGCTATTGATATTGTTTAGAGGAGTTTTGGTACATTATTCTATAATTGTAGAATACATTCTTTAATTACTTGTCTTTTAGGTGACTGAAGGTACGCACTGAGTTATTCTGGCATTAGTTGGCAAGGCATGGATGTATGAATCAGTCATCAGCTGTTCTAGTTAGAAATCAAAACAAAAAATTCCCTACAAAATATTAGAGAATAAGAGCTTAGAAAAATTATAATGAAAACATGAAAGACTTTTTTTTATAGGCTGAATTTTTTTATGAACACAATCAGTAAGAGCCAATGACTCTTAAGGAATTTTAGGATCTAGGTAGTAATTAGCACAATTTTAATCAAACTCCAAGACTGAACTCTTCTTTTTCCTGAACTCTTAAAAATTGGTTCTTTTAGAAGTCCATTAGAGCTCATCAGAATAAGTTTTGAAATGTTTATCTCATGTTGATTGCAAGCGAATTGTGGAGTTTGTTTGGTTTTGGTGTTTTTGTCACCTGTGTCCCATCCCAACCTGTTTCCTGCCCTCTGCCCTCCCCCCCCTTCCACCCCCCCCCCAGTTTTTCAGAACTACCACCAAAATGAGTATTTGGTAGCTTGGGCAACTTTGTTTTAACAGAGATGGTTATACTTCAAACACAATGTTTGCTTTCTGCTTGAAGTGGTTGGGTATGGCTTTAGGAAACAAACATTCTCATCTCCTAACAGTTGCTACAAATTATAAAATTATTATAATGGATTTTATTTGGAAATAAGCAAGTGAGGATTAGCTGAGTAATTCTTTCTAAATAATTAGTGCTGGGGAAACACATGTGATCATTAAATGTTAAGTGCTCTGTTCAGTGTTTGCAGTGAACCTGGCTTGCCCAGACTAGGCATTAAAGACTTACAAACCTAGAAGGAGACACAAATGGCTATCATTGTGTGGCTGGACTGAGCCCACTTACCCAACAGAGACAACCACTGAATTGCTGGTTTTAGCGAAAGAGCGGCATGTTCTTTCATAGGCCCCTGTAAAACAAAATATTTCAATGGAATTATAATTTGCTCTGAAAATAATTCAAATTATAATATTCTGAAATTCTTATCTCAGTTCTGTGAATAAAGCTACACTGTAATTCTCCTGTTGTTGGCATGGTGTAAGCTAGATATGGCTCACAGTTTCATTAATGTCTGTGGGAATCTTCTTGTCAGTAAGAAACCCGGAATTTATACCACTGCCTTTTTTGATCAGCTCTGTGAAAAGCTAACAGCACCGTTGCTGCCATGAGTAAAGTAACATCAAAGCTGAGAAGTTATTAAAAAGAACTGTCCAACATCTGGCACAATGATTTTTCTCATGCATGAGATACCACCTAATCTCTCACCCCTTTCCATTTCAAACTTTTCTTCTTGTTTTGCCCCTATAAAGACACACAATAGTGTTCACATGTACATGCAAGCTTACACACACACGAACGCAAACTGGGTTCTTTAAGAAATAAAATTACAATGAGATATTTTCAACACTTGCTTAAGCAGCAGGGAGCGAAAGGGAAAAAAAATGGTATTTTGAATGATCAGAGGATAAAGTCCTAGATTACATATATTTAACATGGTGCCTACTACATGAAAATAAAATTATTCTGCCATTCTGAGGTAAATTTTGTTATTTATAACATTTAACCTGTTAATTTTTCTGGTCATTTAAGAAATACCATGTCAGGTCAGCAACTATATCATATTTGTAATTATAGCTCTTGTTGTTTAAATTTCTTACGAATGCTTCCAAACAGTCCAACTCCTCCATGAAAATAAAGGATTCCTCTTCTTTGGCCAGTGGTTGGTATTTTTGGCTGGTAAATTCTTACTTCAATCTTTTCAAACCTTAAGTCCTTGATGAAAAGGTGATTATCTTTTAATGGTGGTATTCCGTCCATTGCAGTCCTGAGGATCTGGATTTCTGAGATGAGACCTAATTTGTCTAAAAATTTTGCCTGTTAATAAAGGGAAAGAAACCACAAATTAGTGCAAATTTCCATCGTACCTGGAGAACGATTGTGGAAAGCTTACATTTCCTCGGTCAGTTCCAACTTTGTCTCCTGCTGGTTCTGACAACGAAGTGGACAGTTACGATGGTGATACAGATACATCTTCATTGTAATGTCATACCTACCAATGTTCGAAATTCAAAGAGTGGATTTGACAGGAATGGTTGAACTTATCTTCTGTAGCTGCCTGAGAAGAACCTCCTGCCCTGCCTCCACACTTCTCTGAAAGCGAGAGCTGAGAGCCTGGCTGACAGTCTCTTGCAGAGGTAGAATCCCGGTAATTGGCTCCTTAATATTATCTTGCTTCAGCAAGAGCCCAATCTATTGCAAAATCAGCAGAAAACTGGAGAAAATAGGGTAGTAGATGACAGCTAAAGGAGTGTTCTAAACCAGAAGTGGTAAAGTTGGCAGATGTAGAGACTGGATGTAGGTAATCAACTTATTCTGGATATTGTAGCAGTTAGTCTTCAGATCATCGCAGTCATTGCTTATAGGCTGGATTTGGATCATAACTACAGAGCGAGGCCAGAACGTATTCCAGTGACAGTGTCTTGAGCCGGTTGGTCTCTGCCATACTAAAATTACTTTAAAAGTCTGAATGCAGATGTCTCTGGCAAAAATCTTGTGACCATAGTGTTAATACTATCTAGAAAAACATGGGGCTAACTTCCTTGGTAGTAATTTCTAGGTTATATTAGAAATATTAGATCAGATCATGGCATTTGTCAAATGATTTTCTTAAGAGCCTCAAAACAGCAGTGGCAAAATCCTGGCTCTGTTTATATCAGTAGGAAAATGCTCAAACTATTTATAATAGATAAAAGAAAGTGTGAAATTCTTCCAACTCTCAGGAATTTAAGTGGCCCTGTGCCTGAACAAAATAAGGGGAGAGTAGTTAAAGCATTTTGAACATTGCCTTGCCTGAAGAAATATGACTAATCCATTGGTTGCCCAAAGTGAACCTGTTTTTTGGCTTGCAGAAAAAAATTGTCCTTAATATTAATTACAGCTGGCCTCCTGAACAAGTATTATTTTGAACCTTACTGTGATCTTCTCACAACTCTGCAATTAATATTTAAACATTTGGGCCAAAAAACTCTCATGTCAGTCTAAGCTGGTCTACTTTGTTACATGTGGACAGCTTTAAGCTATTTCAGATCTAATCTGTTCTAGTCTATTCCTGCTCCAGATGAAAAATACCTAGGCAGTGTCATTATATTTCCACTCTATTTGGATTAAATTTTGTACTTTTTTTTCTTCAGTATTTGACTTCTCTAGTGGTAGATTATGTGGTTCAACCTTGATCAGCTTCTAGTGATCATGAGTAATTTGTTGTGTTGCCATTAATTCTTTCTGAAATAGGTATGCATGAATATATATGCAAAGATATATACTGCATATATCTTAAAATACCCCAGTAAGAGTCTTGTGGCTTTCTCTTCATGTTTCACAATCCTGATATAGCTAAATAATGCGGTTCTAGTAAATTTGTTGTAGGTACCCCATTTTATACCATTTGCAGGGCTGACCCCAAGCGCGAGCGGGATCATCTTGTGGCCAAGGTTTAGACTCAGACTGGTTCCTTCTGCAGAAATCCTGTATGATGTCTGTAGGAAAATAATTTTGTTTCTTTAATCCTCCACTTTCCTCTGGTGTTTTCTTTCCTCGTGCTAATACTTTTGTAACAGTAAAGGTTACTCCTGTAATTAGCTGTACTTGATAATATATTGTTTATATACTATATAGAGACCATCTTTGTCTCATAAATACTGAAAAAATAGGAGTCCTTATCAACAGCTGTGCTTACTGTTGGCAGTACAACTGATGTCTCATTTTTGTTAAACTTGCAATAGTTTTACTAGCCAACTTTCACAGAGACTAGCATTTGCTTATATTGTTCTTGTTCACAGCTAGCAGTGAAGTGACTGTATGCTATGGACTACCTGCAACAAAGGACAGTTACGGCAGACATCAGTAGTTAGTGTTATCACACGCAATCTTCCTAGTAAACTCTGTTAATCTTGTGTTGCTGTTTTAAATTATGCAGTTCCTGTAAGTAGAACTTTTACAAAAATCAAGAAAGTCTGTACTTTTGCTTTGTTTTCTGATTTGAGTCCATTTTTTAAGCGGATATGCTCCCTCAGAATGAGGTAGTTTGGGGCCTAAAATTCCTGGAAAAAAAGTGGTCACTTGCCTCTCTGCTGCAAGACTGGAATATGTGTAGATAAAGTTACACTTAGAACATATCTAGACGTTGCATCACTGATTTCTTTGTTACTAGCAATCCAGCTTTGAGGGTCTTCATAAAGCTTTCTCCCTCATAGGTGATTAACCAAGTTAATCAAACACGACCTACATTTTGACATTTGCAAATAAATACAACTGCTTAATCATATAATTTGTAAATCAGTAATTGGTCAGTTTGGTTATATGATTAAGGATCATTTAACACTATAGCTGACACAACAGCATAAGGTTGCCAAGAAAATTGATACTACTAAAGAATTACTGGTGGTGTAAGAAGGTTAAAGAACAGGACTGGAAAACTGTGACTCCAGCTGAAGAGTTGCCTAGCTCAGCCTCTGCGATCAATATAGATGCAACAGTTTCTATTCAACTGTTGTCATCCTAAGTAAAGTACTGAAAAACTGATCCCACTGGGAACAACTGACTGATGTTGATGATTTCCAGCCGCCAGGAGAAAAGTCTTGTGAGAAGCAGAGAGGAACCTGAGTTAGATTAGAGGTGGGAATCCAGGTGCATGTTCAGGCATGGTCAGGGCCTGCAGCAACATAGATGTCATAGTATCTGTGGGAGGGATGTGATAGAGCTGTGCTAACCACGGTGTTAGGGTCCTCTGTCCTCTTTCTGCAGGTAAAGGTGCAGAGGCCTACCATGTACACCCCAGAACTCATCTGTGTTGCACTTTGTGCCCGCCCTTCTATCTAAATCATCCCTGGAAAACACTGGCTACAGGAAGTTTGCAGAGTTCTTAACACAGTAGGTAATATAATTTCCTCAGCCCATCAGTGTTCACAGCTCTATTTCACAGACAGGTTCAGTCGCAATTCCCCTGGCTATTGTTCAGCTTTACTGATCTGTTGATGGGGTTTTTCTTCTTATAAAGCAAGTATTAGACGAAAAAATAAAGGATAGGCAGATTTTTCAATGAAGAAATTTTCATAACATTAAGACATGGCTGTTTTTATGTAGATATGTCCTCATAGGTGGATGCAGACCGTTCTTGATAGAATTTATTAGGTTGGGCACAGATTCTAAGCTACTTGAAATTGGTTTGTCTCCAGTGACTTAAGATGCATCTTTTGTCTCATCTGAACACTGGATTTATGTAATTTTCCCTGCAATTTTGACGTTATGGGTTGTCATCCCTTGAAAGGATCCAGCTACTTTGACATAAGTAATTGGCCTGACAGCAATGTCCAGAAATGCTAAATGACTCAGACTTTACTTGCGTTTATACTTTTTTATAACTATACATTACTACTCTTATTTTCCTGTTCCTTTGAGCTGATGTGGTACAGTGCTTTTCCTTGGCCTCTCACTAGCCAGCAGAAAGGATACAAAATGATAAGATCAGAAGTTGAGAACTACATTAGTCACTGGTGAGTTTCTAAATTCTGCAGTTCAGCCTTCTGTGTATGAATTACACAGAAATAAACTTTGTCTGATGGGCGTAGTGAAGCTATTAAAGGAGATTCATACAGCGTTTTGAAAATGTGAAAGTGCACACGTACTATAGTAGATAGTAAGAAAACTTAATTTAACTTCTATCACTATCCTAATTTATTGCATTACTTTACTGTCGTAGCAGTGCTCAGATCTGGGTGAAGCACTTTTCAAGAGACAGGATGAGTCATGTCCTTGGGAGCTTACTGGCTGACTGCGAACAAAACTTAATAAGCAACACCAAAGAACACCAAATTGCAGTGAAACATAATACACAGCCCAAAGAAACTAAAGATTTTTTTTCATTTCATTTAAAAGGCTAAAAGAAAAAAGTTTAATTTAGCTGTCACAGAAAAAAATGTTTATAAAATGACAGAGGTGACATTGAATTCAGGAGAGGATGATTGATGAAACAGAAAAGGCAACTGGTAGTCAAGTTTTAGTTTTAAAGAAAAACAAGGATGAAAAACAAAGCATCAGGAATATGACAAGGCACAGCAATAGAGAAAGAAAGTTTTAATAACGTGTACTAACTCAAAAAGGGAAGTCATATAGACGCGTTGAAAAGCAAAAGACCATCAGTGTGGCAGCTGTCTTTTAGAAGTAGAGTGATATAGTTGTAAAAGAGAAATGAGATGACATGCACACATCATTTAGTTGCTCCTTCTCTAAATAAGCACACTATCATGCAGATAGGTTCCACGTATTGCAGTGCAATTGTTTCTTAAGCCTTCCAGCACTGAGGCAACAGGATTAAAAAGCTAAAACTTAAGCCATCAGAAAAAAACAGGGTATTATACTGTCTGCAGAATTTTGTTTTTCAGTACTGTTACCTTTAATGCTCTATAGCAAGCAGTAGAGTCCAGCTACCCAGCTGAGCTGAAGGTACATGTAGTGGAGCTCACACCACCAAATAAATCAAGCTCAATATATGCAGTATATTTAAATAATAATTCTAAAAAAAACCCTCTATCAGCAATTAAGTTAAAAGTCCAGCTTCAAGCAAGGTTTACTTACCAGACCAAAACCAAAATTCAGCAAATAATGGAAAAAGTAAAGCTTTTTGCGCTGACTAAATCCAGGAGGGATTTCTGCCTTGGGGTGTTCATGGTAGATTGCCCCTGCCATAAAGACAGTCAAAGCAAGAAGAAAAATTGCTAAGAGAAGTTCCATCTCACTGTGCTGTTAAGAGTGAAATGGAGGAACTGGCTGTGACCACCTTATACCTCTGACTTTTGAAATATTTCTGAAGATAAAGGCACAGGATTAGCAATTCTCTTCTTATCCTTTCATCTAGCTTTTAAAAATGCCGATAGGAGGATGAAAACATGTGGCAATCAAACCATGCAATTAAATAGACTAACAAATAGTCGTAGGAGAGGCTTGCATAAGCAGTTTTTCATATTTACATCTAATGTGTTTTGATTCTGTGCCTGTCACCATACATCCAGTGCTTGACATAGTATCTGTAATATCAGTGTTAAGAGAGACAAAAACCTGTTATGTCTCCCTCGATTTCTTGAGTACAGTCAAGTCTCTATTATTTCTTAGTTCTTGTGGAACAGGATTTCTTAGTAATCGCCTTCAGAGCTGCTCAGTTTCTTGATTTATTTTGCCCCTGCACCTTACTTCTCCAGACTTCTGGTGAAATCAAGTTTTTCATCTCACAGAAACATCTCTTAACCTTTTATTCAGCCATATGAAATGGTGTTGGATAATGCGCTACCTCCCTCTGTTATTAGCAATGGTACCAATAAGAAGGCATTTAATAGGATATTTTGGGTATCTCACATTAACTTTGTGGATCCTAAATGTGTATATATGTGTGTGTGTGTATATATATTTATTTATATAAATATCAGCCTGAACATATTAAAAATACATATGTATGTATACATACACACCTCAGTTGAAAATATATGTATTTTCCCTGTGTGAAAATAGGGAAATTTTTCAGATTTCCTGATCTTCTAGTTTTAGAACGGAGTCTTTTCAAGGCAAGGATGGTATTTTCAGTTGTTTTTTGTATAGCACCACTATGATTTGTTACTGAGAGCCTTCAAACATTACTGCACTATTGCTAAAATAATAATAATGGAACAGCTGACAACAAGCCCAGAGGAGAAGAATTCACAGGTATCTCAGTTGCTAAAATTTAACTAAGTCAATTTCTAACAGCATCATTTCTGAAGGGTATAGCTGTGGCTATATAATACTACATAAGAGTATTATCAGATGTGGATTTGTTCCACTGAAGTCAACAGAGTTAGGCTGGTTTTTATTAGCTTTGGATTGGAGTCTTATGTTAGAGATCGATCTCAATAGTATACAACAGTTATGTATTAAGAGATATATTATATGTAATGCTTATTATATGTAGCGCATAGAAAATGAATTTCTGATAAGGGTTAAAGACGAAGCCTAGTAAAATGAAAGTCGTGTCCAGGCCATTACAACCATTGTTGAGAACGCTCAGCTTTCAAGTCAGGTTTGATCCTAATTGTATTTCTCCTCACAGAGGGCTAGTGTAATATTTATCCAGTACCCAGGTTTGACCAAAGCACTCAAGGGGTTTTAAGTGGTGACTAGTCTCGGTGCTTTTTGCAGGGGTGAATTTCACAGAGTAATTTAGTGTTAGAGTCTGTAAAGCTGGAAGCAAACGCAAGCAGCCCGTTCCCAATGGCTCCCTTCTTTGTGATTATCTTGGCTTCTAACCTCCAGCTCACACCAGAATTGCCCTTGGGGATGCAACTTGATTGACTTACTGATCTTGCATGCTGTTATGCAGTTACATCTTTGCAACTGCTTGGTTCTGCCAGATTCAATCTGAAGTGTCTTTGCATCTTGCTTGTTGCTCCTTCACGATTTCTCTCCAGCAGGTGAAAACATGAAAATGTTTGCTTCCCTTTCTTGGTTGAGTCTCAGGATACTGCAGCATCTGTCTTCTCACGAATGCATTACTTACAGGTGTCGTTCCAAGAACAAATATGATTCCAGATGATAAAAACAAAACCTGGACTTGATATTTTCACATCTAGTAACAACGACTAGACATTAGCAGTCCACCTAATGGTGAGCTTTACCATCTCTGCCTTACCTCTGGAACTAACGTACTCACATTCTTCAGTAAACAAATCATTAGTGCCAAGATTTGACATGAAAAAAAAATCCCTAAACCAAAGCTTTTCCGGCTCATAAGATGTTACCTTTGGGAACAGTGATTTTTTTTTTTTTCCTTTTTACTTGTCTACCCAGACTGTCTGTAGGCAGCAGATTCTCACTATTCTCACTCTTAAAAGTATCAGTGTGGGTAAAATGATTGTATAAAATTGTTTCATCAAAAAAAAGAGTACAAGGGATGTGCTGAACTAGGGATATATCTTAAAATAAAACTTAAGCTCGGAGAATGTGAAAGCTCTAGGATGCACAACTCATGACCTGCATTGGAAAGAAGACCTCAGACTTGACTCCTGACTCTAAAAAACCATTGTTTAATTATATAGAATAAACAAGAAGGAACTTCATTTTAGAGCCTGGTAGTATGCTGTCCAGAAGAAGCTGATCTGATGTTCTGCTCCCTCTGCCCAAACTGTTCATTCATTTTATCTAACAACCTTTCAGGAACTATTCTTTCCCAGCAGCCCCTTTCCCTTGTCAGAAGGTTGTTCCCATGCTGAGTGAAAAATCAGGTTCCTTTTTGTTTATTCTTTCTTGTGAGGCTTGACACGATGTCCCAGCTCGATAAGGAATATTGGTGAAAGGCATGTTGCCTGCTGCCTGTGATTGGGACACTCGGGAAATGGAAGGAGTACGTTCAAACCCATCAAGACTGAGGTACATACAGAATTCAGCTTTCTCACAGCTCGGACAAGAACATTAGGAAATACTGTTACACAAAACATAGTTGCAGCTGCCTTCTTTAGCATTTAACAGTGAAAGTAGTTAATCAGCTTTGTGCTAAACTTCATGCTGTCCCAATGGGTTAGGTGTGGTCCAAGTGTGCCTATCAGATTCGGCCCCTCTGGTAATTTAAGCAGTGTTCTGACGCTTGTGACGGATTCCTTTGTTCTAAGGTTCTTGCTACCTTACTGCTTATTTGCCTTCCAAATCTTTTTGGTGCCAGTTCTTCTGGTAGCCAGTCTACCAAGAGCTGCTAAGACCTGGGCTCTTCTGGGCACGTTAGCTAGGTCCAGATGTTACAGCACCCCACCAGCACCCTGTCGTCACTCGCAGAGCTTCCACTCAGACTTTCTCTGTACAGGGATGTGGACATCAGCAGTAAAAGAAACAAGCTAGTTGGTTTCTGAGGAAGTGGATTGGTTTTATTGGGGCATTGCAGGTACTAGGAGTAGCTCTTAGGTTTTGCAAGCGTAGACTCAGCAGTTTACAAGCCTGTTTGAGTCACGGCCTGGGGACGCAGGCCCTAAACAGCCTTTCACAGGCATGCTCTCTCTCTCTCTCGCACTTCTAACTTTTTTTTATTTACTCTCTTACCCTCCTAGAAGAGACCAGAGGAGTTGGTCCCTGCGGCCAAAACCCTGGTGTCTCCTGTCCCAGGAACTCCCTTTCTTATTTATTTCCAGTGACGAGCTAAATGTCGGTGCAGAAGTCTTTTTTGTCAGCCCTGGTGTGGCATCTGTAAGCTTTTACGCTGTTGGTGGAGATGGCACATGATAAAGGAGAGAGAGACGGAGGCGGCTGCAACAGACATGAAACGTTCCCCAATGGAGCCTTCAGTCGGTCACAATAACTCTGCCTGCCTCTGAATCACGGCGCTGTTTAGGGGGCAGCTAGGTTCTTCTCTGCCTAGACTCAGACACACTACGTAAGAATAGATGCCTGGACTCGGGTGACGGAAGGTTCGGTGTTCCTGAGGCAGGGTGCTGCTTGACCCGAGTAGCTTCTTCTGAGTTATGTGGAGTGTGAGAGCCATCTGGTGCCTGAAATCTGATTGAACTAGCCTACTGAAGGCAAATATGCAGCAACTTTTCTGTGTACGCTTGCATTTATGTGTATCTCTTTGTATGCATAATTGCTTGTGCATGCATGGTTTTGCTTGTGCAGACATTTGTGTGCCTAATTCTGTAGGCAGATTACAAGTTTGTGTGCGGTTGTGTTCAAGTACTTGACTTTAACTCATTGAATGTGCAGGTAGTGAGAGGGATGTGCTGTCAGGAAGTGTCTGGGTAAAGAAGCTAAAAAAAGTTCTATATCTTTCCCTAGAAAATAGGAAAAATAATATTTAAACGAGTGATAATTTTGAAAGTTTAATTCCACACTTGGGAAAATATAAAATGCCTTTATATGAGCAAACATTCTATCGTAGGAACAGAAGACACATGGCAGATCTGTAATTAATCAAAAATATATTAGGAGACTGGAAATTCCATGGAGATGATTTAACTTTGCTACTTTCTAATTTTAGGAAATATTAGAGTCACTACTATAAAATTAAAAAGGAATACATTTTTTCAGTACTTACTGTTCTCTGCTTACCTATCTACACTACCTTATTTATAACCGTCAATCTAAATATACATTAAAATGCATATGAACAAGACATATCGATAATAAGACTGCAGAAGTATTATAAAGATAAATTGATTAATACTTGTTATTGATTTAAGGAATACAGATAAAGGGCCATGGTATAATCTCAGGAAGAAATTAATTCAACGATCACTGTAGAGTTTGGCCCATAAATGAAGAATAGATCCAGACCTTGAATGTTGAAGAGAAAAGAGGTATTGGATTGCTAAACTGGCAGGGAGTTACATTGAATGAGATACGTGTAAAATAGTTTGTGATCACGTGTGATCATTTCATAACATATAATAAACAGTGGAATTTTATGGAACATCCTTAATTCTGGCACTTCCAACCATCTCAGGACCTAAATGCAAAATCTTACTATTTATTTGGTTGGTTTATGCAGCTATATATTTATATTAGGTAGGGTTTTATAATTTTTGTAATGTTAGGTAATTTAGTTTGCATTTGTTAACTAACAAAACAGTCTGTTTTCTAAAAATCGTGGGTGCTTCACAAAGAAATGCATAACTTAGCACAATCCATCATAAGAAATCATTTTAAATACTGAACTTCCCAGTAACGTTAGTTTTTCACTGCTGCAAGCATACGTCTCAACATAGATTTCATCTGGTTGAGCAAAGAATTATACCCACCTCCATCACTGAATACCTGAGATGAAAAAGGAGAAGTTCTGCAAAACATTTAGGAGGACAGCAGAAACTACTGTGATGACCAAGCAGTGAAATGGACTTCGAAACGGAGGGGCCTACACAAGGAATACCTTTCAGTCTTCTGTCTCTTAACATCCCTGTTGATCACCAGTACGGCACGGGGGAAGAGACTGCTTTGCGGGGAGCCCATCATTTAGGGCCAAGAAAGGTGAAGCATCTCCCAGATGTTTTTGCTCAGTACAGTCGGTGCCTGGCAAGTGGGGAAGAGACAGAGAAGTAATCTTAGAGTGCTCTGTATCAGGGTATCTGAGAGGTTGCCGGCGCCAACAAGATGTTTGCACGATATTTGCCAATGGCAAAAGGCTATTGCAAAAGTTAATTATTAGTTGCGCTGTAGTTTCAAAATGGTGAAAGGATGTAGAGGATTAAGAATGTTACAGTGTAATGCAATAGGCTGCAGTTGTTGTTAGTCAATACCATAATTCCATAATTTTGTTGATACTGTTTTCTTAGGTAGGGTACAAAACTAGGACAGGAGCTTCCCAAGTGAATCACGAGATATGAAGCCTGCTCCGCCAAGCCTGTGAGCTCTTTTCAAACATCTTAGGAAACTTAGTAAGGCTGAATTAGGGGCACAGGTCAAGAGTATTTGATTCAAGAATGGTGTGGAAAATGAAGGAACGATATTTCTTTTGCTGCTGCCTTTTTGTTTCATTTCCTACATATGCTTGGTAAAGCGTATAGCATCACGTAGCTCCATCAAAGAGTCTTGAAAATGAAGTGAAGTGGGCAGTGGATAATGTCTTTGGGGAATTGCACAGGAAGGGATCAGCATGTGCAGGATTTTCGTGCATAAAAATGTTATCTGGCTGCTAGAGAAAGAGAAATGCTGGCTGGAACAGCATGCTAAGCAAGTAGAGGAGAAAGGAAGACAGTACAAAAATGGCATGTGAAAAAAGATAAAAATTTTACTAGTTTGGTGGTGATGATAAGAAGAATCTCAAGCTTTTTGATGAAAAACAAAGCATAAGTGGTATTTAATGGGGAAGTTACATGAACAAATTAGCATGGAGGATGGGAGGTTTGTTTCTATCTGGTAAGTAATACCAGATAACCTGAGGATTGTTAATTCTTAGAGGAGATGATTACAGCCTCTAATCAGATGATTCAGCTATCTTTTTTGAGGTCTGAAAAGGCCTGATTTGAGAAACATACACTAAAAGAAGGTTTGTGTGGAGAATCTAAGTTATGTTATTTTATGAAGGTTTACATTTATTTTCTTATTTTTGTGGAAAGCCCTGTCACTGGCAGTACGGTATGTCAAGGCCTTTAAATTTTTGTGTCATTTCAGTTTGGTTACAAATTCCCTTGCTTCAGACAGGAGGAGGGGCTTCCATTCAGGAAACTAGGAAAAAAAAAAATTGGATATCAACACAAGAAAAAGCCTGGCGCAGAAGAGGCAAAGAAGAGCCATACATGTAATAAATTGATCCAGAATAAAGATATGCCTAATCACTGTCATGGGCTTGACTGAAGTTCATGAAGGCATACCACAACTAACTTTGAGCCAGCTTGCTCACGTACAAATAATAGTACAGCTGTAGCAGAACAGACGTGAATTAACTGCTCAAATGCGAAGCAGCTTTTTGCATAGATTTTTCTAGCAGATACTGACTCACTCACTGGTGCTCTAGTTTCTGCTACAAACATGTAAGTTCATTTGCCAACCCTCACCTTGACGACTGAAACCAAAATGAATTCCCAATTTCCCATCAGGTTATATTACCAAAGCAAATCCTGTAATCCTTAAGCAGTGGAACATCTTAAGCTTTATCATGTTATTTACTCTTGGAAGTATTATTATTATTTTATTTATTTATTTATTTATTTTACTCAAAGAGTAAATGACTAATAGCTGCAATAGGAAAAATGAAACAACAGTCAACAGAGCACGAAGAAACATCATTTCATTTTGCTGAGAGGGATGGGAAAACAAGAATTCACAAGTAGTTGCTTGTTGCTCCAGTGATTTGTAACTGCTAACTTGTCACCACATTTAATTAATATGGTGACAATGCTGAGAATTTAACCCACTGTTTTCTTCCTACTCACAGTTGGGCTGGCAGAGAGTGAAGATATATACTAACCTCTTCCCACACTTGCACATGCATAGATATCACAAAGGCCAGATGATTGCGTGACATGACAAAATATTTAACAACTCTTAGGTATTGCATGGCCAGCTATTTTGACATCCCATGGCACTTACCCTGGCATCAGTGTTTAACAAATGTGGATCTGTCCTAATGAGCAAGTTAACAACTGACCTGATGGGTTTTTTCCTTCATGTTTTGGACGTTAGCAAAAATTATTTTAGCAGCTTCAGTGTTATTTCTGTATTTTCTCCTGAAATTCTGAGCAAAGGAAACAAGCCGAATATTTAACTGGTTACAAAAAGTTAAAAAGCACTATGTCTCTCTCCTCCCAGAATACAGCCCAGTGCTTTTCAGGAAAGAACTGTATAGGTAGTTTAGAGAACATTCAGTTAGGTTTGCTCCATTTGTTTATGTTCTCCCTCACTCCTCCTGCATTGCCAGTCTCAGATGCTCATATTAGCATACTGATTTTGTATGCATTATGTGAATATGTGTGTGCACGTTGCTGATTATTCATATGTTGCATGCTTTAAAAAGCATTTTGCTATATTAATAATGAGGTTTTTTTCTTGGACATACCTTACTAAGAGAAGAAGAAAACAAAATTATCTAAACAACAAAACGAAGATACCAATTTATGGGTTAGGGGGAAAAAAAAGGAAGAAGAGAAGTAGATCATGTTTCCATTTAATATCAATTGAAAATCAGAATTCAGTAGACCATGCTATCATAACTTAGTATTTCTTGCCTAGATTCTAATATACAGATAGATAGCAAATAATGATAAATATCATTGAACTATATGCAGTCCACATAATATACTTCACTGTATTCTAGAAGGCATTTTAATAGCCTTTTATGAAGTTTACAATATGGTCCACTATCTTATTTGATGATGGAAAAGAGAAAATACTGTAACCGAAAAACCCCAGGGCACAATGGAAGCCTTCTTCAAGGTGGTACCAGGTGACTTTTACGTTGTTGTCCTCTAACCGTTTCTTGTACAACAGTCCATCATCCCTGAGTACATCATGCTCACAGGTAACTATACAGGTATCAGGTAGGCGGCAAACAACAGAATCGTCCGCTAACAGCGGGGAAAATGTTGTCTCAAACATTTCTTTTATTTCTTCGTAGACTTGAGCTACACATGAAGTGGGCAATGGTGGTTTGTAGCCCTGTTTAAATTTATTTGGGATAAGGTCTGGATTTATCCATTTCCCATATTTCAAATTCATACTCTGGGGTACATGAGAACCTGCCAAAACAGCTTCTTCCAAAGAGGAATCCTTATTCAAGTACTTCAGGATAAAATGGACCATACGATTCCGGGGCAATAAGGGAACGAAAGCATTTTTCTGGTGAGAGGGCAGATTCAATTTCAGTGCTTGGAGAAATGGATAGATCATCACCTGGGCACGTATCTTTGGGATATCTGTTCTATTTACCAGTTGCTGGCAAACACTAGCAGTAAAAGTGCCCCCTGCGCTATCCCCGCAGACGATAATACGGGCAGAATCCACGCCGTAGTTTTCTGCAGTCTGCAGAAAGCGTACAGTAGCAGTGAGGCAGTCCAATACTTGGCCTGGATACTTATGCTCAGGAGATAAACGATACCTGGAATGTACAAAAGGCAGCAATTACTACAAATACCTACGTTTGTGAAGTGCTTAAATGTGACATCTTAAAGGCATCCATGTACTATATATTTGCAAAAATTAATCACAGGCAGTTTTATGTATTTAATTTAGAATTTTGCGTGCTGAAGCAGAACAGAAGAGCTTCCTCTTCCATGTCTGTTAGAATTCCGAGACGGTTGACCATGGAGTTTTATTCTAGCGTAGTTTACCAGAACACGGGGGCTTGAGTAGTGCAGTCCCGTCGTGCACGTTACACAAAGTCACGCCTCTGCTCGCTTCCAGGCTGGCTGAGTGCAGGCGCCCTCTGAGCCAGGGCGTTTGCCAGCCGGGAAGTCTGCGCTTCTCCCGCTTGCACGGACCTTGCGTGTGTGTATGGCTGTAAGTCAGTCCCGCTTACCCACAACATCCAACTGAGTTCTGGCTCCTGAAGTTTTTGCACTGGGGACACTGATTATTCATTTACTGTAGTGGCAAAATAGCTTCCTGAAGACAATATGTCACTTACTTTATTAATTGGAACAAGTAAATTGCATTACTAATGAATTTTTGCACAGAAGAATTCGTTGGAAACTAAAGTTTCTTCATGCATTCAGCCATTTTCCATAAGCAAAACATCTTTAAAAGGAACCAGTGGTCTGTGTGGTTTAAGGAAAATATTATTACATTTTAGATTTATTATTTACGCTTTATCCTCACAGTCTCCTAAAATATAAAAACCTAAAATCAGAAAAACGGCTTATAATGTGTTATTAAAGAACGAAGGCAATCATTTTCATAGTGATAACAATATAAAACATACAAATCTGTCTGTTCTACTGAAAATAGTTGGCATACATATTACTTCTGTACTTTTATAAAGCCATATCAAGTATTTCTCATTCTCATTTCCAACACTGGGTGGAGCTCACTTACCCAACAGACACAACCACTGAATCAGATTTGCTGGCTATGTACCGGCATGTTCTTTCATAGCTTCCTGGAGAACAAATGTTGTCAAGAGTATCAATATCTTAGAATACTTGAAGCAATATCCCCCCTCCTTTTCTTTTGACCTATTGCCATGATTGAGATCCACAGAGATAACTGAATAACTTCTGTATTAAAGAGAGTGGACATTTGGTACTGCATCCTCAGTGTGGGCCTCTTGCCTTTTTAGTGAGCTCCCCAAATTTCCCCTAGGATCAAATTAGTCCAGATTTTTGAACATAAGGACACACAGTAAAGCCCATGCTTTTAGGGAGATTGTCAATCTGTAAGGAAAATAAGGATATTTTTTATTATTGTGCACAATTGCTTGGAGTGACTGTAAGCCTTAGACCCTTACAAAAGCTTATTGCATTATTTTAAATAATTGTAAGAGAGCCTGAGACTTACTTAGGGATGTCATATCATTTTGCTGTGAAAATGCTAATTCTGATACTATAGCTAAGTCTAAATGAATTTTATATTTGAAGCAGAGATTTGACTGTTTGCTGGAGAACAAAAGGTATGGCAGGTATGCCTCCTGAGAAAGCAGCATATTTCTCTGTGTCTAGTTAGACAGAAGAAAGCCAAGGCATCCAAATTATGTTATATTAAAATGTCAAATTATATAATTTTTTCATAGTGAGGTTATGAGTGGAAATAAGCCTGTATTGATATATTTAAAAATATATTGGGTTTTTCTTCAACCTTAATTATGAATTTCCTACCTTTAGAAGATTTGGTTTACAGGTATTTGCTCAGTGTTCTGTGCTCAGTATTCTACCTTAAATTACAGATTTCTAAATTTTAATATGTGCACATGTCTAGTGCCTGTGGAAACAGCATCTTTTAGAACTTTTTAAATTACATATTTGTGATTATCTGTTTTCTCTAATAAATTAAACTGAATAAAGACAACCTAGCTAACACACATGCATCATTGCCACACATTTAAAAGTAGCTGCTATAGGCCACTTGAATTACCATGAACGCTGTTCATAGAAGTGCCAATAAGCATGCTGTAGTTACAGATCAAAGAGAGGAATTCAGGAGTTAATCACTTCTGTCAAGTTTCTTAAATAAAAAGTTATTTATTTATTCAGCAGTGCCACCTACTATAGATATGCTATAAAGAATGCTCTTTCCTATAAAGGATAATTTAAATACTAAATAAGGGCAGATTAAGCAGTTAAAAATAAGAATAAAGTGCTTTCCATCTCTCATTCTCCTAAACTAAGCCTCAAGTACCTCTTAGATTCAGGAGAGTTTTTTAAAATATAATTAACAATCATAAATGATTGTTATAATGTATAATGTAATAATGTATAATGTTATAATGTCATAATGATCATATTTTCCTTTTCAGTTTCTTACTGATGCTTCCAAACATCCCACATCCTCCATGGAAGAAGATGAGTCCTCTCCGTTTGCTTGCAGATGGCAATCTTGGGAGGTAAATCCTCACTGGTACCTCATCAAAATGTAGATCCTTTATGAAGAGCTTTGAATCCTTGCATGCTGGCAGTCCATTAGAAATGAACCGTATAAGTATATGCTCCTCCAAGATACCCAGATTTTCTAAGTTCTTTGCCTAGATATAATAGGAGAAATGAGAAATTAGTATAGGAAACCCACATCTTCTCACCCTTATAAAGACCACCTTCCTCTATATTTAGAACTGTATTGGTCATTTGCTACTCTATAGGATTACCATAAATAACTCTAGTGACTTTGTGATTTCACTTGTGAAAGTAAAAACGTACATCTCCATGATTTGAGATACAGTTATTTCTGGAAAAATACTTGATCCATCAAATGTATTATATAAATACTTTTTTAAATCTCTGTGATCTGGATTTATCACACACAATATCAGGCTTTTGCTTAGGTCCGTAAGTTAGGAGTCATGAGGCCTGAGGCTCCCTCTGTAGTCCATGAAGAGAAAGCAGCATTTCTTGAGGTTGATTCCAGCTTCAGCTATGCTAAATCATACTCTGGAGATACCTGTTCATCTCCATTGATTATAAAAGATGACTGTCTACTTTAGGTGCCTCAGTTAAAGTATTTAGGATTAGGTGGGATGAAAGTGCCTAGCATGATAGCATTCAGTATACCAGGAGAAAAAGACTCATGCCAGTTTGTGTGCAAGGTTTTTAACTTACTGGTCTTTGGTCATCTCCATGCCACAGGGTCAATGACAGCATGCTTTAAGAAAATATCAGTGGTACTTATAATCTCCAGTGAAGTGTTGCTGGCCTAAATGAAGAACCTGATGAGAATGATTCTGAATCTTATCTCCTCCATCAGTGAAACCTTTGCCAGTATCAAGATCCTACAAGTATTCATGAAATGGCTCAGCAGCCAGTTTCTCACAGCTAATCAGGGAAAAAAAAGATATTCTGAAGACAGGGGAGATTTGTCAAATTTGTCAAAACATTTTTTCTTTCTTCTTTGAGGCCAGTCATCTAGTAATAATTGAAGTAGCCTCAAGATCACACTGGAATCCTCACTGATCCTGAACACAGGTCGTAACCAATGCATTTCCAGCTAGGGACAACATTTCCCTTCCTATTAAATGGTAACTTAATTGCCCTTAGGTTTGTTACAATTCATTCTTTTGGAATGATGATAATCATCACAAGCTATTTGCAAATTGTATTGTTCACACCTCTTCTGATAACAAAAGTCTCCATGTGCATGCTATGTCAGTGCCTCATAAACTCATAAAATAGCCAGCTATGCTTTTGTAAATTGATCTTTACAACCTTTTGTATCTGGCCTTTAATTTAGATCTGTTCTCTTTATCTCAGAGACAATACAAATATTGGCCTTAGGTAGTAATTTTGCTGCACAGGAATGCCATAATAGGACAAAGAGGCAGAACTTTCTCAGCTGCAGGATCCCAGCTGTCTTGTACATGTGAAACCAAAAACTGTCATGACTCTTAGGTCAGTATTTTTGTCAGAGTGATGATTTTGGAATGGTTGAAGTTAGCAGAACTGCAATATCGTGTTTTAAGTATATTTATTACATCTCATCTGTACTTTTAACATCCCTGGTTTTTATTGAGCTTGCTGATCACACATATATGATAAACTTGGTATCAAAACATTCTCTCTAAATATCATCCTTCCTTTTCCAATTTTAGGAGCTCCTGATGTCCCAGAGGCATCTTCATATTCTGGGAAAACACTGCCACAGAGGAGAATGAGGAAATTGGTATGTATTCTGTTGAAAAACTTCATCTTGATCAATAGTTACAAAGTATTTCAGAATGAATAGCAATACTCTCAAAAACAAAAAGTATGACTATTCCAAACCAGGTGTGATCAGTGCTAGTAGGTGAAACATATCATATAAGCCAGGTTCTAAAATGTGTTATATGTGAGAAAGGACCCAAATTAGCATGTCAGCATACCTTTTCTTGTAAAATAAGGTCTGTGAAAAACTATTAGCTGGAATGCCTAACTTATGTCACAAACTGTTTTTTTTACATGGAAGATCATATGGTGACCAGACTTCTGTTTTAAAAATAATTATCAAATCACATACCAAATAGCAGAAACTATTCAATTTGAGCTTTATGGACTTTAAGACTACATTTGGCAGCCTCTTTCTCAATCCCCTTGAAGTGTTATGCTTTGCCATCCAAAATAATTATCATCAAAGCTTTATATCATAGTGTAATATGTACAGTTAGTGTAAATGCAGATCCATATAAATGGAGTAAAACAAAGGCTAAGATGTGAGCTGGTAGGCTTTCTCTCATCTCTTTTATTTGGGATTGTCACTGATTTCTTAATGACAGAATATGTGGATAGATATAACAGGAGCATCATATGTATGACACCCGTGCTCTAGAAGATATAAGTTTAACTGTTGATGCAGCTCTTCTAAGAGCTATCTCAAGTAAAGTGCAAGAAAAGAGCAAAAAAAGGTCTTGTGTTGAAGAAAAAAAAAAGAGAGAGATATTCAGAAAGATAGAAGCAAATAGGATGACAAACTTAAACACTCTGAGATCAGGCCTTGAACTCATAGGTGTGTCACTTTACATGCCTTTACTGCAACATACATGACAGTGGATTCAAACAGATATGTCACTGGCACAACAGCAGCATCACTCACCAGAATGAGCAGGGTGTGCTCATTGCATGTGTGCAATGCACAAGGCATCATGTGCTTTATAATAAAGCTATAAAGTCCTCACTGTGATTTCTGTGAATATACATGTAAAAGCTAGATATTCACCAGAAGTACTGGTCTAAAGGTTTTCAAAGCAAAGGGCTCAAGAAAATAAGGTAGTAAATGGATGTATAACAAATGCTGAAATGAATTTATCTTTACAATTATTCACAAATGGAAGCTGAAAATTCTGGAACATATTGTAATTGAAGATAGAATACATACTGTTGTAGAACAGCCACTTAGAAGCTGTAAAAGCAGGTTAAAAGAACCATCTGAAAGAATCTTTTTGTCAAACCGAGTATAGAAATATGTGGGATTAAATAACATAAACTCATATTATCATATTAAGTTTATATATAGCTTAATATGAAGGGCAGTCTGAGATATGTTCAGGATGGCAGACTCTTCTTCATGCCAGATGGTATAGAAAGGTAATGGCAGATTGGCTTGATTTAGAGTAAATAAATCAGACCTTGGCCACGAGAGAACCAGAGTCAATTACCTGATTTGGTGCATATTGCGGTGTGAGTTTAAGCAACCCACCTAAGTTTTTAATGGATTATAGGGCCCCAAATCACCTTTCAGGGTGTGGACCTGTGTTATTGCGTTCATCGTATATAAGCTGGGAATTAGAGAACACTTCTACCTGAGATGAATTCCCTGCAAACATTGCTGAAACCACTCTGTGGTTTTCCTGCAAACTCCCTTTAATGTGCTGTCTGCCAAACTCATGGTAAGGGTTAGGCTGCTCTTGTGTACTCCTATTGTCTTGTATTGAAAACTTTTTGAGCAAGAGCTGTTTCTTACTCTGGTTGCAAAGCACACAGCAGAGTGAATCTGGCATAAATAATAAGTGAAATAATAATAAGCGATAATAGCTTTAGCTGAACCTGCTTTGACTGTGAAGTTGGACTAGATGACCTCTGGAGGTCCCTTCCAACCTACATGATTCTGTGGTATTTCACTAAGATGCAGTGATCCAGTTACTGCAGAAACAGAAACCATGGCAGGGGCGGGGAGGGTAAGAAAATTCCTATAGGTAGATCAAAATTTAGAAAATTACCTCAAAAAGGTTAAAGCGCACTGAGATGCAGAAGGCTTCAGTTACTACAATGGAGTACCCTACAATCAAGCTAAATGATATCCAATGCCCTCCTCTCATCCACAGGACAGTCATTTCATTATAGAAAGCAATCAAGTTATAACTGCAGTGTAAACATGGCAACACTCAGCAAAAAAATTTTAACAGTGAGCAAAACTCACCTCCCAAAGGCTGTTTTTATATACAGCGATAAATATCGCATCAAACTTTGACCTTTACCTTTCAATCTGTGTTTGTTACTGTGTGGCTCCCATTACACATAGCTGCAGTATTTAAATGCATACCCTCATAGTTCTATCCACATTTCTCCTTTCCTGAAAACCAAGCTATCACAGGTAAGGATAAACTTACCATAATTTCCATCAGAACATATAAGCAATGATATAAGAGCAGCTTTAAAGGCTGGTCAACTTCAGGAGGAATTTCTGCCTTGAAGTAATCATAGTAAGTTGCTACTACAACCAGTAACATGAAAGCAACTAGAATTCCTGCTATAAATGTCAGAACATTAAAAAAATCCATTTTTCTTTGGTGAGGCTGATTTGTTAGAGAACTGTTTGACATGATTCTGTCAATACTTATATCCTCCAGCCTGACTCCACAGAGACCTAATTTGCATACCAAAATTGCACCGCCCTCCTCCTACAGATAAGGCTGCCAGATGCTAAAAACATACAAACATCCGGCAAGGCCAGCTATTACAGCTTCCTTTAGTGCGGTCAGAATTAGTATTTACAAGGTTCACACCCAGGATACGTCATTATTTTGTCTATCTCAAAATTAATAGAAGTTTTAAATGAACTTTATTTTCTATCTGGTGTAACTGTTTTCTGTTTTATAGGCCTGAAGAGCTATGTGAGATTTTTTCCAAGTGTACTAGTTAGGGTAATGAAAAATAATACCTTTATTTATTTAGCCATGGAAGATCAGCAATGTTGAACTCCAGCCTTTGCATTCAGGAACAGTAGTGGTCAGTTCTGCTCTTGGAATAGGTCTGAAGAACGGTTCTAAGGCTTTCTGCCGCCTCTTAGGGCAGATCCTTTCTTCGTGCTGTATTGCTGAGGCAGGCAGCTGGTCGCAACAGTTAGACCAGACGTTCTAAAGCAGATCTAACGGTATTTTGCTATTAGAGATGAGTATAGGGCTATCAGTTATTTGGAAGCCCCCTACCTGAGTGTGCAGTGAGCATCTGAGGGCTCATCAAAGGTCCAGTGAAGTCAGAAGAAAAATTCCACTTATCTTAGAGAACTTCAGCTCTAACCCTCTATTCTGCTTCATTCTAAAGGAAGGATTTTGATGTCTTTACAACTTCATAGCTTGCTATTTTTTGCCAAGACAACTCTACCCTGTCTTTTGTTGTAATTTAAGCTGTGATTAGACTGAATAGCTAATGTAGGGTGAGATTTGACTGTATGGCTAGCCAAACACTTGTGCTGATAGAATGCAGTGTTGAGGCGATGGCAGGGAAAGAGTAAATGACCAGGGACAACTCTGTGTGGTTTTGTCCACCACATGACTGGACAAAACTTGTTTGCCTAAAAGCAAATAACAAAAAAAATCAGCTCACACTGACATAATTGGTGTAAACTGTATTTATCTCTTAAACACCCTGAAATATACTTTACAATGTTAAGATCGTTCTGAATATAGCCTGGGCTTCTGAGCGCTTTGGTCAGTCTTCTAGTATGGAGAAAGGGACTAATGTGTTCTCCAAAGTGTTTTGAGTGTAGTAAATCTGGCTAAAGAATTACTCTCTGTTCTTAGCTACTATATGGTAAAGGGGAGAGAATGTCATTCTCAGAATTCCCTAACTCCTTAATTTCTTCTTCTTTTTTTTTTTTTAATCAGTGGCTGCTAAAAATCTAAAGCTGGTCCTTGTAGCCCTTCCAGCTGGAAAAGTTTGCCTTTGGCACAGCTTTCTCTTGCTAACATTCCTCCTCTTTTTGGCTTCCTTTCTGAATCATCTTGTCAAGTTTAAAGAGCTTAGGAGAGTTAGAGGACTTGGATTATTTCTCTTCTGGCATGCACTAGCAAACCACTACGTCTGAAAACCAATTATAATTGCAGGTAATAAATTCTTTTAAAGAGGACATTGTTAGAAAGGATTCAGGAAATATTCTGTCCAGAGTTTTTTTTTTAAGCTTCTGGTACAAAATTATTACAAGAATTAGCCTACTGTTCTGTTTTTGTCAAATCCATATTATGTTGATTTAGTAGGATTTCAGTTCAGACTCATGAAACAATAAACTTCTTGTAATTATGAGGCTCTTGTGGACTTAATTCTTCTGCCTCCCTTGCTCCTTGTGTATCTTTGAGGCTTTGACAGGACTGAGGGAGGCAGACAGAAAGAAAAGGCAAATATTGAGTGTTGTAAAAGTGGAGTAAGTATACTAAAGAGAATGTAACATGATTCAATCAGTTTAACACAGTGTAGTCGCTCCATTCCTGTTCAGTTGAGTACACTTCTCACTGTTGTCTCTTTTGCTTGGCCTTCCAATGTGAAGAAGCAGGCTAACAGATTGCGGATATCATTGTAATGCAACATCCTCACAAGTCTTTGCTTCACCTTGACTGGCTAGCAAAGAATTGTGAATATGAATATGTTCAAGGCTAGATATATTAAACCTGGTTTTGAGGGTTCTACCTATAAACTGAGTCTACCCCTGTCTCTTCAAATGAAACAAGGGAGATGATGTGATGACTGAAATGACTAAAGCGTAATCCATTTTCTAAATATGGTTTCCATTTACTGGAATCTAATAATATCATTGTCTGAATGTTAGCTACCTGGAAAAAAAAAAAATCTGTTCCAAAGTTTCCTGAAGTCAGTGGGAATATTACTACTAACTGTAGTTGGCTTTGAATCTGGCCCTTTACATGCAAAACCCATACCTGTTTTGCACAAACAGTTATATGCACAAAGTTATGCGTTCACAAATAGAGACTGAAAAGTTCAGAATGTCATTAGCAAAGTGGTTGTTCCTTCAATATTAATAAACTTACTCTAATTTCTTATTAGAGTCTCTTTTTCTCTCATATAGAATTTTGGTTCTTAATAAACATAGGTAAGAAAAAAAATGCAGTTAGTACAAATTATAAAATCTAGCATGCAATAAAATAACTAAGTGAATGAATGAAATACCACATTCTTATGTTGCATCCCTTTGAATTCCAGAGAGCACCCACATGCACTGTGGAAACACTTCTGTTTATAAACACAACTGGTTTTATACATACAGAATTTAGAGAAGGTTGTCATCTAGAACTTAGAATTACTCAGTGAGACATTCATTACATCTTTATTCATAACACTGATTTGTTGTGAGACCCTGAGAAAGCAGTAAGACTTCCAAATGTAGCCTTTCACACAAGGCTGGACACAGACTGTTTTCTGTCAAGGCTAGACATTAAACAGAAACCTGGTCCCATTGAGCTTAGTCGTGGCAAAACTTCACTTAAAATGCAACAGTATCAGACTCCTAATACTTAATAATGTATAGAAGGACAGTGTGAAATCATAGAACCACTGGGACACATTTCAAATGGAAAATGTGAACTCAAGGGGGGAATGAAATCAAGAAGCACAAAAAGTTAGCTCTTGATTTATCCAACTCTGACAGCAGTATTTCATTAAAAACAGCTCAGCTTGGCAAAAGATTTTCTTTTTTTAAAGGAGGTGTAGTTTTAACCTGTGACTGTGATAGATTGCCTATGGTCAGGCATCTCGCACTGATGTAGAAAACTGGTACTACTTGACACTCTGGTAACACAAGTTTTCCACTGCGTAATGGTGCTCTTCTCTGTTCAGAGATTTTTCCCATCTGCCTTAGCAATGTACTGTATATATTTGGGGGGTTTTTTTCTTTGTTTGTTTGTTTGAAGTTGAAAACACGGAATTGTTAGCCCAAATGGCTTTAGGCTAAAACGCTTTGAACATGCTTTTAGTTTCCGGCTCCTTTTCCTTTCAGAAGTTCTTGCAGTTTAGCAACTTTATATGCATGAACAGACGTCAAAGTTTGCTAGGAACTTGGCTGCAAAGGCTCTGTAAACAGATGTGGAGTTCTCCCTGTACATATAGATGCATGGTCAAGGTCGAAGCCTTCAGACATTCTACCTGAGCCTATTTATAGAACCATAAAAAATTGTTGTGTTAAAATGGCCAAAATGGCCAAGTGACTTGTATTCAGAATTTATCCCCTTTTTCTGCTATTGATGCCTTCAAGCCACAGCAACTAGGAAAGAGAAGCATGAGTAAATCTTCATTGAGAGTATGAGTGAATCTATGCTACAATCCAAAAGCGGGGTTTCAGTTTGTATAGACCTTCCTAACCTACCTTTAAATTAACTAGCCTAAATACAAAGAACAGATTTAGTTTGGAACTAGCACAATTGCAGTTAGCAGCTATTGTGGTTAAATATTCAGAAAATATAAATGCATCATTTTGGCTATGGTCCCAGGATTGGGATCTAAATTTAAAGGTATTAATCCAGAATAGATCAGTAAAACTGTATTAAAGCCATCTTCCCTAATACTTCTATTAAGCAGTACAAACCCAGAAATTTAAACAGACAAGTAGAAGACAAAGCTGAATGAGTTACCACTGAGATGCGTTACATGATCACCTTCTTACTCTTGTTGCCAATTGAAAATTAACATAGCTTAAAACACTGTGAAAATAGTTTAAATCAAGGGGAGGGGCTTTTTTACAATCTATACTTTGATGTGAGTGGATGTATGGGAAATGATTAGTTCAGTACTGTGCAACTATCCAAAATGCAAAATTAATTCCACAGCTAAGCGATAGCATTAGCAACTGCCAATGCACTGGTTAAGGACTTCTGGGTAGGAATGGGAAGGGATTCACTTTGGGACAACGTTTAAGTCATAATTAGCAACAACTGCTGTGATGATAAGACAGACCCTTGTTATCAACAGATGTACTAAGTGTCTATTTGCACCTATAGGCATTTACTGAAAGCAATTTGGGTAATCAAACTTAAATGAAGGTACAGTTTAGAAGGTTTCATTAACAAAAATCCAGGTCGGTTTTGTAAAGGTGACGGTTTGGAATAAGATCTCTTGCCAAACAAGAGTATAACGGTTATTATACAACAATCAGATGAAATCCCAGAATACTACTTCTTTGCCACTTTCTGGAGTGAACTGCAGCTGAAAGGGATAAATCTCAACTGTTCTCAGTGTTCTCTGTAGAGCACTTAGAATTTAAAGCTATTTGATCTTTCAGCTGAATTAGGCGAATTATAAAAGTAACTTACTTGCTTATTTTTCACCATATTCCTTATAGGCAAGATGCAATCACTTCGATTCTACTATAAGTCTGCTTTTCTTTCTTGCTTTTGTGCACTTGTGTAAAGTAGTGGTTTCTGGTTGCAAGTGCTTCACAGTAAATCTAAAACAGAAGTAATATAGTTCATGCTTTCACTGAAATTTGAAGAGCATGTTAGGAAAATACTTCACACTAAATATCTAGAACTGTCTTTTTACTTGAAATTTTGTAAAAAATTTTCACATAGTTCAATAAACCAAAATCATAATGAATGAAAATAACACTTCTGGTACATTTTAGAACACTATTCAAGTTAGAAACAGTTGTATGAAATAAATATTCACAAGACTAGTCCCACTAGCATCAAAGGACCTGCACGTTTTAAATTAATAATTTAATGTTGTCCTTTAATTTGAATAACAAATAAACAATGTGTGTAGTATTATTGGCTTTATTTTAAATGCACCCATGGAGATTTATGTATCAAAATAGAATGAACTAAGGAATCAAAAATCAATTTTACTTGGACAAACTTCATATCCCTTCATTTTTTAACACTACCCCTTTCTGCACCAGAAAGTTGTTATATTTGTTACCAGTCCAGACACTGAGTCATTCTTGCTTAAACCAGACACTAGGCGCTCTGTGTAATTTCTCTCTCCCCTTCAGAGTTTTTGGACTGAGACGAAAATTGTAATGCCAGGTGCCTCCCCCAGCTCCATTTCTGAAGGTATTACTGTAAAAACACACCGAGGTGCTAAATGCTGCCAAGCAGCAATGGAAATTCTCTGAGCTCTGGTTATTTCAGATACAGCTAAGCTAGGGATACCGCCTGATTCTGAAAATAAATACGGACTTACAGTTTCCAGTTAGAATGCTTCAACGTTTTCTCTCCCCCAAAATATCTCTTGACAGGGTTGCTTGTATGGTGACGCAGTGACAGGCATCGGGCCTATTTCGTGTGAGGTAACCTGGCACTTGCAGGTAAGAACACTGCAACTCTCTCATGAATGTTATTTTATTTTTTCTGAAGACTTGCTTGGAAGTTTTAACAGAGCTGGAATTCAAGGGATTTAGATGTTGTTCATTTTTGGTGTTAAAAGAACCATGTGTGATACAGGTTTTGAATGTGGATGGTACCAGAAACTCGGTTGCTCTTATTTTTTTTAAGCAGATAAGCTCTGAATGCTCTGCTAGCATATGGCCACTTGGAATTATGGCTGTTTGCAGGAGCATTGGTTTGATTCTGAAACATAAAATCTAACTTATTTTCCAAGGGGTTTACCTTTCTAAACCACTTCTGTGAGTTTGTGTAATATAACTTGGCTATGTTTAGATACTTAGACTCACACACTTCCAAAACTGTCAGTTTTCCTTTAGTAGCTATAGAAAGTAGTTACAGAAATGTAAAGAAGTTTGAGAATGCCTTTCAGATTGGTCATTTTTCAGTAATTCTAGTTTTTACCACTAGATGGCTTCCCAGGATAGCCGATAACGATTCAGACCTCTGAATTAACGTGCGGGCTTGGATTTTGTTTCATTTCGGCACATTCCTAATAACATATACAGTCATAAACACGAAGGTCTCCTCCGCGTGACTGAGCAGCAGTGCGAGCCTTGACATCCCGGAGCATCTTCCGACGTCCTGAAGACTCTGCATGTTAGATTACTTTGGTGGCAACCACAACTAGTAACTCCGCATGAATAGCTCTCTGTTCAAATGTGTAGTTAGATCCCCCTCAGAGGAGCTTAGACAGTGCAACTAAATACATAACTGACCTAGCTAATGCCTAACAGTGCAAACAGCCAAGCTGGGGAACCTAGTTGCAACACACTCGCCCTTTCTCCTGTTACAACATAGCAGTAAAGTGCTAGGGAGACCTTCTTGTGTTGCAAGGGTGGCCTGGTAACTGGACAAAAGTCTTGGAAAAGGAGGGAAAAAAACCCCATAGCCTTGATGTGAGAGGATAAGTCTCCCTACTTCATTCAATGGTTGCTTTTTTATTGCTGCTGCTGCTAAAAGTAGCAGCTTTATGCAATGCAAGCGTCTGCCAGCTGGGAAAATCCACGAGGATATTCCAAGATATAAATCCGCGTTGTGCATGAAAGATTGGCCCGGTGGTAAGAGATCGCGCTGATCACCAGCCTCGGCCGGATCCAGCCCAGCAATCGGGGGCCGAAATAAGTTTTCCCCGCGGGCACGGAGCTAAGGTGGGCCGGCGGCTCGCGAGCCCTGGCCGCGCCCGCGCTTCCCCCTGCGGAGCCGGGGCCGGGCGGGCGGCGGGGCCGGGGCCGGGGCCGGGGCGGGCGGCGGGCGGCGGCGGCCTGCCTGGGCGAGCTGATGCGCGGCGGCTCCCGGAGAGCTCCGGGGGAGGGGAGAGCGAAGCCAGCCACTCACAGAAACAGTAGTGAAATCTCCCCAACACTTTAACTGTCAATCAGGCTTAATGGGGTATAAAACCTCCCCAGCGCCGCGGCCGTGATAGGCAGAGAGCGCAATAGGGAGAAACGAGCAAGAGCCAGAGCTGAAACAGCGCGCGGCGTAATTCCTGCTCTGGGATCGCGGATACTCCGAGGGAAGAGCCAGGAGAGGGGGCAGGCGGAGGCAGTCAGCAGCTCGACCTCTGCGACCGGCTCAGGACAGAACGTCTATAGATATTTATAGAAATTAAAACAAAAACAACAGCCTTACCCTGAATAGACCCTTTCTTAAAAAGAAAGTCCTGGCAATTCTGTCTTATTTAAGCAATTTCCTGAGTCTAAGAATAGAAATGAGCTGCCTGGAAGGCACTGCAGGCTGAATTTTGGAGTCCTAGGCTGCTTTATTTTCTTTTTCCAATTATAAAACCCTTCAGTTTGGATACTGGATTTTTATGTCGGTCTTTGAAACGGAGGGATGTACGGTTACTTTTGATTTTACTTTTTTTCCTCTCTCTTTAATTTAAAAAACTGCCTTCCAGTTAAGAAGGAAACCGTTTTACCTGCATGTGGCAATCCCAAAGGACAGCGATCAAGAAACGGGGGAGCAACTTGGTTTTCTGCACTGTTTTACTCCTGCCCCGCTTTTTTTAGGGGGGGGGAGGGGGGAAGAAGGATTTTTTCCAGTCCGCGAATCTCTCGCCCCCGAGTTTCGGAAGGGGGCCGAAGACTTGTCGCCCACCTGGGGGTGCATGAAGGCTCTTGCTTTTCTCTCTCTGTCAGTTTGGCTCTGCGAAGGGTTCGGCGGAGCGGTTTTGCCTTGCTGCCTCGGCCGGAACGAGAGGATGGTTTGGAAGCGGCTGGGCGCCCTGCTCCTGTTCCCCGTGCGGCTGGCCTGCCTGGCGGCCAAGGCCGCCGCGTGCCTGCTGCTGCCGCCCAAGCGGCGCGACCTGTCGGCCGAGAGCGTGCTCATCACCGGCGGCGGCAGGGGCATCGGCCGCCACCTGGCGCGGGAGTTCGCCGCGCGCGGAGCCAGGAAGGTGGGTGAGCGGCGGGCGGCGCGCGGCAGCGGGGGGGGGGGGGGGGGACGCACGGACGGACTTACGGACGGACGGACTCACTCCCTTGCTTGCTTGCTTTTTTTTTTTTTTTTTTTTTTTTTGGGGGGGTGGTGCAGGCTCCCCTTCTGCGGCTCCCCCGGGAGCTACCAGGCACCTTGAGAACGTGGGGAGTGGTAAGTGCGGATGAATCCAGATGCGTGAATTCATCAGGAATACAAAAAACAAAACAAAACAAAACAACCCCACTGCTGAAAGAAGGCTTAAGCTTGCAACTTTTATCTCCTTCCCCTTTAGGGGCAACGAGAGGCAGGAATTGTGAAATTAAACAGCTGCATAAATACTCCTCCATGTGAGAGAGAGTGAATAAGAATAAATACAGGATAAAGGAGAACTAAAATACAGAATGAGAGAATATTTAAAGAAATGCTTGCGTTTGACGTGGGGTGGTGTTTTGTCACTTTCTTCCACAGGGAGTGCAGTTTTCCATGGGTGGTATTGAGCAGTCCTGGCATACTGCTTTGAGGTGTAAAATATGTCAGCGCTGAACTTTGATGTTTGTGTATGCTTGTGTTTAAACATGGCGTTGAGATTTACAAATTCTTGAAGGCAGAACAAGCAAGTTGACTGACCTTTGCACCCGAGCAATTTGCTGAAAGTGTATTTACATTATCTGTTAGAATACCATACTTCATTATTTATTTATTTTGTGAGGCTGGTTGCTATGCTAAGCTGTAGTACTAAAGTGCCACCATTTCTACAGCTAATTCAAGAGCTACTTAGCTGCACTTCAGCTAGATGCTGAACAAGGGTAATCAGCCCTAATGAACCAGCTGACATGGGCCAAAAGAAGAGGGAGCTATTTAAAACGAGTGTGGAGAGCTGAGGATGAAATTATTGTAAACTGATATCGACTGTAGTTCATTTGCAGGTCTTATCTATCAAATCGTTACATCTCTTAGAAAGAATAAGCAAGAAAATAATAAATTCTTGGGGAGATTTGTACTTTTCTCGAATGGTGTTACAAAATCCTATGTGACTGCTAGTTATTGTTTACAACATTGAGGTTTTTTTTGTCATATGTTTTCTCCCTGCCTGTGCTCAAGGTGTTTCAGTTTTTGCCTTTACTGAATTAGATTCTCCTTTCAGTTAAATCATCGCTATCCTGTGAGTCAAATATGGTACTCAGCAACTTTTGCCCTGTGTGGTACTTTGATAGTAGCACATTTTCCCTGTAACACAGAAGTATGCTTATCCTTCCTCAACATTTTATATGGAAAATTGTACCTAGGTGTGATAGTTTCCAGTCCCTTTGCTCTGAGATTTCACTGCTGTCCTGCCTTCTGTGCTGAAACTTGACATTCTACAGAGACTGCATTAATTACAGAAAGCAAATCCTCTATTTAGCACTACTGATTTTACACTTTTCTCTTAGACAACAGAAAAGAACTGAAAAAGATTTGAAATGACTAGCAAGTCACCTTTCAGTAAGACCTGTAACAGTTAGATATTCTATTTTTCTGTTGTTTGTCTTCTACTGCAATTAATAGTTTTATAGTTGTGTGTAGAGCTTGAGTTTTTGATTATAATTAATAATTTATTACAAATTCTGATTGTTGCATGGTATATTCGTGATATTCCAAGTTTGGAAAAATGCTTCCACTAAAGGCACGAAGTTCTGAGGCCGTGCACTTTGTTACATAGAGGTGGATGGAAACCGTGACACACACATTCAGGTTCTAATACTGGGTGTGCAGAATATCTTGGAAGAGTCATCACAGCGCTTGCGCACGCAGACATAGTGGCGGAGTTTTGGAGGTAGGCGGCGATATACAACCATATTTTTGAGATTAGAATCTTCTGCAAGACAGGTTAGTTGAGACTGTTAGCATATGAAATTTCCTCTGATAATTAGACTGGACTGGATTTCACCTTATACGCTATCTTTTAATTCCATTGCTCTGCCACTGTGCCTCAAATATGACTTGAACAGATAAATGTCTATGACCGTTTCCTTGTAAAATGATGTTTCTTTTCTCATGGTTGTTCACTGGCATCTCTGATGAAATTGCCAGCAAGGGGACAAAGCAGTGACAGTTGTGTTTTCAGTTTCAGAAATGTATATCTTCTAGTTTTTGGATTAAGACAACCAGTGATTTTCGGGCAGTAAGAGACTTTAGTCATTAGACCATCCCTGTTTGGTAGTGCCAGGTGCACACTAAGGTCAAAGGATCCATACTTTGCTTTGGACTTTGGGATAGAAGTTTTCACAAACTACTTGGTCATGGGAGGCACTGAGGATTTAAATGTTCCTTGTAGCACTCCTGGAAAAAACAAAAACATGTAAATGTGCTGTAACAGAAAAAGTGATTTACAGAAGATACGGGACATGTTAGTGTTATTCTGAGGGATGAATAGCATTGGATTTTCTCCAGAAGTACTCAAGTATTGTAATTCAAGTTTAACACTGCTCCACAGAGATGTGTCCAACTGGGGAGTCATTTTGCTGCTGTTCAAGTCCTGGAGAAATGTACTTTTTGCTTTCGGTTTGTAGTTGTTTGCTTGTAAAATTTTCACTATTGTTGGCTTTAACCCTTGAGAATTTTGATCACACTTGAAATATTTTTGACCAATAGTGCATCACCTCTGTTTTAATCTCACATATTGGTAGCTTTATTAAGGAACTTGGCTTTTGAAATTCTGCAGTTAGCCAAAATGGCAGAGTTGTATCTGGGTATTTGAAAAGGGAGAAGTGGAGATTTTTGTGAGTTTGTAACGGTTTGTGATTGAATGCCTGTGAAATAAAAATCCGCTTCCAAACCCTAATGATGTTTCTTAATGGTGTCTTGCAAAGAATATACTGCATAACTGAGTTAATTTTGGGAAGACTGGCTCCTTTGAACAGTGTTTCTTGCCTGGAAGAACAGCCATATACAGATATGGGTGGTCAGGGGAATGTAAGGGCTGAATGGATTCATTCACTGATGGTTAGAGCTGGAAAATATTACTGAGTTCCTCTAGGCCTTTCCCTTTCCCTGCAAGCATTTTTTATTACCGTATCCTTGCCAGAGATCTGTCAAAGCTGTTTTTGATGATCTCCAATGATGAAGGTTTGATTATATCATTTGTATGTCTTGCTCTTTGTCAGGTCTTCTTTTAGGGCATTTCCTTGATGTCTAAATTTTTTCCTTCTATTTTTAACTTATTTTGTTCACAACTGACTTAATCTGAGCTCTGACTAAACAAGAAAGCGTTGCTTGGTTCTGATACATTCTGGATTATTAGACGTTGGAGAAACCTAATAAAACTAACTGAAAAAGATGTAATTATAGCATGGAAACACATTCCCCAACTCTAGTATGTATTTTAGAATTCAAGGTTATCTGACCATGACTTTGGAAGAGTATCTTAGGCCTTTTCTGTTGGAGACTGGTCAGAAACCACTCATTTTCATTAGGCTTTTTATTTCCGCTGAGAGCTGTGGTCTCAAAAATGATCAGTATGGATCTTCGGTAGCATCTCTACAAGGGATCTTAGAGCAGTGCTTTCCAGTTGTTTCTTTGTGATCATTTCTGTGATCTCGGTTTGCTTCATCCTATGTATATTTTATCCTCCTAGATTTGCTCTAAGTTGCTTTCTCTCGCTGTAATGTGTTTGCCTTTTTGGTGACTGTGGCTATTGTTGAATGGACAACTGGGCTTCCAGGGAATCAGCGGTGTTCTTGGCATAGGAGATGTCCCCAGAATACCAAATGGGCTATGGGCAGCCATGGTCTTGTGTTAGGGTGAGTCTGCCACAGAACAGAGTTGAATACTCCCGTTCACCTTGTCGAGAGTTCTTCACATTCGTCACTGTGCGAGAAATGACCTTGTAGGAGCACTGAAAGCTCTCTCCTGTCCTGCCCTCTGGATGTTCACTTCCTCTATTACAGGAGACAGGGCGACTCAAAGGATTCGCATGCTTGTGCTTTGGATGAGGTAAGCCGTCTGGAATATCTGGACAGACAGGAGTCCTTACGAGATGGCAAGGAGCTACTATCACCAACAAAAACAAGAAACGGAAACCTCGCTCTTGCGTGGAATGTACTGCTCCATAGCCATGACCTCACTCTGTCAGCACTGGAATCTAGGCAGTCATGTCTGTAAGTCTGCAAGATACTTCTAACAGGATGGCAATGTGATGGGCAGCTGTACAATTCCACAAACATAATAATATAGTGGTTATTTCGGAATAGTGAAGACATTACTTAAAAATTTTTGCTTTGAAAACTGTTTACAGATTTTCTTTTGGTTTACGTCACTCCAAATTTTTTTCAGGCTACAAACAAAAACGAGATCTCAACTGTTCTTTCTCAGTCATTACTTTCACGAAATTTTCAAGGTCAGACCTTAATGTCTTTGTTTAGGAAGATATATTGTCATTTGGGTCTGCAGTCCTCTTTCAGTTTGTTTTCAGTCTAAACAATTCCTCAAGTCCTTGATCAGTTTTAACAGAAGTTCCCTGCATAAGGTTTCACCTCTAGTAGCACTGATTTACAGTGCTTTTCAGGCTGTACTGTTATTGGCACGACTGTTTCTGAGGCCATGGCGAGAAGGGTCTTTTCAGCTGGATTCATTCTCTGAACTAATTCACAGCTGAGCATCCCAAATAACTGTGAGGCAAAACGAAAAGAATTGTGTAGGGCTAGGAATAAGAAGTCAGTGCAGGAAGGAGCTATGAGGAGGGGATGAGAACTGGTAAGCTGGCACTGCTGCCGAGAAGCCTGGAGCCGGTTTGCCTCCGTGTCCCAGTAAATTCAGCAGAACTGAAAACCTCATAGAAATTGCAGGTGCTTGAGAGCCTTTTCTAACTGGAGAGTTTCAGCTGAGTGAGATTTTAGGCTCTGGACTCTAGTTTGGGTGGGAGTATTGTGTATGCAGAGACTATACAAAAATGGTGATTAAGTCTTGGAATTTAGTCTGATATGCCCAGAAATGGAAGGTTTTTAAACTTGTGAAATGAGTTTCTGCAACATTCTTCCCCATTGTGTACATAAACTGTATCTAATTCTACAAGTATTTTAATTTGATCCATATTAATCACATTGATATACTATCATCCTGATTTGTATGTATTAGTGTATACTTTTTTAGACCAATGCAATATATTAAAAGATTAACCTCACTGTGGTAACAGCTGGATATAAAAGTAATATTCATCTCCTTAAGTGAAGACATAATACGGAGACTGATGCTGATGAATGCCTGAAATAGTCAGTCAGAGCTGTGCCCTTTTTTAAGGTGTAGGACAAAAGCTATTAGGAGTATCTCGCATGGATTTCAGTAAGAGTTCTTAATCAAAAATGCCTTTTAAAATATTGTTAATTCTCAACCATTCATCTCTGATTTCCCTTCCAGAACCTCTAGAATTCTCTGCTAAACTGTGTTTGAAAGATAGATCTCACATAAAGAAGCATCTGACATCAAAGTCTTAACACCCAGGAATTTTAATCTGCCGCAGAGTTCCATCCAGATAGGCTGTAGGGTTCCAAACCAGAAGACATTCAATTTGTCATGTACGGAGGAGTACAATTTATGTGCTGGCAGAATGGGGGAAGGGATGAGCTGGCATACCTGAAGGAAATTCAGCAAGCAAGTCCTTCTGCTTGTTGTCTGTCCATTTTTAAATCCGCTGCAGCTGGGCCAGTCATCAGGAAGACACTTGCATTCTGCAAGTAGTAACTGACTTCTGACATGTATCTTATAATCCGCTCTGAGTTCAGAACATGAATAGACTTGACCTTGCCACCCCCGAGGAGATTAATATAAGGAAAAGAGTTGATTTAAAATCAACAGAATTTCAGAACTGAGAGGAACTGTTTTTCCAAGAACATGATTAATCACAATGTGTTTGGTTTTAGTAGGTACTGTGATCTAACATAATGAAATCGTAAAGCCTTTAAGATGCTATTTTTTTAAAGAAATGGACACACTTCTGGTGTACTTTACCCAATGCAGAGGCAGTATGCAAACGTACTGCACAAATAGATGTTTAGTTGGCCTGGTGTACAAATACTTTGGAAAAAAACTCAGTGTAAAATAGACTTTATATTTAGAACAGAGTATCTGTCCACATACTGAATCCTTCTTATGCCCTGTGGAGATACCAGAATGACAGATAGTCCATATATCTAATGCATTTCTCTGTAGTAGTTTAGCAATCCAATAACTAGCCATATTGGAAAGATAATTTGACATGTCTCAAAGTGGAGCAGATATGATAACCTAAAAGGAAATGTTGTATTGAAGGGATTTATTTTTTGTGATATTAGATTCTAATCATCTATGATATCAGACGATTTAGATATTTTAGTACAATGAGAAAATTTGCCCATCATGCAAATACCAGGTTATAGGTCATTAATCTCTCCTATTGTGTGAATAAGCAGTTGGAAGAAAAAAAACAAAAACATTTGAACTGAACAGTTTGGGGTATATTTTTAATGGCGGTAAATACACTTAATCTTACAGTGAACTGTTAGACTCTGTCTTAACTTGCCATTGACCAGAATTATGTGAAAAGTTGGGGAGTGAACATTTTCCCATGTCATGCAAAATAATACAATGATTTGGAGCTTTTGGTGCTTTGGCTTTTTGGTATGAGAGCATAGGATTGATTGAGCTGCCTTAGAGAATCTCTGGAAAGACTTTCTTTCTGTAAAGATTATATACTGACAGCAGTTTTAGTTAACTGCTTCCTGTTAGCAGCTCACTCTCTTGTTGAGTGAATTTAAGGATGGGCAGAAGAAGGCTTGTATCAAGTCCCAGGCTCAGATGGCATCAAGCCTGCTATGTGTACTGGTGCCAAGGCCGGCAGCTTGAATAACATGCTGAATAAGTGTCTCTGATTGGCAAGTACAACCAGAACTTATCAGATATCAGGTCTGTTGATGCCCGTGAAGCAACATTCTCCCTGATGCTGTTTGAACTTATCATTTAGAACATGCCTGTCATTTATTACCAAGCATGTTGTAAGGAGAATAAATAATGTTAACAAGAGGTGGAACTTGCGGAGTAACAGGCTTGTCTTATCACATGAGTATATAGTGGTGTCATGCGAAAATATGCTATCCTGTTGAGACAGGGTTGTGTTGTCACACAGAAATCCAGCACTTTTAAAAATGCTTAAGTATTGGGATCAATATAGTTAAATGACAGTTCCTACAGAGTATAGGGACTGTTGCAATGCTTTAGGAAATCTTGAGGTAAGTTTTAGAGATTAGATCATTCTTAATGTTGTTGTAGTGCCTCAGAAACCCACTCATGAACCAGAAACTTGTGTGCTAAATGTGCTGTATGAATGCAGTAGAAAAAGACAGTGCCTACCACAGAGGTTACAGTGTCAGTATAAAACAAAGGGCAGCAGCTGAAAACCAACATAGAAGTCTGTACTGATGGGGATCGTAGAGGAAAAAATGATTTCAGCAGCACTCATTTAGCCTTTTTAAAGTTTTGGGGAAGGCATTGCAGGAACAGAGTTTTTAAGGTAGGAGCTGAAGAAAAATAGAGTGTTTGGGGGAATTTTTACAGACGTGTACACTTAAGACATTTACTCTTGAGGTGCAGACAGTGTGGTAGAAAACACAAAGGTTGTTTGAAAATTTAATGCTGGGAGGTGAAGGCCGCAATTGGAGCTCTGATGCTAATTGAAAGGTGATAGATAACATGGCCTTGAAAGTGAAGACAGGAGCTTAGATCTAGAAAGCTTGAAGAGGAGGCAGTGAGATCCCAAATGAGAGGTGACCTGGTCAAAGCAGTAGAGCAGGCATACAGTCTTAGTCTTATTTGGTGAGGGAAAGGAAAAAGGCTTGTTTTTTGAAAATTTTTTCAGGATTGACAAGAAGATGTGTTTGATCTGTGATTTTCACTTTACTTATCTGAAGGGATTCAGCCATCCCTATTTTATTTGTGTGGTTCCACCACCTTCAATGACTTGTAAATTTGCTGCTGTGTATTTCTATTGCACTTATGTCATGTGTCTGGTACAGGCTTGGAAAAAGTTGACTCAGATTTGTAGAACTATTTCCATCTGAAGCACTAACATATATAGATAGTTTTTACTGCATTATAAAATGAGTTAAACATGCTGTTGAGCTAATGCCTAATTAGTCTGGCACCACAATTTGCTTTAAGAGTGACCTTAAGCCCTGCATATATTTCTAAGCATTCTGACTGAAAAGCCTAGAAGGAATCAAAGATCTAATATTTTTTTACCCTGCCACCTTTTCAGTGTAGGTTGCTGACAAGCAGAAGGTGCCAGGAGTGCTTTGTGCTGAGCCCTGGTGGCCTCGTGATGTTGAAAGGAAGGAAGGGAGATATCTAGAAAACAGTTAAATTATGGAGGACGAAACTGAGAAGAGCAGCCTTCGCAAATTCTGAATACTGTGAAGTTTAAATTTCTCATGTGTACCCACAGGGCTCTGGACAACTACACTTTCCGCTGTAGTTCTCCTCCTGCCCTTGTAGGACATGAAAAAGATAAAAGCTTGCTTTCTTCCGATCTTTTCTTGTGATGCCTATGAAACATCAGCCAACTAGCAAACGAAATAGCACATTAAACAGTTTGGAACGAGCTGTGCGCAGAGCTTATCTGTGATACATCGTAAGGATACTACTTTTATTTCCTCTGTTGCTTCCTCTAGTCAGTTGTTGACTCTACGCCTGTAGTTGCTTGTGATAAAAAGGCAGAGCTTCTGCCTTGAACTTGGAGTTTCAAAATTGGCAAGCATCCATCTCTTACTATTTGCTTGTCTGTTTATATATGTGTACCACTCCCAGTGTTGTGGAAACCTATCCTGATTGGAGCATTTAAGGTGATACTGGCTAATGGATAGCACAAATATGAAGGAGGGGCTTAGAAAACTGAATAGATTCTGAATGCTGTTCCTCAAACCGATCAACGTTTGAAGAGAGCATACACAAAGCTAGTACAGCTGGAAACAGCTGATTTCACATCGTGCTGCTGTAGCCATGACCAGGAACTTAGCTTCACAGTAGAGGTTTGAAACTATTATAACCATTTTCCCGAGAAGAGAACTGGGACTTCGCAGAAGTAGCCAGTTACTCACCAGGAACTATGGGCAGAAGAACAGGAGACAACAGTTCTCTTTATGCCTGGCAAATCTGCATCTTTGCTTGTGGACCCTTTGGGATGTTGGCTAATGCTTATTGATTTTGTGTGTTTGTTTTAAAATCTATTAACAAACATCAAGTTAGTTATTAATTTCAATTTTCACTTTGATTTCTGGACTGAATTGAAGACACAAATCTAATACCATTGCTGTTTCAAGGTAGCGTGTAGGGAGGGGAGCCTGAAAAGGAAAAACTGTCGAAGGCAGAGAACAGCAGCCTCAGAGCTGACCACCAAGAGAGAACGAACTCTGAAAGTTTTTAGCCTGTGTGATTATCAGGAATATAAAGCAGAAATTATTGGAGAGAGGTTCTTAGTCTGGCCCAGACTGTCTTCTTCAAAGCATCATGTCAGCACACTGAAGAGTCGAACAACTCAGACCCAGGCAGTGCCAGATCCATTGGCTGATAACACTGACGCCAGTAGAAAAGGGTCAAATTCATGTAGTTTGACCTTTATCCCAGCGGGGATTAAATTGATTCTAATTAATAGACTTGAGAATAGATGGGTACCTTGGCAGAGTTTGTAACTAATTTAAATTGTTCATCCTATTAGTTTAGCTGTAAATTATGCATAATTAAGAAAGGACTTTCCAGACAGCCACCCTTATATTGACATGTTATTAATTACAATTTATTGAATACGTTGTTATAGAGCTCACTTGTTTTGATTAACATGGGGATTTCTGTTGTCTAACATTGCCCAAGCAAATGTCTGTGCTACGCTTACCACAATAAAATAGTATTTGAAAGCACAAATGCAGCTCTGCTGAAATCAGTTATGTCCTACCAATGTGATTAAGAGAGAAATTTTGCTCTCAGTATATAATCAGTGGCAGTTGTATCTTTGTGGGTCTTTTAAAATTATGCGTATTTTGAGCTGGTATAAAGATGATACCCGGAAAGATTCTGAACTCTGATTATCCTGTAGTCTGGCATACTTCTAGCTGCAGGTTATAAAGAGCCTATACAGAGGTGGGGTGGCAGCCTTAAGTTGGTATGATCTGTTTGATCTGTGTCGTCCCTTATCTAAATGAAACAACCTTCTAAAAAGGTGTGGAGAGAGTTCAAGCTTGATGTCTCATTCGGTCAGTGTTCATTCTCTCGGTCAGCGTAGACGTCAGCTTGCACCGGTTGTACTGATAAGGTAGTGTTTGTCTTTTAGATATGTTCTCTTTTCCATTAAGTCCTGGACAGAAACTGCTAGCTAAGTTTCTGAGTGCCGAACACTTGTATCAGTGAAACCTTCAGACACTGACAAAACCTTATTTCAGTGTTTTTTAGGAGCTTCGCTGTATAGCAAATGTCTCCTGTATTGCTAGTTGCTATTGAATTACTACTCAAAAAGAAGTATGAGATTTTAAGTAATTAGAATTGGGTTTTCACTTTATTTGCTCTCTGTGTGAATCTTTGGGTACAACCAAGTTAAGTTTTCAAGATTTTCTGCATATCTGAGGAGTGAACAAACTTGCAGCACTTCGAACAAAAGCGGAAATTCTCAGATAATCATTTGACTATGGATGCTGGACTTTAAGAAAAGCCTCAAATATTACACGACTTAGAATAAATTCATGGGAGTGGAAAATCCTGTTGTCAAGAGACTGCACAGTTCACCTTTCCTTGCCCTTAAAAAGAGGGGATCAATAGTAACAGCAGACAATCAGATCTTTTCTATTTGAAGATTAAATTAGTGTTTGTCTTGGATCTGTCATTTTAATCTCCTTGCTAATAGTAAACAGAGACAGCCCATCTCTGATCAGCACGTTCACTGGGAGAGACTTATCCATCTTACATTTTGGAGAGGGAACGGGAAATTCTGAGATCCAGTTTTAGCAACTTGGAGCTATCTGACTACAAACTCAAATTCCCTGTGCCCTACCTCCTAAAAAAATTACCAGAGAGGACAAAATTCAGCTTACTGTTTTAAAGTGAAGAATTCGTGCTTCCAAACAGAATATTAAAGCCATCCAGCTGGTCCAAATACTTCTTTCCCAAAGCGGTAATAGAACAGAGCTGGCTCTTACTGCAGTGAGCTGTCAGAAATGATGCAAGAACATTTCCAAGACCCTTGGGAAACACAGGAGTCCTGTCTCACTGAACTGAGTTATTTGATTTGGGGCTTTGAGATACGCTGATCGTGCAGTATTGTAGAGTGTCCTTTGTGCTGCTTGCTCTTTGATTTCAGTCCAGGCACCTTAGAGGTTATTGTCTGTTGTGTTTATATTTAAATGTGTGCTTTATGGAAGCACGAAGTTTGCCTCCTTAAAAGCAAAACGCTTGGCCATCAAAGAGTTTTTTCAAGGTTTCATTTCCTTAGATGACGTGTAACAGTTGCAGCTTTGTATCAAGATTTAGGCTTCTATGGACTATTCCAAAGACTGTTTTATCTAGTTTGTTTTACTGGGAACTAGCGCTTAACTCGTGTTCTGTGATTGTTTAATTGGTTTTACCTTCATGTTGAAGTGAATTAATTTCATTTTGCAGTGGCCCAAAGAGCGTGCATGGGATCAGTTACCGCATCTGCAGGATGGACACTTCCCAAGAGCAGTAACTGCTTAATGTGCTAGAGCTTGATTCGTGATTGCCTGACCAGCCCCTTTGGTTTAAATGAGTAGCATTGCAGTAGAACCTGGTCGGAGCTGTCTCGGGTCAGCTAGAGCTGTGCTGTTTCTCACATTTTTTACAAGCAGGGTAACTACCCCTTCATCTTCCTTAACAGTGTATTGGGAGAAGTGGCATAGCCAGCGGAAGACCTTTTTAGCCCCTCTTTACCCCTTTCTGGAATACGTACTCTGCGAGTTTGTAGTCCTCGGATTCCCATCTTTCCTCTCTGACTTCATGGGCCAAGAAAGTTAAACATGTCCTGATAACTGTCATTCATACAACATGTATCAAATAAATAGAGTTCAGAAATTCTGCCCAGTCGTATAGCAACAGTCACCATTAAAAAATAACATACATAAAAAGATGGAAAACTATTTAAGCATTTAAATAGTAAAGCTTTCTTCTTAAGCAATATCCCTTATTTCCTGTGAGTAAAATACTTACAAGGACAGCTCATTTTGACAGCTTTTAGATGGTTTTAAAATGGTAGTAATTTTCTTTTTTAGAAGAGAAGAAGCTTATATAAGAGCTTGTCTGGAACTGTTGATAGCATTCAGTTTATATATGGATTTAATGTAGGCTCTTTTAACTCTAATGCTTCTCCAGTAGCCTCACTGGAGTTTCTTTTTTCTTTTTTTTCCTTCAGTAAAGGGTTGCATCATATAGGCATGTATATGATCCAGAACATATTTTGGGCCCTTCTGGAAGGTGGTAACTAATGACAGCTTTAGAAAGTTTGTTCATCCTTAGGCTTGCGTGTTTGTTTTTGTTGCAAGCCATTCCTCAAGTTTAGCAACTTTAAATACTTCCTCAATTCTTCTTTTTCTCTGACATTACTACAAGGACTGGGGTTATCTGTCCCCTTTGTCGTCTTCTGGCTTGGAAAAAATTCCTTGTGGTTTTCCTCATTCATCAGAGCTTCTAATCCATTTACCAATTTGTCCACTTTGTGTTTGTTTGTTTTTTCTGGATTCTCCTCATATGACAATACAACAAATGCGAAGTTGCCTTGACTGTAGTAGGACTATGACGCACCATGGAACCACATACCAATGTGAAGTAAACCCAGCTCCGGTTCGCAGAGCAGCGCGTGCAGATCTACTGCCAAAGTTCAGAGCCAGGCCAGCATCACAAGGCTAATTCAATTGCCTTGTGAATCTAACACCTGACTGAGAAAATTGTGTGTGTTATAGAGATCATAGAGGAATTTTATATATCCCCCCCCAAAATAAGTAAAGTGCTGATGAAATACTCGCAATGATTTAGTTTAAAGAAAAGCTGAAAATATTCAGAATTAAAGCTACATTTCTGTTGTGCTCTGGGGTTCATAATCAAACATAATCTGTACTTTTATAAACTACGCAGGGAGGGGACCAGCCATAGGAGTCTGAGTGCTATGCCAAAGCCGGTGCAGTGGCTAGCTCTCTTCTCTAGAAGTTGAAAACCCTCACATTTCAAGATTTGGCATTTTACTGTAGAAATTGTCTCATAAATATAAAAGCAATCTTTTAAAAAAATCTAGTTCTGTTGGCACTGAGTTTGCAGCTCTTTAATTCTTGTGTATAAATGTGTGTTTTCTCAGGTCTGCTTTTTTGCAGTTTGTTGGTTAAGAAGTAGCAGACCTTTCAGTTAAGTTTTCATTGAACCAAGCAATTTCAGGAGTCACTTTCACCCAGAAAGTGATGGAAATAACACTGGGTTACTTCTGTGATGAATTGTGACGCTCTTAATTTCAGATGTCCCTTACTTCTAAAATATCCCTGTAATCTAAACTCCTCACTGTTTTTAGTTTTACAAAAACACTCTTACCCTTCAGTGTCAATAAAACTTTCTATCATAGTGAATGTTTAACTATGTTACATGCACCTTAAACCTGCCACATGTTAAGAACTCTATGCTGAGAGGTATATGCAATACATAAACATCATAATGCAGCATTTTGGAAGAAAAACAGTGCAAACAGCAAACCTTCAACTATGTTGAAATTGTACATATGGGACCGTGTCCTTTTCATCAAGCAGATCCAGTAATTTCTCTTTTAAAATGTTATTTATTGACTTTCTGTCCTTTTATCCTGTCCGCTGTCCTTGCGGTACAAAAGGGCTTTTTGCACCTGTGTATTTACCCTTCCTACAATTTCCTGAGATCTCTATGGACACTTTTGTAGGAATCTGGGTTATAGGGATGACATGCCAAACAAATGGAGGTGGCAACACACTAGCTGTTTTTACAGGATGGAGTATTATGTTTCTGTTGGTAAACATCTTCAAAGTCTTACCTCAGATATGTAACTTAAAAAGAAACCCCCCTTCTCCTCCCCAGCCCCGATACGCCGCTTCTTTCTGCTTTGCAGCCTGTGAATTTCATTGCTGGATATTTCTTTGTGCGCTTTGATTCCCTGGAGCAGAGGCGAGTTCTAACACATGGTGTGGCAGACATTCACCATTAAAAATCCGTCGTTTTTCCCCCCGCAAATGCCTCCATGAACCTTTGCAGGGTGACAGCTTGTGGCCACTTGGCGCTTTTGTTGGAACGTGCACTCCATTTGACCCTGTCCCAGCGTTAATAGGATTGTAAAGGCTGACTCCTGCATGACCTCTTCTTGCAAACAACCCTAACCCTTCCCCTTCCTCAACCAGTCTGTACAGCAGAGCCGAAAAGTGTTGCTCCCAAGGCAGTCTGGAGTCGCAGTTCATGTTGCAGACGAAAGCAGTTGGAAAAAACACTGGAGAAAAAGTCAGCATGGGGCCACCTGTCCTTAAATAGTCCTGATTGCGAGAACAGTAGGCATTTGTTCACTTCTTCAGAGGGAGCTGGTCTTAAATGGCTGTATGCAAACAGAAATTTAAAAGTTCTCTTTCCAAGGAAGGCCTCTGTTGAATAGGAGACAGGTGTTTGCATACTTTTCCATGAGTTTTTAGACGCTGTTCTTTCCTGTAGAGGAGGAAAAGGGGTGGCTGGGGTACCATTGAAACTGGCTTTGTTTAGGTGTATAATGTTAATCCCACTGAGTGCTAAATCAATAGATAAAGTAATACATTTCAAGTTCTGACGCCAGACTAAAGGAATTGCTATTCACTCTTTTACTGTCCTTACGAAAGTCTCTTTAGAGCTTTTATCCTCATTACTGTCTATTACGCCTGGCTTTAACTCAAGCCAGCTCATAATAAAGACTAAGTCTTGTGCTTAGTATGCTGGCAGTGTTCAGATTTAAATTAAACTCATATAGACGAATGTCTTTACAACCTCTAAATGCTGATCTAGAAAAGCTTGTGTGTAAAATAGGCAAATGGGCTTATTCTCTTGAGTCCCCCATGCTTATCTGTAATCTTTCTTATACCAGTCCCTTGCAGCTTTGATATTCGCTTTCCGCTGTGGGAATTGATAAATTTTTCCACCGGCTCTCTTTGTTTGCTTACTTTTATACAAGTGTCACTAAGGGGCTGGGTTAAGTATTTTGACCTACTTCAGGCATCAAAAGGTTCTTTTTTCCTTTCTAAAGCAAAGATTGGCTTTTCACACTGAACAGCCACACCTTTCACTCTTCCAGTAATCTGTCTTTAGCATGCCTCTCCCATGAAGAACTCCTGAAATAACTTGTCTGACTTTACCCTGGGGGCAAGAGAGGGGAAAGGGTGGAGGAAAAAATCCTTATGCCGTTGACAACAAAATACATGAACAATTTTGAGGCTGTAGGATTTAGCCTCCTGTTTTCATGATACGCAAAACTCTCCCGGGATTATGGGATACACTGGAATGCATGTCTTGGGAGGACCAACTGTGAGTGACTAGTACCAGGCTTTGTTAACATACTGGGATAAGACGGACATACTTCAGTGGATTATGTACACATTGTACTTCCTAAAACTATGCAGGAGCTCTCCGCATTGGGCACAGAAAGGCTTTCTCTGTTTGAACAAAGGTAGCAGTCTGTGCAATTGCAGATACCAACTCAAACAGAGCGACTTTTGTTTCACTGGCCTACGAAGGAGGTTGGAAGGGAATGAAATGGGTCGACCTACCAACTTCCCACTATCTCCGCTGATCTGCGGCTAGGCGTTGTGGCTGATTTGTGGAGACAGCAATAATGAGGTCAGGTAGGAAGGGCATTTTTATGTCTCTCTGCAACACCTTCATCTTGCAGCATCTTCAAATTGATACAGAGAATTGCTTCATGAATCACGAAATGCAGAAACCTTTGGAATGGAAATTATATCTGCAAATCACAATGCACGTTGTTGTGTTAGAAAAGACTAGGAGTGAACAATTCTCTACTAAAATACAACCCAGATAATCCAAGGGAAGTGTCAAGAAATGGTACGTGTTCTGTCTCAAAAACGCTTTTGTTGCAGCACTCCTTTCCAATACTGGTCTAGTTTGTCGGAGGGGCAAAGGTTAGCACAGCAGGTTTGCTGAGGATACAGTGCCAAATTAATTGGAGATATAAAAGGGCAACATTCCTTTGCTGTTTTTCTTGAATTGTGCTAGCAATAAAATTGGACCAAGCAGTTAAATAGCCTTGTAAATGATGTAAAGTCAACTCTAACCTCATCTCCTTCACCAGTATTATACACAGGGCTCTGGGAGTGTAGGTCATGTGTGTATATTCGGGTTGATAGCAGCTTCAGTCTGGACCAGTTTGTATAAATTAGTGGCCTTATCTGATTGTGTGGCTCTCAGAAGCATAACTCTTACTGACTTGCATTATGGTGAAAAGTCAGGATTTAAAACTGTAGTCAGATTTTGGGCTTCTGGCAAGTAGCCAGCGCAGGCCTCTATTAGAAGGTCTTGCCTTAGTACAGCAGCAGCTAAAACCTTCCTTTTGACTCCCCTTCGACCTTGGGGCATGTCTCATTATCAGATTAAAGTCCAGAGTTAAACGAGTCCTCCGGGAGTGGAGGATGCTGTGTCTCCTGAGCCTGCCACTCCAGCTGAAATGATTTTCCTAAGGCCAGATAAGGCGTTCAGTGACTTGCCAGAGGGTGGAAGATAAAGAGATAAGGTTTGTTTTGCAAAAGCTGCTCATGGATAAATCCTGGGAAAATCTGCACTAAACTGTGACATCACAGCCATTAGCTACTTTTAAGTTAATTAAGAGGAGGACGCGCTAAGTTCCTCTGTCATCATAAATCCATTATTCCGCGTGTCCCGTGGCGGGAAGGCTCCTTCCCGCTCGCCCCGCGGCAGCAGCCCGCAGCACAGGCGATCGCTTTAACATTCCACCTGCCTCCGTGGCTGCCAGCCGCCGGGGTCAGCCGGAGGTAAGAGCAGGGCAGGAAGCCTCTCGAGCAGGCCTGCCGCAGCGGGGATTAACCGCCTCGCTGGGCTGCTGCCCTCGACAATTTTCTGGTCAGTAACTTTTTGAAAGGAGAGCGTGTCTAGTGTGGTAGGGAGGGGCGGGCGGGAGAGGATGATGAGATGAAGGGGGAGATGAAATGGTGCCTGGATTCTTTCCAGGACGGAAAACTGTCTGTCCAAGAACCTCTCCAAGACACAGATTAAATATTCCTCCCTCCACCATTGCATAATGGTGAACGGGTGGCTGTGCAGCCTCCTCAAAGGCTGTGTAATAAGCAACACTGTCTCTCCTCTCCTTCTTCCTCTGCGTTTTTCTGTCTCAGACAGGAATTTCTGTGACTGTAAGAGTCGTTTTCTCCAGGACTTAAGTTTCCAGTTGGGACATAGTTACTGCCAATTCAGAATTAAACTTAAAAGGGAAAGGGGGAACAGACCAGACTCTTGGACCCATGTCTAGATATTGAAAATTCTGCCTCCTAATAAAATGGACCATTTCCTAAGCTCCGCATCTAGACTGCTTACAAATGCAGAGCATTCAAATCCTAACTAGGGCAGGATAAAGCTGGATGATACTTTTCTTGATGTTGACTGAGCAAAGGGTACAATGAGAGTTACCTACATCCTTACGTGTAAAGGGAAGTGAAGTGCCAACTGCACAGCTTTAGGCTGGCTGGAGCTCATGGGGCATCAGAAAAACGCAGGCCCAGCCCCACAGTCCTTCATCTGTTCAGCTGTGAGCAAACCTTTTGTTCAGGAGCATTCAGAACATGCATGTTTATCACTGACTCTTAAGCTCTCTGGTTCAGTGATGTATCTGCTTTAGTGAGAACATTACAGAGCAACACAACCTTATGAGTGCCCAACAGCAAATTGTGAAATTGCAGATTCTGCAGGAGGTGAATTCAAGAGGGTTGAGGACTTACAAGTAGGTTGGTAGACAGTCTCCTCAGGAGGCAACAGAGTAGAATAAGGACCTAGAAAAACAGTGATGAAACCATTGCAAGCAAGAAGAGAAGAGAGAATTGTTGCCTACACAGTAACACCAGCCCAAGCCTTCTGTTGAGGAGCAACAGAGCCCTTGAATGTGAGTCTAAAGCAGCAAGTAAAAGTCTAATCTCTTTGTAAGACTTGATATCCTAGGAGGTCAGAGTGAAGTCTGTACCAGTTTAAACTTTTGGCTAGATGTAAGAGAGAAAGTGAGAGCCTCATATAATCTTATAGGAGCATTCAAGCTTGAATTTGGACCAAAAGCGTGGTGTATTGAGTTTTGAGTTTATCCATCTGTAAAAAGTAGCAAAAATGACAGCAGGAAACCTGACTTCCCACTGTGCTGTTAGGGAACTCTCACCTCTCACAAAAGAATGGTCTTTTATTTACTGCTTTTCTCTTACACAGGCTGAAGCCTTCACCTGATTGTGAACAGTATTAGGGACTTGAAAACTCCTCATGGAAAAAATCAGTACTAAAGTTCATGCTGTTAGAAGGATAATCAGCAAATTCTGTCTTTCCTTGATGGCCCGGTTTTTAATGGGGTCGTCCTGCAAGATTATCTGTAGGATATTAAAGATCACAAAGTAAGTGTTCTGGCATAAAAAAATTATGTCCAAGAGTTGCATCACAGACAGATGTAACTTTGATAGGTCGCCTGTTGCTTAACTGTTCTTCCATGTGTATTTCCTGACAATTCAATGCACCAGTGGCAACTTTTGAGAACAGGAGGCTGTATGGATGTTTGAAACAGCTGGAAGCGAAGACTGAGGGCTCGACTTTTTATTTTGCAATAGCAGCATGAAACCCTGGAGTACAGGGTATATGAGGTTAATTTCTTGCCTTATTTACTCAACCCTTGCCTAATGCCTTATTTCTCTTTCTCTCCTCTTCCTCTGTCTCCCGTCATTCTTTAACTTGTCAGTTATTTTTTCAGCGTTTGCACTTGACTGATCCAACCCTACTGAGAGGCTGAAGTCCACATTGGCACAAACTCACGACTCTCTGGGCATCAAGCTTGATGCTTACCTTGGCAGCTTGCAGTGTTTTTTCCTCCCCTTTCCACATAGCTTTAGGTTGTGAAATGTGTGTACACTTGCACTTGAACAATATTTTGTAAATATTTCTTCAAAGCTTGTGAAATTTCTCAAATGTTTTTGATTTCCCTTCAAGCCTGCAGTGTAGGCATAAGAAATATCAGCCAGTCTAGCTCTGAGTTCAGGAGCATGTAAATAAACTTCAGTTTTTCAAGCTTTGTGTAGATGCCAAAGCCTGGTAGCCAAGGATGGCCATATGCTGAGGTTTTCAAAGACAAACCAGGTTTTTAGCCATATACTTTCTTATAGCCTTAATTCTGGAAATGGCTTTTTCCTTTAAAACAACTTCCTCTGAGATAAGATTTCCAGCAAAATGGCTCTGGCTTAACTTTATTTGCTCTGAAATTTCTGGTTAACCAACTCATTCCTCCTTCACAGTGTAAATTCTGCTTTTTATATTCCTTTCATCCAAAGCGCTGTCCATGTGCCTGTCTTTTATATTTTTCCTGTATATATCACAAGGCAATAGATAGGCTCAAACTTTTTTCTTTGAACAAGCCTTGAAATAAAGTTACTTAGGAAGTTTAATTGCTGCATATTCTGGTTATTCCTTTAGAACAAATAAGCACGGAAATGTAACTTTAGCTAACAGGAAATCCAGCACTTTATTTCTTTGTGACTCAAATCAAAAATGTTCAGCAGCCCTCTTGTGTCTTTCAGAATATAAGTCTATTTGTGTGTGCGTGTGCGCGTATGAGTGTTTATGTTCATAGATGTGCCGATGATTTATAAATGGGATTAATTTTAAATTTAACTTATTTAGGAAATGGATTGAGGACCCAGGTACTTCTGGGTTTTAGCCTTGCTTAGTTGTCCTGGAAGAGCTCTTTGACCCTGCCAGAGGTTTAGCACCGGTTATGAGGTTAAGTGTGCTTATTTCTAACCATAAAAAATCGGAATAGCAGTGAGATTCATACTCAGTAGCCAGTGGTATGGGAAACAGTTGTAATCCTGGATCACAGCTGATAAGGCCACTGCTTGGAAATAGTACCATTCTGGGGGCAGCAAAGCCTTTCCGCTTCCAAGGCCTATTTCTCCAATCCCCTGATCAGGATAAAGCTGCATTTGACTATGTGAATTCCATTTATTTTTTAGTCCTAAGTAGTATTTTACATTATAAATGCAATCATCTGCTGTGGAAAAAAATGTGTTGCTTTTAATTGCAGTTGCGCGCAGTAACAACCTGTAGTTCTTTCTCTTTTGGCTCTTGCTGTTTGACTCTCAGTGCAGTCAGTTGATCTCCGTAGCATACTCCGTTCACTAATTTATGCTGTGCAGGATGACAAGTGTCCAACCATTCATAACATGATAAATGATGAGACAACTGTCTGCAGCTTGAAAAGCAAAAAGAATAGATTGATTCATGAATATAGTTGCCTTTGGTAATGGAGAGACAAAATTATATTCTCTTCCAGTAGCTTTAAATGAGATAGAAAATAGTGTTAGGTATACTGGGAAGAAATTATTTTGGTTAAATCTGTTTAGTTGTGGATTAACGTTCCAAAGATTGTAGTGGAAGCACCATTTCTTACTTGAGACAATTAAAACTAGCCTTGTTGTCTCACTAGGAAAAATAATACTGGGTAAAGTGTGGTGGTGAAAGTTAATGAACCTAGTAACATTTTGGGTTATTTCTATTTTTGTTTTCCATGATGGTGTAGAAACACAGACAGGGTTGCACTGGCTAAGTCTTCATTACATATTAAATCCATGCTATATAGTTTGAATGTTTTGTTTCCATGGATATTAAGAATTACTCTTTGTACAAGAAGTATTGTATCATTTTTACTATGTTTGTTAACTGGAAGTGACATATGAAATCTTTCATGTGTTAGTTGCAAAATAAATTAATGCTAGAAGTTTCTCACTTTAAATGTTTGGATTAGGATGAACCTCTTGTTTGAAATGCACCTAGAACCCTGGCCTGCAAACAATCTGCATTGCAAATTGTTACCTTTGATATGCTGAAGAAATATGCTTTACTGTAGAGCAGATACTGTCTCCAAATGTAGAACAAGAAGTAGGTAAAATGCCAGGTATACAGGAAGGTCTGTGATTTTAGAATTAAAAGTTATCTTTCTCTGTGTGTGTATAGCAAAAGTCATGCTATAGAAAATTTGCCAAGTGCCTCGTGTATTCATTATGTTAGGCTAAAGATTTGATTTTTCAATTTCACTGTTGTTTCGCTTGTAAAGAACAGGCCTTCACCTGCAAAGAGAATACTGACAGTGGGCTTCAGCTACCACCACCATGCTAGAGTCCCATCTCCCATACATCATTTATAATCATTGTTTAAAAATCATTGTTAGTCTTAAACAGTGCAGGAGAGCTGGCAGTGAAAGCACATTAAAGATGTTCTTCAAGTTGTTCAAGTTAGAAGCATGTTTTAATTATTTTAGATTCGAAGCAGAAGCAGTTTGACCCTAACAAAAGTTTCTTGCTGCAGATCGTCCTGTGGGGTCGAACTGAGAAATGCCTGAAGGAGACCACAGAGGAAATCAAGATGATGGGGACAGAGTGCCATTATTTCATTTGTGATGTAGGAAACCGAGAGGAGGTCTATCAGCAAGCCAAAGCTGTGCGGGAAAAGGTTGGTGTCTGTGGAAACACTGTAGGCAGGATTTAATAATTCACTCATCTTTGATGGGGAAAAAACCTCCACTGGCAAATTGGGAAAAAACAAAGGTGCACATTTCTCTATATGGCATAGTCAAAAGGTTCTGTCCCATTGCGTTCATTGTCACAGGGTAAACATTTTCACCCATACAAAGACGATATGAATGATAACTAATCAAATTTCTTCATCTATATATACTAGTAAGTGAATATCTGTACTAGGCAAAAGTAGCAGAGAACTTTTAATTCTTGTATTAATTCTTATATTCTTATAATACAAAGATGAATTTGAGCAGAGCAGAGGTAACTGAGAAAGCCTGGGTTCAAGATGAATCCAGATTATGTTGTACAAAGACCTAGTTATCAGCTTAAGCGATCCAGAAGGATTACAAAACCCATCAGCAAAAATGCCAAAAGCTGTGAAAATAATGATGTATTCAGGCACTACTAGAAGGCTAATAGTGAGTCCTGGTCTGTGAGGAGAGGTGTTAGTTGTGACAAGTCATTTGTGTTTTTGCAGGTGGGCGATATCACTATCCTAGTGAACAATGCTGCTGTGGTCCATGGTAAGAGCCTGATGGACAGCGATGATGATGCACTGCTCAAATCACAACATATAAACACCCTGGGACAATTCTGGGTAAGATAAGCTCTTGTAGCTCGTGTATTCAGACTTGGGAATGAGAGTGACAGATTACAGCCATAAACATTTGGCTGCTGCTAGGCCTTTCTAAATGATACTTGGTAAGATCAGTCTGACACGAAAGACAGACAGGAAAAACAGTGCGAGGGGCAAAGGCCAAAGGAAAGAAGTCTGAAAAAAATTAAGTTTGACAGACTCTCTCAAATGGACTTCAGTTACTTCTTCTAAAATATCATATTAAAAGCTTCCAGTAATTGCACAGTATTTGATGCTCTTGCATCCCCATTCTGTGATTTCAGTAAAACATCTGATTTCTTTTGAGAAAGGCCAAGCTCACAGAGGAGAGTTTTCTGCTCAGTGATGTGTGTGGAACGTGAGAGGAGCATGAGGCTGCATTGCTCAAGGAAGGAAGCTAACGTGAACTCATTCCACTTCTGATTAGATAGAAATAATAGTAATAAAAAAGAGTTCTTTGTGATTTAATCTCTTTACTGAAGACTTTATCCTCTATAAAAAACTTCTTAAACATACAGAGCATTCTGTTTATGGCCTTTATCTGTGGGCACTGCTTACTTATATGCTAGGAAAGATTTTGCTTTTTTTATACACAAACTTTGTTTAGAAGCTTTCAACGAATGACATGGCAACAAAGCATTCTCCCACTCCTTTCCTAGCTTAACAGACAGCCCAGTTTGGCTTGTTGTCTCTGTGTCACCTTATTTTTCAGTCACGACTGTTTTTATTGTATCTCTGCTGAGCAAAACTTTTTTTTTCTCTGTTGTTCTTCAGACCACCAAAGCATTCCTGCCAAGGATGCTGGAGTTGCAGAATGGACACATTGTTTGCTTGAACTCTGTCCTGGCCTTGTCAGCCATCCCTGGTGCCATTGACTATTGCACCTCCAAAGCCTCTTCCTTTGCCTTTATGGAGAGCCTGACCTTGGGGTTGCTAGACTGTCCTGGAGTGAATGCCACAACAGTCCTGCCCTTCCACACAAGCACAGAGATGTTTCAGGGCATGAGAATCAGGTCAGTCCAGGGGAGCTAGAATAAAACATCTCATTTTAAATTAATCATCAGAATACACTCCTAATTAATGCTTCATTTAGTTAAGAGAATTTGATGTCTCATTTGGCTGCCTGGGAACAGAGGGTCACCCTAGGCCGCCTGGGACTCATCAGACTGGTTCCTTCAGTTTGCTGGCACATTCGTACAAACTGCCTGTACCGTGTGAGAATATCTTTGAGGCATTTGCTTCTACAGAGAAAACTGAAAGCTATTTTTCACTGAGTGTATTTGGGCCATTTGCAGCCACCAGAGAGGGAGGGGAAGCAATCCGAAAATTGAGGTCATTCGAAAGGGAGCAGCCTACGAACTACTTGAGAATTAACAGTGCAGATTCCTTCTTTATTCATTTAAATACTTAATTCTTTCCCACTGAAGGGAGTGACAGCCACAGACTGAAATTAATCATTTACAGTGGACAAAATGACCCATTAATATAGTTTGTGCTCCTTTAGCCGAGAGAAAATATGCAATGCCGTGCCATTGTTGGAGCCAGGAAAAGCCTTATTCTTGGTATCAAAAGCAATGAGGGAAGATCACCTGTCGAGAGTTTGAATCAAGCAGAAAGCAGACAAGAGGAAGAACAACACTGATACTGAAAAGACAGAGTTGTGATGTTAGTTTGCAAACTGCTTAAGAAAATCCCTGAAGCAAGGTCCTGAATACACTCTGCCATTTCCTTCTAAAGGCTGCAACATGTGCATTCCTTAACTGTTTAGCCAGTCCAGTAGTACCGGCTGCAACACAGAGTTATAGGACCTGGGCTTCATTCTCACTCTCTGTTCCTTCCAGCCAGCTTTGGGGTATGTTTCAATGCCACTAACCAATGATAACTTAGAGGGCATCAGGACTTAGACTGGCATCTTAAACAAGGAGTTTGGTTAACAAATTATTTTATTTTTTTACTTTATTTATTCAGGTTCCCTAATCTTTTTCCTCCTCTCAAGCCAGAGACTGTGGCTAGGAGGACAGTGGAAGCTGTTCAGATGAACCAAGCCTTCCTCCTCCTTCCATGGACAATGCGTGTTCTCGTCATCCTAAAAAGGTAAATATTTCCATTGCCAGCTATAGCCTAGACAGGCAAGACTGACTTACAGTCCTGCTGTCTGCCCACCAAGGTGAACTTCAGTTTGACTGTTACCTGGTATCCAGGATCAGACTGGTTCATCCCCTCCCATGAAGGACAGACATAGGAGCAAAGGGGAGAAAACTTTCTAAGGTTCCCTTTGTTAGATTTTTTTTCTCTGGGTTTACCCCCTTTATGAAAGTAGATTCACTCCCAAAATTCAGATTCATGAGGTCTGAACTTCTATTTGTATCTGGGAAATTTCTTAACTATTAAAATATGCATCTAGCTGATTTTCATTTAGTAAGCCCCTCTTTGGACTCCGGGCTTTATATTGTAAAGGCTTTCTATATATAAAGTATCCACATCAACACCTGTATTTAGAGAACATTGTTTGTTTTAAAGCCATGAAACCATCAAAATAATTTGTGTGCATCATTATTTTCTGCTTTAGGGGGGCATTACTCTGATCAGGACCTTTAAAGTGCTTAAGGAAGGCAAGTCACAATTTTATATCCTGAAACAACTGAAGAAAGGACATTTTAAATTGTGTTTTCATGACAGTCTGCACCAAAACCTTTGGAAAAGCTAGTTCAGTCAGGAACTGAAACAAGGCCATGAGATTTCTTTGAAGAACAATTACAATACTGTGTGTCAGACAACAAAAAATAATTTGTAATAAAGTTTAACTCTGAATGCAAAATTTGGGATAGTCTCAAAAGTTCTCATAAATTCTACAGAGTAAAAAAGGGCAGTTCTCCTTCTCATTAATTATGAGAATTAATCATTTATTTTCCACTGCAGCAGCTGACAGGAAATTAGATCTATATCCATACGTTATCGTAAGGAAGCCACATGCCTAGGACAAATAGATGGCAAGTTAACCATAGAACATAGAATATGATAGTGTCTTCCAAGTTCTGGGCTTTGCAGACCTTTTTGGATAAATGTTTCTATTTGGAAAGAGTGAAATGCTACAACTTTCTTCCTTTGGGCCTACTCACAGCAGGCTCTGGGAGATGCTGACAGATGTTTTGTCTGTGTGTGTTCACTAGCTACTCGATCACGCCAGTATGCGTACATATGTATGTGTGTCCACCCATGCATACTTACGTGTCCTCTTATTAGAATAGACTAAAAGGTTTGTCCGTTCTGCTTATTTTCTTTCTGCTTTTCCTACAGCATTCTCCCTCAGTCAGCACTTGAAGAAATCCACAAGTTTTCTGGAAGCTACACCTGCATGAACACTTTTAAAGGACGAACATAGACTTGATGGTGCAAAGACTGTTCCTCAGTGAAACCAACACAAGCATGAGAATCCTGTCAGGACTGTGAATCAGCCGTCTTGGCTTTTAGCCTGTTCATGTGACTTGTGCTGCTGTAAGGCAACACATTTCTTGCAGGTCATAACCATAGTAACATGACCTTTGCACAGGACTGAATGACTAGACTATGGACCCTTGGAAAGAAAAACAAAAAGTGTGAAATGTTTATATGATGTTTAATTCTTTAGAGTCCATTGTTAAATCTACTCACAGTTTTAAGATGTAATTTTTGTTTATAAAATGTGTGTAGGCTGTTTCAGCTGAGAGCAGCATATCACATCCCGGAGTTTACCCATCTCTTCAGAGAAACTGCAATTACAAACAGATACTGATTTCATTTGAATGGGAAAAATTACTTTGAAGATCTACAAATTATGGACGTTTAGTGGAAGCTTCCTTCACTGACTGGTCGTGCTTTACATCCGCTGATGAAGCTGTTCCCAGCTCATGTCATAGGGAAGGAGCAAACTGCTGTTTTCTTTAATAAAGGCCACCGAGGTCTTCTGTGTGGAAGGATGGTGCTGGGCCCCGGCAAGCTGACTGCACCTGTGAAGGCCGGAGGGGGATGCTCAGTCAGAAGAGCAGGCAGTTTGAATCGTGGAAGATTCCTTCTGGCACTGAACTCATATATGAAATTTAATTGTCTTTCTGAATATTTTTGTTCATTTATGATGAAATATATATATATACACTATATATATATATTTTAGCATTACTCTCTAGATTGCCACGCATGTAGGCATCAGACTGGGGATGAACTAAATCTAGAGCCTGCTTTTATAAACACACATTCACTGACATAATCCATACAGAAGAAAATCCATTGTATCAATCCACACAGTGAAATAAGTGGAATACTGCTCTAAAAATAGAAGAGGCAGCACTCTAGCACTCATGAAATGTGAAGTTTGCAAGCACAGTTAGCAAAGACCTGATTAAATGCACATTGAATTCAACTGGGAATATACCCGTTGTTTTTTAGGGGCATCAAATCAGGCATTGATCAGCCAAAAGTGATAAATACTGCTTGGACTGAAATGCCAGAAGCAGCTAGACATTATTTATTTTTGTAATGATATACTCTCTTTGACAGCCTAGTAGGAGCAACACTGCATTCCTGTGCCAGATGCAGTGTGCAGCAGAAGGCATAGCAATGTAATTGAAACATTATTGGAACACTACTAAAAGAGGAATTAATATAATTGCAATACAGGCAAGTAGCAAGTCTGATGGGAGAACACCCCAATGAAGCACCTCAAGGAAAGCCACGTGGTTAAAGGAGTGAAGTTAGAGTTCCTGACTTGAATTTTGAGCTTTTCCATAGATGGCCTGTGAGATCTTGGGCAAGTCACCTAATCTCAAAGTGCACCCTGACCTGCAAAGCAGATATTTCTAGTGTTTCCCTACCTCAAAAGTTGTAAGTCTTGACTACCTTAATGTTTGTCAAATGATCAGCAAATTCAAATGGAACATGGCATAGAGAGTAAAAACTGTAGCTGTTTATAAACCAAAAGGTTTTATGCAAAAATATAGAAGAGACAAAATTCCATATTCTAAAATATATCATTTCCTAGAAGAGCTCTGAGTTCTAGGAGAAAAGCTGTGAGCTACATTTGAGATACTTCTTTGGTTCTGCCATATAGAATGGGGACCAACTACTTAGATGCAATGATGTGCATGTTAAAATCTGAAGGTCTGATCCTTGCTGCAAATCAGTAGATATCTCTTCTTGGACAGTTCACGAAGCAGATATTGCAAAGGGTGCTACTGATGCAAGTCCCTCTGCCTGCGTGGATGTTTTGAGGAGCTCTCCTATCTGGGTCAGTGCTTTCCCTCTGAGTGCAGAACATATAAGCTTCAGTACTGTGCCAGCTTTGAAAAGGTTTCTTACAATGGAGTTTTGTTTTGAATTCCTAGATGTCTGAGACTCTCTGGAGAGGATGAAAAGAAACTTTGATCTCTGTGATTTTGACGCCCACCCTAATAGATGCTTTCAGCTTTATTTTTTGTCTGTTTTTTGAGAAGAAAACTAGTTCACTGAAAACACAATGCAGTGAGGGGAGAGCCTTTCCAGGAACTGCCAGGAATGCTAAAGGTACCATAAATATCAAGAGCCACTTGGGAGGGGAAGGGATGATTATAGCTACCTCCCCTTATGCACTCTAAGCCTTTCTATTTTCTCATTAACCAGAGTCAGGCATGCCAGGCTGGTAGATGCAAGAGCAAACAGAATTGGTGAAAGATGGCACCCCACGGTGTCCCTCTTAAATCAGACCTTTATGTTGCTATTCCATTCATTAATGACATCCTAAGGCAATGCAGAGGTAAAAAACAATGCACCCAGTGAAACAAAACCCCCACTAATCCCCATATGCTGTCCCTTAGATGAGACTGCTGTTTTCCTGAACTGCATAAAAGATGCTCCCTATCTGCAGAGGTTGTCTTACATACTAAGTGCTCTTGCTTTCTTCCTAATTAATACAGGCGAGCCAGAACTTAGCTGAGACTCCGTGGTCTGTCTCACCCCCCTCGTACACAAACACACACACTTCCCTCTCTCTTTCCCTCAGGGTCTCTGAGCGGACAGCAGGTCAAATAGCAGTCACAGTGGGGGAGAGGTATGCAGCAAACAGAAAATAATGAGGAAAACATTGACTTTGCTTTTTGGATAGCAAGGAAGAGTTAGGTAAGAGAATTTCTTCTCTTGTGAGTGTTGTGAGATAGAATGCTCTACACCCGTGTGAACTGCTTGCAAGTTCGGCTGGATCCATTTGAAGGTATTTTTTAATGGAAAGGTTCCTCTGGAATGCCCACGGAGGTCTACTATCCCTTCTCACATACAGTTGATACTGGGTAATCTGGAACTGCTGCAAATGTAGACAAGCTCTGTAGAAGCCTAAGGCTTTTTCAAAGGAATTTCCGCCGCCCTTTGACTTATTTTAATTTTGGCTTTCCCTGCTCTCTCCACTGCCTCCTGCTTTCCACTGCACTAAACTTTTTTTTTTCCTTCTGTATTCCTATGTCATTACTGCACTTTTCAGTGCCACCATCTTGAAGCCAGATGTCATACAAGGGGTCTGGAATAAATCTAAATCAGGGGTATATATTTATTATCCTGCTGGAGGAATCTAGGAGAAGCTGTAGGAGGAGGTCCCCACAGCAGCTTCTTAAGAAATTAGCTAAACTCTTCAGGTTTTATTTGCTCTAATCTATGGAGTAGAAGAAGACCCCTTATTAGAGGTTTTTATGGGAGATTTCTGCTGCCTGTCTTTAAACTGGAATGATAAAAAAATGCTAGCTATTATGGGGCATATGTTGTCCTGACATAAAGAGAGAGACCCTATATTTAAATAGAAGGATTTTTCCATTCCAGGTATTTCAGAGGCTGGTGTTTTGTACCAATTAACTTTCAGAATTAGCAAGGCAGGGTGGGAAGAGAAAGGGAAGAGCAGAAGGCATCCTTTGTAAGTAAATCTGATTTCTCATCTTTGATATTTGATTTTGTGTTTTTGATTTAAAAAAATCACGTTTCTTGGTGCACCCTGGTGAACCTTAAAAAGGTACTTTCAGCTCTCTCCGTGCTATTGGTGTATTTTAGCAGGATGAAGAAAAGGCGCAAGCCTTGAACGAGGGAAATAAGCCCTCCCTGTCTATTGTTCTGTTGAGGTTAAAAAGTGACAGAGTTTATCCCTGTAGTTCTTCTAGAATCACAGAAAGTGCCTGGGCAAGTGATTCTAGTGTTTGCAAAGAGAAACTTGTTGGACTTTATGTAATGTGTTAATTAGTGTGGGTGGATATGATGAGATCTAGTCTTGCAAGCCTTTCAGACAACTCCCAGAACACTCCCACCTTCAGATATTAACAGATAGCATTACACTTGCCAAATCTCATAAAAGCACACTAACAAACCTAATGCAGACACAGCGTAAGTAGGTGCATTTCTTTCTAAGAGAACACATCTGTTTGTACCGGGCATGAATTTGGCTTAGTTGTTTTCCTCTAGCGGAAATTCAACTGCTGAGAAGAGAATACATGGTGACCTTGGAGCATCTATTTTGTTTTTATTTCTTCACGTAGCTTTAATAAACTAAATCAGGATGACAGCCACTTTTTGACTGGACCCATCATAAGTTTTTGGTGTAAAGCAAGATTATGTCAAATGTAATCTTTTGCATTTTTCACCGAACAAAGCACAGAGAATCAGTATGTTCTGCACCGTCTTTGTAGCTATCTCCTCCCTGGTGCTAAGAGCCTCAGATCTGGTGTCACTTCTCAGCCTGCTGGCAGTTTGGAGACTCGAGAGAAACCTGTGAGCCACAAGCAGCAGTTACATTCGCTAGTGAACAGAATCGTCTTGGCTGAAGTGCTTTTCTGAAGGAGATTTGCCTCTTAAAATGTGAACAGCAGCAAGCACCTCTCACAAGAGTGCAGCAACTAACTAAGAGAAAGCCTTGAAGAAAACTAAGACTTTACCATGTCCCAAGCTGCTCATTTTCTTTTATCCGGCGTGAACTTCATACAACGGAAGAGACGACCTCTGAGGAGACAATTTTTAATTTCATACCCTCCCAATGAGTCCCAGCTTATTAATTCCTTATGCTAACAGTTGGCCCCTTTCAAGACTTAAAAGTAAGGAGATTGTGCTAGCACTGTCTTAAGTGGCAAGGAGTCTCAGATCTATTCTTCCTCTTGTCTCAAGGGAAACAGAAATAGATATATTACATATGCACTCAGCACTATGGGCATCATGACATAATAATGCAGAAAAGATCATGGCAAATGTCTATGCTGATTTTTCTGCATAAACCTAGAAAAGAGCAGCTATTCCTTAAATGAGTGAAGAAAGCACTCTTAAGTTCAGCTGGAGAGTGACCAAAGAGTAAGTATGTAAGAAAACCAAACAGAGGATAGATGCAAGCTTAGGGGGGATGTGGTGGCCCCAAAAAGCCAGAGGCAAGACTCTGCCTCATGTTCCTGTATTTATATTATAGTAGAGGCATGGTGATTTCCATCCAAATAGAATGTTTATAAAAGAAATGTTACACTGCTGATTCCCATGGGTCACCATGCCCTAAAAAGCTGCTTATTAACTTTGTAGCTTGCTGGCTCAGAACACCCCAATACGCCAGTTACCATTTAATCTGCCTTCTCTCATCTTTTTGAGGTAGGGAAAGTAACCCATGTATGTGAAAACAAGGAAAGGTCATTTTGACTCACCACTCACTTTTTCCTCGCCAGCTGCAAAGCTAATCCATCATGTCTAGGTACAGTGAGGACATGTGCTTCTCTGGGTTGTCATACTGACCTAGTACTATTAGGTAGATGTGGTTCTCTTTCCTGATTTTTTCTTATAAAAAAGCTTTTTTTTTATTTTAATTTTATCTGAAAGAGTGGCCTCTATAAGGTATGGGCTTTGCACAGACAGCCATCCCCAGGCATGAAATTTCCCTATGTTAATGCAACAATAATGAAGAGAATATAAAAGTGAAAAGCTAGCGTTTGACATTTTCCCCAAACATCTTCTCCAGCAATATGGAACTAATGTGGCTGAACAATGCTGGAAGCTTCATTGCTTTAAATCTAGAGATCTCAGAAGCCTACTGGTTTTTGTATGAAAATGACCCTAAATTCCCAAATCTGCTTTCTACATGCCTCCGAGGAATTTTGCTACTGAGATAGGTTAAATGATTAAATCACCATTACAGTGCACTACTACAGAGGAAAACTGTATGGAAAGCTGAGGTTGTGCATACAGTCATCAAGTAAATTGATTTAAAATTCTGGGTCCTGCAAGATACTTGTGAAAAAGGTAGAGATTACAGAATGAAATGACGAGTTCCAGCCAGTACAAAACCAAGCGCTGCAGTGAGGTGTGTAGTCACCCTCAGGGGCCTGACCCAGGGTCTGCATGACTCCCAGGAAGTCCTGCCTTAGATTTGACCCCTCACTGCTTCTTTCCCTTGAATCTCCATTTGCAAACATTGGACATCATTGTGAATAAGTGAAACTCTTCTTCATCTTCCCTTTATTTAGTATTCCTTATATTTTATTTACAAAGTGCATTATGGACTTTGACCTACATTATGTTATTGACCTGATGAGTGCTCCCAGATACTGTTCAGGCATATGATGATATTAATATTAGCTGAAAGAAAGGAGACAATTCATTCCTATCTTCTTCTGGAAAGTCAACTAGTAGTGTCTTTATGCAGAGAGAAGACTGAAATAAACAGGGGGCTGATAGGGTTTCTGGAATATTTTGGCTATATTGAAAATGCTGACATATGGAATAAGGGTTTATAATAAAAAGGGCTCATCTCAGAAGAATGTTAACAGCAGACGAAAATGGTCATAATGGAAAACAAGTGATATCAGAATACACAGTTCCTCTTCCTGGAGCCTTCTGGGAATGCTGATTTCATGCCATAGTGAAGTCAGTTCATGTGAGACCTGCACGGTCATTATACCCCCTGCAACTTTGCCTATCACAAGTAATACCAGAGGTGACAAGCTCATTGTCTCTGCTCTCTCAACTGTTGAATGCAGAATGATTTATTTATTTTTTTTAAGATCCATCCATCAGAGAACAAAGCAGTTCTTTGGTTCTCTTCTGGAGTCCTGTCAGGGCTGTAAAGCCATGGACAATACTTGTAAAGCTGGGCAATATTTTGTCAATATTCCAAGGGAGAGTACACAAGATACAAAAGAGAACAGGGAGGCAGACACCAGCAAGCAATATTTTGCATGTACTGGTAGCTGAAGAGTCTGTAACTTTCAATATTCTAATATTCTTGAATATTCTACAGTTGGGCCTTCTGACATGTTTCTCAACTGTCTGCTATTGCGAAAAACCCTTCTTCAGCCAGACAACTATTATCATATTGATGAATCCTAAAATGTATTCAGCTTCTCTGTTATCCTGCTTGCATAATAGAGGTTTGACGAGCACATTAATCAAATGAAATGTAGCCTTAAATTTCTCTAGGAGAGATCTGATGCTGGCACAGAAAAATATGTAAGCAAAAGTGTTGATGTCCTGCATCAAGAGTTTCTATGTATATTCAAAAAAATGAAGTGGCGTACAAATAGCCACATTTAATCGTTCAGTAGAATGACTGCTTTGGTTTCATCATTACAGGGTTATAGCAATGAGCCCTCTGAACACATTTTGATGACATTTTAAACATAGAATCAATGCATCATTCACTCCAGTTTTAAAAATAGGTTTCCTGATACATGTCATCTCTGTTCAGCCAAATTACAGAATTATAAATTTTCTCATATAAAAACCATAATTTTATTCTTTATTCAGACAAGTATTCCTCACAGCTGTCAGTCCCCAAATCAGTTAAGGAAATAATTCTTTCAAGCCTTAAAGCCCCATATTTAGGAGCATTAACAATTTCTGGCCAGAGATGTCATGCTTCCTGTGATGTAATCTGCTAGGCTCTCTTGCAGTACTCAGTACTTCCTTTTAAGAAAACTTCTTCATATTTTCAGTCAGATTTAACAATAGATCCTAATCTCATACTATAGAGGAGTTTAAATTCTGTGTTTCTTCTTCAGTGAACTGAGTTGTATGTAAGTGAGTTCAGGGAGGAGGCAGGTAGCCATGTGGCTCAGGGAGCCATAGGAGCCATGCTGGGTTTGTTTAGTTTGGGTTTGATTTTTGCTGATTCCTTCATTTTTCATCGTTTCATCAGTCTCTTCCCCTTTTTCCTGTTGGGGAGGACTGTTGCTGTGCATGGAGATTATTCATCTCCTCACCTTCCCTTCAGGCAGTCTCTCACCTGTGCGTGCCTGTGTCCACACCTTCTCATGCATTAACACTGCAAGCTGCCTTTGAGATTAGCTTCCTCTAAAGCATGAACTGTAGCACAGGCCCCAAAAGCTAGTGCTACTTCTGCCTAACGAGTTGGCAACTGCATGTTCCTTTTAACACTTAAGGGATTTGAATCTGAACTGGGAAAGACTGTTAGGCAGTGGTTAGCCTGAACTCCACTTCCTTTTTAAAAGGGAAATCATAAGATAAAAGTCAAGTAACAGCAATGAAGGAAGACAACTTTGCTGAAATAGGCAGTGCATTTGTGAAAAGTCCTGAGAGTGGTAATGTAGGTTTAGGTGCAACATGTCCCCACTTCCTTAGAAGTTTGAAATCACTTGAAATGTAGATCTCGTGGCCTTTTCAAGTCGGTAGTGGTGAAGCAGAAAATGCAGAACCAGCAAAACACATGAACCCGTTCTAACTGTCTGAATACTGGAAATATAGTACAAGCTCCAAATTGCAGGGTACCCAGCACTGCTGTTTGATTTCTTCTGATATTTTATATTCTGATATTTAATATATTAATTACTCCACCAGGTAGCAGAGAAATTGTGACAGGAAGGGTCAGATCTGGAACACTTTAGGATTCTTACAAAACTAATGATATCTAAAGGTGCCATTTTGCAGCACAAAGTGAATATCATGTTGCATCTACTTTAGAATGGGCAACTCATATTCTAGTGATCTTTATTGCATCTAGCTGCACTGTTTGACACAGGCAATTCTTGCTGTAAAATTAGCTTGCTTTCTTTTTATGGATTATTTTTAAACTGACTTCTTTTAAAATTTCATTTACCAAATACTTTATATACTTAATAGTTCTCAGCCAATAATTTGCTTGCAAGCTATTCACCCTAACTACCACTTTGAGTGCTTGCCATTCATTTATATGTATTTTTCCTGTGGAATTGGCCATCCAAATCACATGGTGGCTTTTCTTTTCCTTGGTTGGATGACTTCCAATCCCACAGAAAGCTTTCAAGGGGCTCCAATATGTCTGATGATGACTGTAAGATGGCTTCTGGCAACAATATTAATGCAAATGCATATCTGAATGCACTCTCATGGCATATTCCAATCTTGTGATCAAAAACGTGCTTGTAGACATTTTCAAGAAAAAAGAAAACATGTTGGGAGTCAAAAGTGCATTTGCCTTATTGGAGCAAATGTTCATAGTTTGGTTTTGTTTTTTTCACAGGATTCACCTGTCTCTTAGCCTCAGCTTGTCAGAAGAGGAATCACAGTGTTCTGAACCTAGAAAAAGGGAATTATTCTAAAAATAACCTCCTGACATCAGGACATGGCATACTTCCATGTGAGGGGAGTGGCTTTATGATGCTTTGGGATTTGTTTTGCTGCATACTCACCCCCAGTTAATTTAAGAAAATACAATCATGAATGAAATAAAGTTGTACCGCCAGTTACATTTGGAAAGCAAGCAAATGTAGAAAATGAGCAGAATGTCTGAAGAAGGGATGAAATAGGTCTGCTAACATAAAATGCACTGAAAACACAGTGCATTAGCAGAAAGGTTATGCTTGCCGCTGAGCATAATTCAATTCACCTGATGTTCATATTCCCCTTCTTCGCTGTGATTTTTGAGTCTAAATTTGGAAGTCCTATAGCAAAACTGCAAGCACTGTTTTTACATACACAGTGCTTTGCAAACCTTGCCCTACCAGAGCGTTTCAGTTCCTATTACAAACATAGGGCAAAGGTGAAACAGAAAAACTTCATAGTTTTGCCTGATGTTACAGAATGAGACAGTATGTGATTGCACTGATGGTATAAACCTTAGGGTCACCCTAAAGCCTCTGTATGATAATAGGCTAGAATATACGTTCCTGGCACATGGCTCAGAGGCATGTGCTGTCATTGCCAAGGTCCAGGTTTGACAAGCACAGCAAAATACAGTATTTGCCCATGAAGCGTTGCTTAGTTGCATTTCTCGGTACAGACAAATCCGAGTGGCAAATTCGTAATCGGATATTCAGACTTGTGCTTGACCCTTTAGATTAGATTACAGCTTCCTCTTAATGCCATAATTGCAACATTTCCAAGCCTTAAAAAAGAAAAAAAAAGAGAAAAAAATAAATTAAAAAAAACAGGGCTTGAAATCCTGGCCTTTTGGCTCCTCCCTGCTAGCTTACTGAGGTGTAGCACTGTGTGTGTGTTGGGGGAAGGGAGAAGATAGCTGCTGTGCTAATTTGGCCTAGCAATGCAGAGGCTCTGAGGATTTAATCACGGAAATGTTTGCTTGGAGGCACTCGCGGTGTTTTTTTTTCTTGAACTTTTAGCAAACGTAGCCTTTGTTTGCATTTTCTGTGGTATGTGTTTACTGTTCATTTGTGCTGCACATGCTGTGAGAAATTAAGCCATTATGTTGGTATTTTTTTCCTTTCTCCTGCTTTCATTCTTTTTATCTCCCCCCCTCCCCCAAATCCTTACAATTCCTTTCATTATTTGATGTTAACAGCACAAAAGAAATAAATACTTGAAAGAAGATACAAGCTGTGTTTCTGTTTTACTTTGGAGCTGCTGCGGTAACTGAAAACCAGTCTGAAAGGTCAAAAAAAAAAAAAAAAAAGCTGCCAGAAAACCTCAGCGCTCAAAACACAGGTTGCATTGCCTATTGTAAAGCAATTTTCGGGCCACATGCCTAAAGAGCATAACAGTTGCTCTGTAAATCTCTGAGTGTTTCATATAGTTTCCTTGTCATGTGGCCATTAAGTTTTATAACCTTTATATTTCAAGTGAAACAATGAATGTGAATTCCTTCTAAATGTCTTAATAGATTCCACATGTTAGCAATTTTTAATATTTTGGTTGCTCAGTAGGTAGCAAACTCGCCTGTGGGACAGTTGGTCTTGGCCACAGAACTTGGACATTCTCTTACCAGGGGATAAACTCCCCGTCTCACTTAACAGCGCTGTCCTGGGCAGACGCCTCACGTATTTCTCTCCATCTCCTACGGATGCCTGAGATCACTGTCAAAATACGCTTTGGCACCACTCTGTTCTGCCAGCAAAATCCCTCTGCCTTGAACGCAGCACGCCGGGAACACGTATTTCTGAAGTGTCATGGTGTGTGGCCCGTCCAGAGGCAGCGCTAAAACGTTTGTGCGTGGGTTGCCCCACGAACACGCCGTGTGCATACACAGGTGTACCCCCCCCCAGCTTTCTCTGCGGGCCCAGGGGCGGCCCTCGCGCCGCGCGGGCACGCGGCCGTTAGCGACCGTTAACGGCCGCTGGCGCGAGGGAGCGCTCGCAGAACGTTCCAGAGAGGCGGCGGCGGCGGCGAGGCGTGTGGTGGGCGCCGGGACAGCGGGCTCCGAGGTGAGTGAGCAGAAGAGGAACTTTTTTTTTTTTTTTCGGGAGGTGGTGGCGGGGGAGACGCTGGACAAAAAAGAAAGAAAAAAAAAAAGCGTTTCTTTGCCCTCGCCGCCGGTGGCGTCGCTGGTGCGGCGCGTGCCGCCTCGGGGGCCATTTTGTGGGGCGGGCGGCGAGCGGCAGCCGCGGCCGAAGCGCCCCGGGCGGGCTGCGGGACCGCTTCGTGTGGGGTTTTTGCTCGTGAACTTAGCAGAAAAAATAGAGAGAGGAGTGCGGAGGACGGGTTCACCGTGGTGAGTGGAAGAGAAGAAACGCAGCCATGCAAAACGCAAGGCTGTGCAGCGAGAGGGTGAGGCGCGGGGCTGTAAATTAAAGGGTAATTTGGACCGGAGTTGTATGCACTGTCTGAGTAGACAGTGTCCGAGTGTCTCCAGTGTGTTGCAGTCATGCAAAACGTAAGTGCAGTCCTGGGGCTTATCAGGCCCCTCCCCCTTTACTTACTGTAAAGTAGCGAAGCTCTGGTCATTGTATAATGCATAGATGAAATTGAATCTGGAAATAGTGACCAGTTCGGTCACCCATGTACAAGAACAGTTCAAACTGGGATAGATGCAGAAAGATGCTGAGAATAACCCATAGCATCAGGAAGCTAAGAGTCCTAGGAGAGAAGACTTAAAGTCAGTTGTATTCTGCAATCGGGGAGTAGATGCCAAGGGTGGAAGCGAAGCACTTAAGCAAAAGAGCACCGCTGGCACCAGCACAAGTGAGTGTAAACGGCTGTGAATAAATCGAGCTGGAAGGTAGAAAGCAGCTTTTGCTCTCGGGGAGGGAACGCAACGCAGGAGCAGCGTTGCCGGGGGGGGGGTGGGTGGTGTGCTTCAGGTGGTGCATGCTAAGCGCTCGTTATCAGCTTGTGAAGAAGTATCAGCTGTATCACAATACAGCGTGATTGCCTGTGAGAGCAGCAGGTGAGGCTGGCGACCCGCAAGTTACCCCCCTCTCCTGTCCCTGCCCTCCTAAAACGTGACATATCCTTCAGACAAAAGGGTGGAGACAAAGTAGGAGGATGTTCAGAAAACTTCAGGGAGAGGTGTCTTTCGCTGAAGGTTTTCTGGTGAAAGTTCATTGTCCATAGTTGGGGTGATTTAATTTCCTTTCGTTTTGAACTTAACATCTAAAGTCCTTGGTAATCAGCCTGCCCTTACATATAAGGCTCTATTGGCTGAGTTAGTCCAGATATATGTTCATGACAGAAAGATCAAGTGGAAATGTATCAAATTCTAAGTATCTGGTAGTGGAGGATTTATGTTTTTGAAGGTCTAGCTGCGATCTCGGGGGAAGGAGGTTTCCTGTGATCTGTGGAATCTACTTGAACAAGAGAACCTGTCAGGCTGAAATTCTGACTTTCCAATTGTTGTCCTGTGATGTCCTCGTGGTGTGGGTTGGGGGGGGTAGTTTGTTTTTTCACAAACAGCAGAATCCTTTAAGTTGGATACATAGAAAGCCCAACCTGGTAATTGCCATCTTGTATGTTGACATTCCCAAAGTGAAGGCTGGTGCTCTCTTCTGCATGGCTGGACTTTCACAAGTTCTTTTCTGTAATTGACAAATGCTGAATTTGGTGGAAAAGGCTACAAAGATTAAAATCTCTGCATCAATTGTTTTAATGAGATGATTCTTAGAGCGTAAGTTGTAAACTACTCAGCTGTATTTCTGTTCAGTTTGGCTTTAATTTTCCCAAGTTAGCATGGTTCCTTTTGGAGTAATTTTGCTTTTCTTTGTGGTGAACGGAAGGAGCACAGAACTGGGATATGGGACACTTGAACTCTGCAATTGATTGTATTTCTTGTCCTTGACACCTGCTGTATGGATCCCCTTTCTTTTCACCTGTCTGTAAGTAGGCTTCAGCACTTCTGAAGAGTGTTATCATCTCTAACAAACACTTTGAAAGTTTGCACAAAGAACTATTTGTATGGAAATTATGACAATTGTCTGTTAGATCGAACTATAATGGTTATCCTGATGCAGTGCTGAATAAGCATCGTGCCGATCTGTTCAGAAATAAGGGTACTGGATGAGTTATGTAATGGGGCCTGAGAGTTTGGTGTGTATCTTCTGATTTTTCTTACCCAATCTTTTGAAGTTTGACATCTTCCTGAACAACCTTGCTTGGCTCTTAGCAATCTTCATGCCCTGAAAATATGCAGGGGTTAGGTGGGGGATGCTGGATCTTGTTCTTTGATAAGGGCCCAAGATTCCTTCAATAACAAGGATTCTTTGGTTGCAAAGTGGTCTTTTGCCTACCTTGCTGTGGGAGTGGTGAAGTTTGAAATGCATAGTGTCCCTAAATTAGTGACCACATCGGAACTACTCTAGTCTCCATTGCTTCCAGACAAGTTAAGTCCCATGTCAAGGCGAGGTCATTTGGTGATCCTGAGAAGCCAGTTAAATATTATTCTTAGACCACAAGGAATTTCCACTTACTGTAAAGCTGTCAGACTGTCTTTTTCTTCCTCCCCCTCGCTTCAGTGGGACAGGGACTTTGTTCTGTGTGTGTATGTCATAGTACCATAAAAATGTTTTTTTGGGGGCACTGTGATGATACAGATTATTAATAAGTTTCTTAAGAGAGTGTCTCCTGGAGCTAAAGCAGGTGAGCTGTATCAAAGCTGTGGAATAGCTATAATGTCCTTTGTCAGACCAAAGAGTATCATGAAACATGAGAGGAAATATTTTACTGTTTACAGGAAACATTCTCATCAGTTAGCAGAGCCTTTGATATTCATCCATAATCCACTGTCAGGTTTTCAGAATGAACACTGATGTGATGAGGTTTTGAAAAAATGCATAGTCCCAGTAGGCCAGTAACATGACTTGAGCAGGCATCATTAAGGCCTGCGCTGATGGTGACCTCTGCTGGAAATCTGCTCTACATAGCAGCTCACCATCTCATAGAGGCAGAGAGGTGGATCCAACAGGTGGATATAAAAGTGTTGATTCTTAAAATCCAAGATTAAGAATAAAGGAGAGTACTAGCTACTCAGCAGAGCAGTAAAAGCATGACAGGTTTGGTTTGTGCACTGTTTTCTGATGGTATATCTAGTCACTAAGAAGGCTATCAAATATACTTTGTGTTGCCCCAAGGAGTGCTGGGAGCAGCCTGAAGCACAGCAAGAAAATGAAGCCTGTCAGAGATGCATGTTCTTGGGCAGGGTTTCCAGGAGTCCACCTGCCTTGGAGGTCTGATGTATCAGCTCAGAAGGTGGCATTGAGTGTGTTACCTAGGAGGTGACAGCTGTTTTCTTGCTAGTGCCTGCACGGTGGGGGTGACTTAAGGGTGTACTTGGTGGGGAAGGCATGTGAGAAAGTTGTAGACGCTACCATTTAAAGGGAAACTGTTCACTCTGCAGAGATGAGCAAAACTTTTTCCATTGTACCTAGTGCATAGTATGGGTAGCTTATGTATTGTATAAAGTCCATGGAGCCTGGATTCCTTTTCCCCAAAGAGCAGCAGTAGCAGCACTCCCCCCAGCCTTTCCTTTACTGACTTCATGGGATTTGAGGGGAGAAATCCAGGTAGGGTCTATCCATTTACTGCCTGTGTTGCTGCAGTGCCTGCTCTGTCTTTTGGAATATTTTAATTATTTCCACTGTATTTCTTTGGAGGATTCCTCTTGAGCTGTAGAAAGGAGATAGGGAAATACTGGGCTAACTGGTATCTTAGAAATGGGTAAAACCAGTAGGAACTGCATGACAGTGCCCCTGCAAAGCCTGCCAAAATGGATCAGGGTTCTGTTACAGGCTACTAGATCCTCAGGGAGTGATGCATTCTTGGAAGAGTGACAGGGTGCAGAGGAGGTGGGGGTGCAGGGTGGGTGCCATGCAGCCTTAGGAAGACTGATATGTTTGGACACAATAACAGGCAAATGTTGCTGACTGTAGAACTTTTATTTTCGCTCCTGAGGACAGGGCTTGTCAAAGTTCAGCACGTAAATAATTATTCTCTCTCCAGTGCAAGGGCTTTCGCTCTGTGCTTGGCCCTCTGTCCAGCCCCTGCTCCATTCAGCAGGGTCAGGGAGAAGGGGATAGGGGGTGGTGTCTTTGGCTGTCACGAGTCTGCTGGGGAGGGATGAGAGGAAAGGGGTCTTGGGGGCTGGGTTCAGAGCAAGGTTAGCCAAATAGTGGATAAATTAAGCAAGAGAAACAGACAGCTCAGCTTGCAGTGAACTTTTCACCCAGCTAACCTGTTCCTCACCCTGTTCTGCACAGGTGGAGTACAGCTCAAGTAGAGCACAACCATTGCTCTCCCTGTCTTGTTTTTTGCTGTAGCATAAAGCATGGCCAAGAGGAGAGCAGCGACTGAAAGGGATTTGATTTGCTGTTTTGAGCCCAGAAAATGTTATAAGGTTATAGGTCTAAGTGCTGTTTTAAAAGCACTGAAGCTAACACCGCTAATTGCAGGGGGGTTATTCACGCCAGTGTGGAACCAGGACCGATAATTTCTGGTCACAGAGGATTGGGAAGAAATTACATACTGGAGAGAACAAGGAACAAATGACAGTGACTAAACAGGAATGATTAGAGATTCTTTGCGGGAAGATGCAAGACTGGTGGGAATTCAGTGAATTCTGATGTTTATATTTCTGATTTTTCTTTGGCATTTGCAGTGCTAATAAATACAAATAATTGCTGACAGATGTTGTAAAAACATTGCATTATGCTAACCATTAAGCTTATTTTTTTTCTCAGTGAATAATATATATTATTAACTATACACGGTGTAGTTTGGCTCTTACTCAGATCACCTCTATGTAAATCATGGGCTTTGCTCCAGAGGTACAGTATGGAATTGAAAGCACAATTTGTTCTACTGACCCTTTCCCAAATACCCACTGCCTTGTCTCCCTCTCCCAAGAAAGCCCCAAGCAAATTAAAGTTACTGTGTTTTTAAGTAATTGCTCCAGCCACATCAGTGTGTAGTAGTGAGTAAGTGACCTGAAGGTTTTGAGATGCATTCTTAAACCACTTTTTTATTTTGGTATGTGACAGGTTTTTTGGAGAATAATATCTGATAGAGAACTTTAACGTAGCCGTTAGGTTAAAGCTACTGTTTTGAAATTGGGACTCTTGGGTTCTCTTCTGATCTTGTTTCTCACTCACTGTAGGTAAGGAAGGTCTGGTAACCAATAGAAACTGCTAGTGCATAGTATTTCCAGGAGTAAAGTCCTGTATTTCTGTGTGTGTGTTTAAATTCCATACAAGAGGGATCCTTGCAGAGGCTTTAAGAGATTTTTACTGGTAGTGCACTTTCAGATGGTAAATGCCAGGAGCTCTGTGTATAAAATGCAAAGAGCATTGTATAAACCTAGAGATAATCCCTGACTTTAGGGAGCTGTGAGGCTTCCTGTAGCAGTGAGTATTTTCAGCTTTGCCTCCTGCTGTGCTCAGCACAAGCTGATGATTGCCACCCCACAGGTTGGACCTGGCAAGGCAGTCGGATTTCTCTTGCACTGCATGTAAATGTCACTCGATTCCCATGCAGCTGCTCTGCCAGCTTTGCGTTTGGTGATTGGCTGCAAAGTAGTACTGGCAGTATCTCTCTTGGTGTCCCAGGCTCCTGGGTGTTGGGGAGCTCCGACTGACATTACTGTATTGTCGAGTTGTGCATCCAGTCAGCTCTGGTGTTGGGTAAAACGGTGCGGAACTATTGCCCTCATCTGCCCCGGTTCCCTGAGTGCAAGTGGTATGTTGTGCAGCTCTTGGTTACAGCATGATCTTGCCATGTGGTTTATAAGTGTGGGGCCATGTCTGTTGTGGAGCTTGATTTTATCAGAGTTCACTCATGCCTGTTGTACCAGAGGACAAGAATGCAATTTTTTCTTTCTTAACATTCCAGTATTTTGCCTGCCTGGTAAGAAACAAACACAGGTTGGATACAGAGGCTTGTTATTTCTATTGACAGAACAGGACCACAGTTCTATCAGTCAAGAAGGGCAGGTATATTAGGAGATGGCACAGTTGAGTTCCAGCGTCTGCTGACCCGATTGCTGATGCTACTAGTTGGTATCATATAGTTATCTTCTCTTTATGCAGCTGTTAAAAAAAATATATATATATATTTGAAACTGGCATAAGGCAGCACTGCTCTCTGCTGCCCCTTCCCCTGCAATTACAGGAGCATTTTTGTCCATTTGGTGAACCCAGTCAGAGAACTGATTCTGTTCAACCCAGTTTGAAAACCCTGCTTGCTTCTTTTGGGGGTGTTGATTTTTTGTCTGGTTTTGTTTTTTTTCCCTCAGGATGGTTCTGGTTGACTAGTTGTGCAGTCTGCAGTTTCTCAAGTGCATATGCCCCCACTGGGGAGGAGATGGGACGGGACAGGGACAATTTCAGTGGTCATTGGGGAAGCAAAATGATTCTTTTTTTGTCAGTTTAAGCAGGTTCTGAGGACCTGTAAGGTAACATGATAATTTTCATAAAGACATTTTCAATTGTCTGACGTGCCAGAGTGTATATTCTCCACAAAAGTCACTCCCTTTTAGACAGTATTGGTGAAGTTTACCAGGCCTGTTTGGCCATTCACCTTGTGGCTCCAAACCCTTGTGTCTGGATAGGGCTTGTTCCTTTTACTGTATATTCGACTTCCACTTGAGTGACATCATTCAAATGGTGAGTCTCTGAGTAATGATTCATACTAAAAAAGATCTAATAATTGTTACCAGTTATTCAAATCAGTGTTACTGATTTCCCGCATCCTCCCACTGGTCCCTTGAGCTTCCCCACCCACTCATTTTTTCTAATAATTCCCAGGCTTTCTGGCTCTACATTCAGTATACCCTCTTCTGTGTTACTGTACTAAGGTGTAAGTGTCTAGCTTTCTCCAGAGTAACATTTAGGGCTTGGCTGCAGCGGCTTGTGTAGGCAGATACAAGCTGGAATTGAAGTAGCTAGGTAGATTGGCTAGTGATGGTCTCAGTAAAGCTGCAGACGGCTTTCACAGCACATCTTCTGTTTCACTCTGCTGTGGCGGTATTGTTGACAGTCTCTGAGGTAGCTAGTTCAAAGCTGGATGAGTCATGTCCCTGCAGGCTACAGTGTTGGGGTGCACAGGACTAAGAAACTAGATTCTGTAGAGGAGCTCTGCAAAGAATTATGCTAATTATATGCCATGTACTAGCAAAGACTTGCCACAACTGTTCCAGTTTGTGATTATGATCTTTCGCAAGTACTTGTGCAGCATGTATATATCTTTAACTCATGATGCTTGTTTCTCCAACACCATGAATTGAAATCTGTATTGTGTCGTGATTCATTTTGTCAATGTAAACAGTAAGCTGCTGTTGAGCATGGCTGTTGTCAGCCATGTTTTCAAGTGGCTCCTCAGTCTGGCCCCTTTTACCTGGCATGTTCTTCTTTCTTCATGTTCCTGTGCTTTCCTCCTTGATCTTCTCTGTCCAAGTCCCTTATGCATCTGTGTTCCCATTTCTTCTACCTTCCTCACTCATTCTCTTAGTATTTTCTTGGGCGTGGCAAGAACTAGATGGATCTAGAGTTCATACGTCCCAGAGTTGGAAAAGTGTAAAGCTCGATCAGTTCAGGATGCCTGTGATGAAATATTTCACTACATATTGACATTAGGGCATTTGAAGTCCTAAAGTCAATTTTTAGAGGTATTTACAGCCCTGTTTATACTCTCTTATGCAAAGCCTGAAAGAAATGGAAAACTGTAGACATACAGACATATATATTTACAGAGTTTACTCCCCTAAGTAATAAAAATGGGATTCAGCCTTCCAGTTTGTTAGGCTGGGGGAGGGGCATTAATAAATCTGATTTGGGGGATGAGAGTGGGGGGGTGTTGGCTTGTTGAAATTTGTGCTGTCAAAACCCCTTATTGCAGGAACTGAAGAGCCGCTTTTGTCGGAACTAATTTGCTTACTGTGGCTGAGAGGGTTGGGATGGCAGCAGTGGGACATGTGAGCGTTCCCCTCAGTATTTGAAGTGCTTTGTTAATTTCACGGGCAGTGGCGAGGGGAATGGAAGTATACTCAAGAAACAGGGCACAGTGACAAGGTCCTAGTTAATAATAGGACATGGAGGACCTCTTCAGATGACTAACAGAAATTCAGGCCTTTTCCTTATATCCTGATTTTTTTAAATGAAAGAAACCTCTTGCTATGGGTTTTCCTACAGAGGGAAGGAGGGAATATGGTATAACATTAAAGAAAGAGATCTAAAATATAATCTATCTCTGGCACAGGATTCCTTTTTTTTTTTTTTTTTTTTTTTCCTCCTGGCCATATCTGTAGCTTACAGTCCTCCTTGTAGAGGGAGGATTCAGTTAACCGGAAATGTTTGTCCGTTAAAATTTGATGGTGTGCTTACTGGCAGAAAGGAAAAAAATCGATGGCCGTATCACAGAGGATTAGAAGCCTTACATATTCACTTACAGAACTGCAGCAGAAAGAACTTTTGTTTTATTTTGATAGTTTGAAGCCATGCAAATAAGTAAGGTGGTCACAAGAACTGTGGCTTTTCAGCTGTGTTTCTGCACCCTGTTAACTCTGCCCCAGAATAAGCATACAGCTGTTCTGGAGAAAACTATTTTACATAGCAACCTTCTCTTGTGTTGGATTGTATCCCCTGTTCTGTTTAGGGGTGAAAAGTCCTGTGTGCCATGTGTTGGCCTAGAAGAATGAGCTCACACGAAAAGAGCAATATAACTGCCCCCTTTCTTCCTTGAACTTTGAGTTACTCTGGAAAAGTAAGTGATAGGAATTTATGGTTGTTCTTGTGAATGTAGTAAAGCTGGCACTGCAACCCGTACTTTGTCAGCAGGAGGACAGCTGAGGGGAAGAAAAGCTTGGTGTAACCTTTGGTATGTTATTTATTATCACTTTGTAGCCCCCTGGAAAATGAACTTTAGAAAATTCTGAGTCAATGGTAACAGTGAACACTGAGAAAACCGGGAATCAGCAAATCCATTGTGTTGTGCTGACAGAAAGATACTGTTACAACACACTTTAGCTGCCAACTTGCTGCAGTCACTCAATCCATCATGGTGGGCTGTTGGATCACAAGCCAGTGAAACTCAGCCTGGCGTGTTATTTTAGTCTTACATGGTCTGTGAGATAAACGGGGCATGAACCAGCCCCCTGGCAGGGGGTCGACCCCTAGCGCCCTCATTAAAGTGCCAATCAAAAAGAGTAATGGAACAGGGAAGGGAAAGCTGGCTTCTTCAGCGTGTTACCGCTCTCAGTCTGAGCAACTTTCACAAGCCAAGGGAAACATTTTTCCTCTGAATAGGAGCCAGACTTCCAGAAATACCTTCTCTCTCCTTGGCTCTGTGAGAGCAAATGCTGAAACTCTTCTGTGTGTCTTGCTTGTGGCAGAGACCTGTTCCGAACTGTTACCTCTTCAGCACACGTAGTGGGAAGAAGTGTCAATGAATGCAAGGATGCGGGAAGGATGTAGATGCTTGTTGCTGTGGAATATGTAGGCACTGTGCTGTGCTTGAGTTGATCATTGACTGGTTAGTGGCATGGTTTCTATTGCAAATTGCTGGTCTTTCAGCATTTGTGAGTGAAAAATGCAAAGAAACCTTGTTTTACCCCGTAGCAGTCCAGTTACTGATGTGATTCTTGAATGCTTGCTTTTGTGTGTGAAGTGAGAAAGTGGATTCTTATGCTTTGCATGGGTTCTTTCACACTTCCACCAGATCCCACAACAAACAGATCCTGCAATCGTACCATAATCTTAGAGTGAATATATAGCTAAGGCTCAGGTCCTCATGTAGTAGTAAGCTGCTTCTCATGGATGATTAACTTTTCAAATAGGCCCATAACCTCTACTTTTGTAGTGGATGCTTGTTTTTGAAATTCTGAGTGCATCCAACACTGCCGATGCTATGAGAATTTCTGTGCCTCACGTGATGCCTTACAGGTTTCTGATGTATAAATATATATTTTCCAGGTCAACTTCCTTTGAAGTGTGGTAGCTACACAAGATGTAGCTACTGAAAAGAAAAAGGTGGGTGAATGTCTCCGAGTTATGTGGATTTGCTGATGATACAAAACTGGGAGGAGTGGCCGATACGCCAGAGGGCTGTGCTGCCATTCAAAGAGACTTGGACAGGCTGGAGAGGTGGGCAGAGAGGAACCTCATGAAATTCAACAAAGGGAAGTGCAGGGTCCTGCACCTGGGGAGGAATAACCCCATGCAGCAGTACAGGTTGGGGGTTGACCTGCTGGAAAGCAGCTCTGCTGAGAAGGACCTGGGAGTGCTGGTGGACACCAAGTTAAGTATGAGGCAGCAATGTGCCCTTGTGGCCAAGAAGGCCAATGGTATCCTGGGCTGCATCAGAAAGAGTGTTGCCAGCAGGTCGAGGGAAGTGATTCTCCCCCTCTACTCAGCCCTGGTGAGGCCACATCTGGAGTACTGCGTCCAGTTCTGGGCTCCCCAGTACAAGAGGGATGTGGCACTACTGGAGCAAGTCCAGCGAAGGGCCACAAAGATGATTAGGGGACTGGAGCATCTCTCTTATGAGGAAAGGCTGAGAGAGCTTGGCCTGTTTAGCTTGGAGAAGAGAAGGCTGAGAGGAGATCTTATCAATGTGTATAAGTATCTGAAGGGAGGGTGTCGAGAGGATGGGGCCAGACTCTTTTCAGTGGTGCCGAGCGACAGGACGCGAGGCAATGGGCACAAACTGAAACACAGACACTTCCATCTTAACATGAGGAAAAACTTTTTCACTGTGAGGGTGACAGAGCACTGGAACAGGTTGCCCCGAGAGGTGGTGGAGTCTCCTTCTCTGGAGATATTCAAAAGCCGCCTGGATGCAATCCTGTGCAATGTGCTCTAGGTGACCCTGGTGGAGCAGGGGGGTTGGACTAGATGATCTCCAGAGGTCCCTTCCAACCTCAGTGATTCTGTGATTCTGTGATTCTGTGATTCTGTGATTTACCATTTGAAATCTGGAAGCTCAAAGTTGGGAAGTTAGCTCTTAAACATAGCTATAAATGTCAGCTGTTGGTATGATCTTTGTAAGATCTTATGATCTTGGTAACTTTATTTTTGCTGACAACCTTTTATCAGCAGAGATTAATTTCTCCAGATGGATATTTGGTTTTTTTTTAATATATTTTTTTAATGGATGGGATCAGCAATTGGAATTAGTGTCAGCTGAGCAAACCATACAACTAGTAACTAGCTTCATGCTTCAAGACACAGTCCTGATCAGTGTGCGTAATAGATTCTCCTGCCAGGTTACTAACAAGGTGGCCAGATTTCAAATTGGTGCATTGCATACTGAGGCTGGTACAGATCAGAGAATACCTTAAGAAGCATTAGAGATGGCAGTAAATAGCATGATCAGAGGTGCAGATAGCAAGTAAACAGCGTGCTTGGAGGTCGGCTTTATACTGAGCTAGATTAGAAAGAATAATTTATCTGTTTATATATGCCCTTGTATTCTCCCATTCTGCATACACCTTTTTGAACGTGGAGTGTGAGAATGTAATCTCTGCATAACCCTCTAAAGACTCATAGTGCAACTGCTGTTTTACCATAAATAAAGATGTACTGTGGCACAGAAGATGATACTAAATATGTTCTTCAAATTTCTGGAATGTTTGCCTCAAATAATGTTCCCTCCATACTTAGAGATTAAAAAGAAATCCTGAAAGAAAGCTTGGCACACAAAGGTTTGGTCAAAGAGACTAGAACTGTTTAGTGAAAATCACAAGGTGCTTGGTTATTATCATGATGGGTTCTGAATGAATACAGTTCTTCGTTATTTAAAAAAAAGATGATGAGGTTGTGAGCACGTTAATATAGCCCACTTTTATTTGGAGGTGCAGTTCCTTTTTCTGGCTCTATGTTTTGCTTGTTTGCTTTTAAAGAACTTAGTTCAGCTGCTTCCAGGGCAAGTGTAATGCCAGCAAGGCCTTGAAGATCCAGTGTTGGCTGGATAAATGATAATTTAGCAATCTAGGTACAAGGTTTTAATTTTTCTGGCTGGAAAGAGCAGGCGAGCTGGTGAGTTCCTGTTTGAAGGATACTTTTTCAGGGAAGAAGGGTGAACATGAGAACAGCTCTCCTGTATCTGAATCTGGCAGAGCTCTGATTAATGCTGGGAGTAAAACTGTCTCTGTCAAGTTTGTCCTGACAGACAGTCCTGGATTGTTGTGTCAGTGTTCCCTGGTTTCTAACACTCCAATACTCGTTTGCACAGCAGGAACCTCTTTGGTTATATATATTTTCTGCTTGTATTCTTTAAAGTTTTAATGGCAGTAAGAGCATCATGTTCATGAGAGAGTATTGTGTGAAAAATAAGGGATATATGGTTTGGATTATAGGAAAAAAAACTAAAGAAGAAAAAGGCTCATTTGCCTGGTAGGTTGCAAGTGGACGCATGATCCCAGAAAGGAGCACAACCTAACCTATATATCATTGCTGTCACCCATTTTTACATGTGCTGTTTTCACTTTATCTCCACACCATGCTGCTCCTGTAATAACTGCTTTTCTGGAGTACTGCAAGGCTACGGTTGAACCACGCTGTGGTGAAGATGTGTAAGTAGGAGAAAGATCCCAGGTTCTGATGCTGGCCTTGCACTTTACTTAAGTATGCAATTTTAGTCAAGATACTGAACTGCTCTCTAGTTTTTAGTTTAACTGTCTGAATTTGGGCCAAATCCTACTCATTTGTACCACAGGAGTGTTGTGTTGCTCCTGTGAAATGTCTAAATCTTCTCCTGTGCTTAGTCTGCATAGAGTAACGTTTTTCAGAGCTGGTCTGAGGCTCAGTGGCACACAGTTGGAAAGGGGAGGGGGGATCACTGGTGGTGTTCTTGGAGCTGACATGTCAGGTGCTTGGCTTTACCAGAACAAGAGTGGGTGGGGCAGTCTGGTCCTGCAGACCTGTGGGGGGCTTTTTCCCATCAAAACTATATACAGGGACAAATTTTTGTCACCTCATTATGCTGTTACCTAAAGGTTTGTACCACTGCCTGTAGATTGCTTACAAAGACCTTGGAGTAACAATCCATAGATAGGGTGAATCACCCTCCGAGGTCAAAACACGTATTTGCTGCTGCCATGTCTGGAGAGAATTGTACTGCCCCTTATCTGCTTAATGCATTTTAGTCAAAACCAAACTTGATATGTGGGCATCTAGTAGCATCTAACTTTTAGACAAACTTGAGAGTACTGGAAGATGATTCCCAAATGGATGGATGGTTAATATGATAGATTTTTCTTTTATTTGGTAAAATTTTTAGAGCGCTGCAGTATTCAGGGGACCTTTTTGCCTTTCCTTTCAGGGTGCAGAAGCAATTGTTCTGTAGCTCTTATACACAATCCTTGTCCTTTGGGTGACCCATCCATTTATCCAAAATGTAAACGCACATGAAAGCTGTTTACTTCTCTCATGGCCTTTTAGTACTTTTGAGTCAGACCAGAATAGGCCTGAGGTGCAAGGTTATTCTTATCCAGAGAGAACTGTTTGTGCTGGGCACGTTGCTTGGGCAATAGTTTGTCAGTTACCAAAAAAACCCTTGTGATACTGGAGTCCAATTGTATTAAGACAGCATAGCTGTATAACAGGCCATTAATAGAACTGATATAATGCAGTAGGCATGCGTCTCTTATGTAACTGCATTTAGGTCCAAGTTTATTTTTATTTCTATACTAGAATGTGCTGTAGTTTCACTGAGGAAAACAGCAAAAAGCTTTTTTTCCCAATGTTTGTCAGTGGTTAATGAGTAACTTTTTTTTTTTTTTTTCTGGCACGCTTCCTTTCATATGACTAACACTGCAGTCTATTGTATCTATGAGACGTGCAAAGCCAGTCACAGTGCAAGGACCCAGCATTATATATGACACATCTGGTGCTGTTTTTACTCACGTTCTCCCACTTCAGAAAATCTGATGATGGAAGAGCTAGGAAAGGAATACAACTCAGTCTTAGAGAAATTGGTCTGTATCCTCTATTAAGGAAATATTTTCTCAGTTGGATAACTCCATGGTATTATTGAGGCAGATGGATTTGCACTGTCATAATTCCTTTTTTAAGACTGTCGGAGTATTGGGCAACTACCATAGACAGAAGCTAACCAAGCTGTAATAAATTTGGACCGATATTACAAGTGGGGAAATGGAAGTGTTTTGGCCTTAGCCCCACTGTTGATAAAACTAAGTATCATAATGTGTACTGATTAAGGGTCTGCCGTGAAGCCTGAATTTTACATAAGTCTGGACTGGAATCTTGGCATGATCTGTTTTTTCCAGAGAATAAGGCTCTGTGTTTCCTCTGTATAATAACTATGCTTTTAAGAATAGAGAAGCTGGGAGTATAGCCATCACTTTTCAATACAAGTTTTTTTGTGTGTGGTTTTTTTTTGTATATATATGGGGAGGGGTGTATGCATATACATACCCCCCCCCATTATTCTTCGTGAGAAACCAAGTTATGTAACTGGAGTTGGAACAACTGTTGCACTAGTAAAATTGGGGGGGGGGGAGTTGTGGGTTTTTGTTTTTTTTTTTCTTTCACCTTTGCAGCTGCCTGTAACCTGAAGAGAACTTGTTCCTAGAAACCTGCTTTTCATCCCCAGGTACCAGAAGTGAAATCATTGTGCTATTAGCAAATAGGGGAATGTTCTACAAGGAAGAGAAACAGAGCAAGCAAGGTTATTCCTAGAGGAGTCATCATCTGATGCTTTGTACGATGTAGGAAACAGGTCAGTGCTGAACTTTGCCTACAGCTTTCTTCTGTGAGATTAAGCTACCAAAAAAATAGAGAGAGAGAGAGAGGGAGAGGGAATAAACGAGTGTGCACACTTGCCTAGGATCCTAGATAATCTTCTATTAATGGAAGAAAATATATAAATGCAGCTGAGGAAATGGGATAGCAAATAGATCCAAATCTCATTGTTACAGGGAAATGTTATGGTTAGATTTCCATTTTGAGAAGCAGGACTTCTAGCCGCTTACCATTCTCTCCACAAAAATATAAGCACTACACTTTTTCAATAAACAATTTACTGCTTGAGTTGTTCAGATAGTGTCTAGTTGATTTATTGGAAAATTCTGTTCAAGAGGAGTAGGAGAGGAAGGATGTTGTCCACATCTTGTGTACTGTTGACCTCATTTCAGGCATATCTCATTTTGTATTTCCTGTTTCACTGCCTATACTTAATTTGAAAATGGCTGTTTAAGCAGGTAACAAATTGTTGTTTAGGGTTCAATATGATGACTGTAATGAAAACTCTGTTTCAGCTTGATCTTAGCATAGTACATGCAGAATGTAACTCAACGTCTGTGCCAAAAAAGTGTAAAAAAGGTAGCAAGGCTTTATTCTGGTTTATCCTGCCATTTCAGAAAACTGTTCATTTCTCTTCTTCCAAAGGTGGCAAACAGGCAGACTTGTATCTGCTCATCCTGCCTGTACTGTTGGAGCACCTGTGACCAGCTGAGGACTTCCAGCAATTACATTTGGTTGCAAAGCATGAATTGGTGAGTGATGTGGATTTTGCCTATTTCAGGGTCCATATTATGCATGTGTGCTTTTGCAGTACCACCTTGTTTACCAGATTTCTCCTGCTGTTTCCTCAGTGAAAAATCAGTCCTAGTGACCTTGTCACGTTCCTGTTATCAGAGGATTTTAAGCCTGTCACAGAGCTTAAAAAAATCCTGAAAGAGCAAGTAAGGCCTAATGATGAAAACATAGTAGTAGTAGTTATTACTTAAACATGAGTTGTTCTAGTTTGTTTATTTATTTATTTTTTAATGATGTGGGCTATTTTCCATCTTTGAACTCTCCAGATAAAAGTTTTATTTGCTGACCTTCAGTCAAATAATAGGGCAGAGGGATAGGACACTGATTTTGCTGTTGGCTGCTTGTGATGACCTCTGTTGTCTAGAAGGCAAAACTTAGAATCCTTAATAAAAACTGAACTAGCTGCATGGAAGAGCATGGTGATCATGCAGTCTAAAGTAGTGAATGTTTTTGATTGCTTTGTCAGATATTAGGGGGAGGAAGGAGGGGTGCCAGATTTAGGTTGCAAATTTTTTTTTTCCCCAAAAAACTATATTAATGCCTAAATTACCATTTATTGGAGGTGTGTTGTTTTACTTCAGCAGAAAAAGCACTGTAGGACTTGAGTAGGTGACCTGTATTCTGTTGAGTTACTGCAGCACAAAAGCATTTCTTTATGAGCGTTGCTGTTCATTCAGATTGTAAGCAAGATGTCTGGATTTTAATTAAGTATAATTAAGTATAATTAATTAAAATTTATTTAATGTTTTCTTCAAACATTTCAATAGCTTAGCATCTAGATTTTCCACTGTTAGATGACTTTGTGAAAATGAGACTATCTCAGACGCAGAAGTCTGAGTGTCCGGGTCAGAGAAATGCGGTATAAGTCTGGGTTTGATCTACCAGGACAGCCTAAATTCCAAGGGACTTGTGTATTTCATACATCAAACATCAGACTTCTTACTTCTGAGAGAGCAGCTTGGTATCTGTTCTGCCACCCAAAGGTGTTTGTGGAACTTACTTAGGAATGATTTCTGTATCCTTGACAGTTGTTCTCTTAATTAGTTATTGTTTTTGTAAATGGGGGGGGGGGAATGGAGAGGATGGAATCAATTTTTTATTTATGTCTTCAGATTCATGGTGAAACAATTCTAAGGTCAGTGGTTATTTTACATTTCTGCAATAGCAGCTCCAGCAAGAAAAGGAAGTTGGTCTGGGTGGACAGAGAACATGTAGGTCTGTGTGGGTAAAAGCAAAGCAAAGTCAGCAGCAGAGTATAGAGCAGCATGGGTTATAGGGTTTTTAATACAACCTAAAGCTCAATGGGTTATTTCCATCTTTAATAGCATTCTGTTGTTCTGAACAAGTAGAGATGAATGGTTACTTAGAAATGGTATCAACAGCTTCATGTAAAGTTTAGCAAATGAGCATGAAATAGCATTTTCTTGCATGAACTGTATTGGCCATATTCTAAAAATAGTGTGAAAGGGGAAGAAGCGTGTTACTGTCTAATCAGTGAATGCTCCCCCCTGCCCTGTTTCTGAAATTTAAGTCTTCTGTTATTACAGTATTCCCACCTCTTCCACTGAAATCAGGCAGAGGGTGACTGCCTTCATAATGCTCACACTCTGAAGAACTTTGCATAATTTGGTAAATGGAACTATTAGGTTATCTTGTCTGCTTACAGCTCGTGTTTGAGTTCTTAAGCATTTGCCTGAAAGTTGGAGACTTTCACTTATTCTCCGCATCCTCTGAAAGCTATTTTTGAGTATGGCTCTTGGAATCTGAAAGTTGTATTTACTCACTTAATAATAATGTTAGTAGTGCCAATAACAATAGGAAGTCCACAGTAAGAGTTCTGAAATGATATAAAAATAGTTGGGTTACAGCAACAAATAACATCATTTGAAGTGCAAAAGAAAAAAAGTTCTAACTCAATTTGTTTTGGAATGCTAAACGAGACAATATGCTTCTTGCAGCTCGGTCTGTAGATCTGTCCCCCCTGTAAAGAGTGGCGTGTGTGTGCACATAAGAATAAAGCTTCCCCATGTCTGCTGTGAGTAAGGAATTGTACTTAAGGAACAGTCCTAGAATAGTAACATACCTGAAGAGCCTAAGCCAATTACAGTTCATGGCACTGATGTCCTGCTAGGCTAGTGGGCTACAGTCTTTCAAGTTTTAAATGATGTTTTATTTAGTCATTATCACCAGCCAAAGAACAGGTTAAACTCTTTCCAAAAGGTATAAAGAAATAAGCAAATTAAGCCATGATCTACTGTGGCTCCCCAAGTTCAGGTAACTCAAAGGGTATAATGTCAAACTTCCTTCAGGTGTTCGCAGCTCAGCTCTTGCTTATTCAACTGCTGCAGAATTTAGGTAAGCAAGCCAATATCCTCTAACTTCTCAACACAAATATGACCATTCTTTTTCTCCCTCCCATCCTATCTTACCAGCTTTTTACGTCAATAAAAAAACTTCACAGGAGAGAGTAGCAGCAAGCCTTAATGGTCGAGTCCAACAGGACAGGCATGTTAAAGCACTGTTGAGTCAATACACTTGTCGAATTCTGCATTTTACTTAAAAATTATACAGAGAAATATACAAAAGTGATGCATTAAATCAGTTTCATTTGCATAATGGACCTTTGTGGATTTTGATTTCCAGTCGCAGACCATACACACATCCACCGATGATCACATTTTCTCCTTACACAGTAAGCCTCTACCTTTCACATTACAGGAGTTAAAAATTGATTTACTCTTGCCTTCAGTTTAAAAATATTGTCATATGCCTTTATGAAAAGATATGAAAAGGTAAACTAATTTGAAAGTAAAACTGTAGTGGACTTCTTATTTTGAGTCAAAAGTTTACAAAATAACACCTCAAGAAAGTCTCCTGAAATCTGCAAAAGATCATTCAACAGTTTGGGAAAATCATGTGCTCACACTTCGGCCTTGCATGGGAGATGCCATATTGCATGCAGGCATTCAGCACGGTTGCTGAACCATCACCAGAGAGCAAACATTATAACAAGAGCAAAAAATTAATCTGCAGGCTATTCCCTCTGTTCATTACCTGTATATAATATATACATAAAACCCTTACAGTTCCGTTAGTTTCCCTAGCTTTTGTGAATAAAGGTATAGTACACTCATTTCTCAATCTCTAGCTTTGTTAAAGTTGATAAGACAAATACTGATTTGATATATAACATTTGAAGAAGTGTATTATTTTTATTATTTCAAAAAGTCTGACTTTGAAGAGATTTTCATTAGGACAAATAATGCAGTGATACATATTTTTTCCCCCCTTCCAGGCATTTCCAGTCCAAGACAATGCTAGCAGCTTTCCACAGTAACCAGCCAACTATATACACTTACTGAATCAGAACAGAGGGAAAAACTGAAGTTAAAGACTTCAGTTTCTTTCCAAGGTTGTTCACTTGAACTGTTCTCAAAACAGCTTGGAGGCAGGGGCCTCCAGACGTGCAGACTTTGCAAAGTTTGAGTTCTGTAATCAGAACAGAATCAGCTTGTTTTCTAATACTTTGAAAATGTAATTGAATTAGTGAGCCCTCACTGCAATATTTAACAAAACAATACAATTCTTTTATTAAAAAGGAGGAGAAAATTTCAGTGGAACACTAGGTACACATGCATTTAACTGTACCACTAATTTGGAAAAAAAAACCCAAAACCAAACAGTGCACCTTTATCACAGTGTTGAACAGAGCTACAAACAGCTGCAATTAACTCTTTTTTTTTCTTTTAACTTTCATCTATATTCCTGTACTGTGAAAAGGAGAGAGAGAAAGAATATGGATAGTTTCAGTTAGTGCAATAAGACTCAGTATAGCTTCTTTGATTTCTTTACACAGTAAACAGACTTCTATATATACCAACACCCTGGTCTGTACTTCCTTATTTACATCAAACACTGTTTTACATATATACAGGTTAGCAAAATACAGGGCTTCTCCCAGAACCAAATGCACTTCAACTATATTTTTGTTATATAACTAATGCTTAAAAAAAACTCAGCAGCCCACCACACTTATTTTCTCACTCACAATGATTCCATTTAGTAAATACTTAAATTGTTTTTATTTCCTTCCAGTGTTGTACTTTCTCTAGTTACAGAAAACCATCAGCTCCAGATTGGTACTTGCACTTCACTCAGGCAGTAAGAAAGATGTTTCAAGAGTCCAGCTCTAATTGTTCTTGATTTTCACTGAGTCTTAACATAAGCTGTTGTTCATAATAAAGGCTCTTTGCATAGTTTATTTCTTGAGATAGCTTTACTGCAAGAACTTCAGATTTCACATGGACCTGCAAAAAGAAATGTTTATTTTGTTAATGTAGCACTGCTGTTGTCTAAAGCAGAATAGAGTTTTCATTACTCCATTAATTGAAAGGATTGGATTGGCTATGTTTGAAGTCCCCTGTAACAAACAGAAATGTTTAGTGGTGATTTCTTCCATATTTCAGCCTCAACACTGAGAAGGAAAGAAGTGAGTGTGATACAGGTAACTATAGATTAGGTATTTTAGGAAGAGAGCAGAAACATCTTGCAATATTTGAAGTTACTTCCTTTGCTTCCCTTCCTACCTTTCATCTGGCTTGTCTGGAGTGTAAACTGACTTGGGTCAGGGGTGAGCTTGTAAACTTGTCTGTAAAGTAGACCCCTGAGCAACTACTGTAATGAAGGAAAAAACAAACGTGATAGGTTTAGCAGCAAGAGTTCTGATCAACTTTTATATGCATGATATAAGGAGTCTTTTCAGTCTTAGATATTCTGCAGTAAAAAATGGTATGTATGTGAGGAGAAGGGAAAGCTATAAGGCATATAAGTAATAAAGATAAGGCAGAGTACTTAAGTTCAGTGTATGTATTGTAAAATTAAAAAGCCCTCTTCAGGTAAAGAAATATTTTTCCTATTTTAACTTCTGCCTTCAGGAAGATTATAGATTTTTTCCTTCAGCTTTCTTACGAGTTTAAGGAGCAAGTTCTTCTGTCACCTAAACCTTTCTAGCAGCAGCTATTTACACTGTTGGGAGAACAAAGTTTTCATTGTTATGCTGCACAGGAAACCAAACACTAATGACTACAAACACTTTTAGAACTAGTACCTGCATTAAGGGGGGGAAAAAAACCCTGCATGAATGAAGCTATAGGTGCTAGATCCTTACCATTGGTTTTTGTTGTGATGGGCCGGGCATTGCTACACCACTGCTTGTATTAACAGCTTTCTTCGTCAACTGTACGTAAACTTTCCCATGATCTTTAGAAACAAGGCAGTGGTAGAGATCATCATACTTGACTTCTAGGAAGATGGCCTCGCGGTCTGCGTAGTCACCACTCTTCAGGAAATAAACAGCTTTAGATGAAATGAGAACACAATAGCTGTCTATGTTCTCCACTGCTATGAAGCTAGACAGGGGGAAAAAAAAAAAATCATTTGCAGATAGAAAACTGTAACAAATGTCTTAACCTGTTTTGTTTCAGGTGACCTTTAGAAGTTTTTCTGAAAAATTAATATGTGCAGTTAATTTGTATTTACTCTAAACTGTTATAAAAAGAGAGCTGATGAGTACCCCCTCACCCAGTTAAAAAAAAAAAAAAACCTGTAAAGTATGAGCACTAAATGTCTGGCTTCCAGCTTTGGACATAAAAAGGGCATATAAAAGCATCCTTTAACAAGGCTTAGAAAGAGTAATTTCCTTGCATTTGAACACTGCAAGCCGTAATATTGTAGTTTAATTGTAACTTTGGTTCCATTGCTGATTATGTGAATGGTATGCAGATATTTATGACTACAGCATTATCCTTCTATAATACATTATACACCTACTGTGCTTCATTTTGCCACATACCTCCATCCCCTTTAAAAGCAAAGAACAAGTTTAACCTGCTGCCTGGATCAGTAGCTAGAAAAGAGAAATTAGCTGTTTAACATGGTGGGTGAAAGGTTAAGCAGCAAGCAGATTTCCCCAGAGAGATTAGTCTGAGTGATGAATAGGGGAGGTAGAAAGGGTGAATTAAGAAGATTGAGAATTATGATGTCCAAAAAGGTTGATGTGTAAAAATAGCAGTAAGGAATGCAAAAGTGAACTAGATATTTTACACACAAACACTTCTTCCCCACTTCTGATTTACTACTGAAATGAATCTCATTAGTCGATTTTTAAAATACTGAAATTTAGAACATTAAATTTGGGTTTATAACTCGGAAACAGTGCTAAATGGAATAATTATGCTCTATCAACAGTCCCCAAGGGTATAAACATATCTGTAAGAATAAGATTCTCCTGCTCTCAGGTAGGTTCAAATTTACTATTTTTTTTCTGAACTGTTGTTTTTACAAGTCTGTCCACTGTTGCGCTAATGTGTTATGCAAAGTACTCCACCAGTTACCAATACTGAGTTACCAATTCCAAAACTACAGTCAGCTCTACCATTTAAATAACACTTTGCACGAATGACCCCAAGCTACATCTGAATAAACCCTTAGCAATAAACGAAACTTTTATAATCAAAAACATTTCAAAAGGTCAGATCATAGTTTCTTATGAAAACTTTATGAAAGAATAATTCCAGTAATTTTCTGTTAACAGTTTTCTGAAAGATGTTATTTTGCACTGAACTTGTCTTTTCCCTGCCCTGTACCTCCTAGTGATGTCACCTTACAAATACTCTTGCTTCCATAAACTTGAAAAAGGCATACACACTCATTCAAGGTAACAACTAAAACTTCATTTAAGTGCTGAGAAGAACACAGATATTCAAAAAAGCCCTATAATGTTGTACTTTACCCTGCTCTAATCTTGGATGTAAATGCATAATGTGGAATTGAACTGGAAGAATAGGGTAGTGAAGCGTGTTCCTTTATGTCAAAGGAAACGGACAAAAATTTAAATTTCAGGATAAAAATCCTAGGTGAAAGACATTGTTAACACAGTTATTGAAAAAAGCAATTGTCTCTCAGTTTTCCTTCAGAGTTCCAACATTTAGGTAAGGTTTTTGAAATTAATCAATTAGGATGAAGAGTTGCATTTTTTAAGAGATGTCATACAAGTCTTCATTTTAAAACACAGCAGCATTATGGCCTGCAGATTAGTCCCTCTCCTTAGAGCACACAGATGAAAAACAAGTACAGTATTTTACAAAGATAGGCCAACTAATGGGGTGGATTCCGGCCTTGACTCAGGTCAGAGACTTCCACTAGAAGCAGGACCAGAGGGAGCCTGCTGGCACGTTGGCCACCTTCACTTCTTTTCCAGCAAGGAAAGAACATTAAAAGAAGGTGATTTTTCACAAATTCCTAATACAGTATCACTGTTTTAAGCAATTGTCACAGCAAAGTTAAGAAATTCTAGAGGGGTTTTGTCTACCTTCAGAAGGAGAACAGCTGTTTTCCTGATGTATGGTATTGCAGTCTTAAGGCCCTCCTCTTCACGGATGCAAAGCACCAAAAGCTACTCTAAGTTCAGTGGAAACAACGGGGAAATCAGACCACAGTGGTGTGGGTGGGTTTTTTTTTTTTTTTTTTAAAAAAAAAAAGACGACCAGATTGTATCTCTAATTTTTCATACAAGGCTATCACTGGTGTCATGTGTGTGTTTTGAGAAATGGAAACAGAAGACAACGATTTTATGGTGAAGCACAGAAATATTAGCTAATTTGTAATTCAGGCTCTACATTTTGTACTAAGTTTGAGTCATGCATCATTACCCATTCTCTCTTGCCAACTCTTATTTCTCTGTGCCTAGTTCTCAAAACACATATTTAACCTTTTAACATACTACTTCAAGATATTACTTTAGTTTTTTTTAAACAAATCCATACTTTTGTACTATTAAAAATCTCAAATTAATAAAAGAAAATGAAAAATTAAACGAAACATGATCCAGTAGAACAAAGCAGAAGCAACCAGATCTCTGGAGAATTTGTGGGTTTTTAACAACATCAGGAAGTAATTACACAATATTTTCCAGAAGTGAAACAGTGAGCCTAACTGGAAAAAAATGTGGAAACATTTAGTTAGAACAGTAGAGCAAGGTATTAAACCCCCTTTTATGGATTTAACTCTGAAGGAAAATATGCAAATAATCAGGTCTTTAAATGTGTTTTTGATTATGATACTAGGATAAAAGTCAGGGGCATAATTTTGTACTTATTTTCCATGACAAGAAACACTGTTTTCTTGTTGAATGATGTTCCTAATGGTGAAAGTCATAGTAAATGAACAGTCTGACTCTTAATGACAAGAGCCCACAGATCTGCTTACAGGGTACACTTGTGAAAAGTTGATGCTAAAATTTTTGTCACAAACTGGCCTCTTCCAGTTTTCCCCACTCAGAGCCAGACTGTATCCACATGATAGCATGAAGTCTCTCAAGTGAGATGAAAATAGGGTAGAAAGTGTATAAGACCATGGGACTGCAAGGAAGTGGCACACTACAAACTCTTCCTAACAGGCTGCTGAAGGTAACATCCAGACTGGCACAAGGCTGTCAGTGCCTGATTATTGCCATTGGTGGAGTTAAAATAGCCTGCTGCGTTTGTACATCCCTCTTTAGAGCTTCACCATCATGTTTCACTTTTTTTTTTTTTTTTTAGGCACTGAAAACAATTTCAACTACTTTGCCTTGGAAAATGCTCTGAGGGATAACAAATCCAAAACACAGCATCTCACCCTCTCCACTGAAAACAGCTGTTAGGGTAACAGCGGTGCAGAGAGACCAGTGTAAGTAATGAATTATACCTTAAGACCCTAATCCAACAAACTCACATATCCTGTAGAAATGTACAGATACTTTCCTGGGCATCAACTCCATACACATTTTTTCATACTCTTTAAAACTGACCACTTAATTACTTACTACATTATATGCTGTTTTCACTTGCTTTCATGCACATTTAACCAAGGCATTCAAGCATAGATGCTCCATCAGTTTTGCACATATGACCCATTCAAGTTATTCAGTACTGACTCTTCTGCTCTCCCCCTGCCCCCCCTCAAAAAAGTTAAATATATTTGCAAGTTATTTCAGTCTTTAAGTGTGAATAACCTTAGCTCAGGAATAGCATGTACCACAGGCACCCAAGTTAGCTTCTCTCACATTGAAACCAGGGCTGCTTCAGAGTGCACAAATAAGTGATCAGTGCTTGTTCGCTACCAACATTTAGGCCTTCAACTGTGAGAAATAGTGAGAAGACAGCAGAGACAGATAACTGAAGAGATGCTAGTTGTGTCTGTACATTACTGTGTTAAAGAAGAAAGAGAGTATGAGTCCTATCAACAGGTACTTGTTTTATCAAAGCTCAGTGAGGGCAAGACGTACTAACCATGTTAAATGGACTGAGATTTCTTCTTCTCTAAAGACAGAGTGGGGGCTGGGCTCATTAAAGTGTAGGAGTCAGAAACCAAAGCTCTGACTCTTCCACAGACAGTCTGCCTTGCAGTTAGAGACAAGTGAACTACAGGAGCCCTGTGGCACCTGCAGTTGTGTTTGTTGTATACAGGCAGCAGACAAGCCATGGTAGAAGTCATCAGGTGCTCATGCTGTGCTGCTAATCAGCATCAAGAGTAAACAAATGAAGAGTGAGTGTGTGTGTGTGTGTGTGTGTATAATAATTCAGTCTCTCTTTCCCAAAGACAGCACGGTAGCTACTTAGTAATTGTGTAAGTCAGTACTTACAACTCATCTTGAATGTTGTCAGTCAGTTTAAACAGCTGTTCTTGTCCTTCTGCTTGACTTTCTGAATAGCGGGGCAAGAGTCCTTGAGGTCCTCTACAGCAGCGTGGCTTTCTCACTCTCTCAGCTTGTGTCCTACATACAAAATAGATGCAAAAACATTACTTACTGCAGCAGCAGTGCTTTTCCTTCCACTTAAATCTGCCAGCACACAGTTGAATTTATTGTGAAATACAAGGTGTGACAGTGCTTTTAAAAATACAAGGTCTTCGTTAATACTCACTGCATATGGATTCTGTAATAGGAAGACATGGTGTCAGTTCATACAGTTTTACATTTCAGAGAAACGTTTCTCAGTTTTATTCTAGTTAGGAGGCAGTATGGTAAATAAACATGAAAAAGCAATCTAAACCCAGTAGTCTGCAGGTTTTCAGATATATGCATTAGTAGAGTTCTGTCTATTTGACTGTTTCTTCTCACTTCTCTACAGGAAGTGGAGTGCACTGACCTAGATAAAGCTCACACTGATGGACAGTGTCATTAGGTTGAAAATTAAGGGGCTACTGAAATAGGAAAGCTCAGTCACATTTAAGACAAAAGAAAAATGCAGTCAGAGCCTCCATAGCAGGTTTAACGTACTTTACCTTTCTTGAATGTGTATAAAAACAAGCAAGCAAACAAACAACAACCCCCCAAACCCCAGTACACCCACATGGCCTAAGAGACATCAGAGGTTGATACTGGCCATAGTGCTAAAGAACTGCAGGCTAGGTTCCTCCCTTAGCAGTATTTTGTTAAAAAACAATATTCTGAATTCCTTTAAGCCTTTGGAACGCCCTACCCCTGAAGAATTGTGTTACAGGCTGCCTAGCCCTGCTTTATTCTCTGCCCTTTCCCAATAGCATCACTCTGGGACTGCTGCGTGCTTTTTCGTATCTCTTTCAGGCTATTGCTATTGTTAAATTATCAAACCAAATGCACCGTTTCTGATTAGTGCACTCTACTTCCTATCCTGATGCTCTGTAAAGACCCTGTACAGTGAACTTGCTTTTAACCTTTTTGATCAAAAGGTTGGAAAAAAAAAATGTAACAATGCATTTTCTTTTTAAGCTGCTTGGCAATAGCACACTAGAGTACTTGCCTTCTAAGCTTTGCTTTCAGCAGATGTTTTCTCTGGAGCCTTGTTTCTGTGGTACCTTTCCCCTTCAGCAATCCTGCGTGAGACTTGCAACAAAATGTACCCTTTTAAAATTTGTTTTTCTTTGAGTCTTTGACATCCCTGCCTTCTAATCATGACAGACTCTTTTTTGCCCCTTCCTTTCTTGGCTGCAGTAAACATTGTTCTAAGAGAGTATTTTACATGTCATTCATGACTTAAATTTGTCTTCACTGCTCTCATTGAGTGACCGAACTCAGTGTGTTTTGACTATCATTGATCTGTTTTGTATCAACAATGTATTTTGCAAACAAGGTATAAAGCCAAAGACAGCAGCTTTACAGCACAGCAGACAAAAACATCAACCGATTTATAGGGAACATATATTATGACTATCTGATAAGTTTGATCATGAGATTATTATATCACTGACCTGTTTAACTAAAGTTACAGTGGTTCAGAAGAAGCACTTACCACTGATCCTTTTTGGAAAGAAACTTAGGAGAAACAGACAGCTGTCGACTTCAATGACTGCACTTCAGCTGAACTATGGTTATACTAAAAGTCAGTTTGTCAGCAAGGCGGGTGAAATGAAAAGTGGAAATTCTCCAAATGAAAGAATGCGAGACAGCAGGGGCGTAAGAAACCATAACAAACATAATCATTAATATTGCCAGTAAAATATAATCAGTCAAATTTTCAGTTTTACCTCTGTTGGCAGCTTTTCTTACTGCTTTTAACATTATCTAGTGTAAGATCAAAACAATGAGACAAAAAAAAAAAATACATGACCACATAAAATTCCAAGCTGGGCATAAGCTCGTTTTGCTAGTTTTCAGCTTTTATAATATATATATTATAATATATATATACACATATATAAAATATACACACATACACCCCCTTACACACCCACACCTATTCCTTATCCAGAACTTTGTCCTATTGAATACTATGCTATATCAACTGTCTGTGTGCTACTGTAACACTTCTCTCAGATTAAGCATCATGTGCCTCCCACTGACCGCAAAATGACCATGTCATATTTTGGGTATTTCAACAGAAATACAGTTATGTCTGCTGAGGAGTATTAATGGAACCATGGTCTCAGAAACACCATGCAGTTTTCCTTTACAAAGTAGTTCAAGCCAGTGTGTTTGGATACCTCTTAAAAAGGGGGGCAGCTGTGTTAATTCTTACACTAGAGAAGAGACTATTATTTATTTCCATTGTTTTTAGGCAGCACAGCTATAAGCAAGCTGTTCACAAAGTTACTTTTTCCTTTTCCTCCTGCAGTCAACCTCTGCTCTCCTCCTCTCCATTACCTCTCTGCCAAGAGACCCTCATTTAACTATTTAACTCATTTAACAAATAATCATTTTCAGCTTTGCTTTGACTGTCCTGCTATACATTTTTGGGTTTTGGTAAGACGTACATTAATTAGTTATGGTGTTACACATCCTAGCTTAAAAGAAAGCTATTATGAAAATTCAGATTTGCTGCATAGAGGTATTCTTCCATTAGTAGCATTCACCTGAATCAGAGTAATCTAAACACTAAGTGAATAGATGACTTTCACAACCTATATATGATTTAAAATTATTCCACTGAATAACAGCTGTATGTAGGGATTAGAACTTCAGTTCTGCTTCCATCTTTGTTACTGTCTAGTACTAAAACTTTGGAGCAAACCACCTCTTCTGTCCCTTAGATTTTCTAGGTACAAGCAAGGTTCTGCTTTACCTGGCACAGCTGCACGACAGTATTGTTACGTTTATGAACCTTTCTTACAAAGTAGTAACAAGCAAGCATTTGTCTTCATGGAATGTGAAGTGTTAAAGTTCCAGAGAAATTAAAAGGTTCCAGCCAGTGTTATACTCAGATCTTGCTGCTTGTCCTACTTCCCTCACTTTTAAAAGTAGCATACCTGCAAAATCTCACTTAGCCCAGAAGCCTCCACTGGCTGTTAAACTTCTCTACAGCACCTGTAGCTTATATCAACAAGTTTAAAGAGCAACTGAAGCTTAATGTACAGTTTCTAACTAGCTACAGGCCAGTCATTAGTTTTTCACTTGAACACTTTTTTATTATGCATTCAGGAAAGTTAGATAATGGAGCATTCAGCCATTCATACTGGAATGAGCAACAACACTGCATAATGGTTTTTATATTAATAATCTTTCAGATAAGCATTCAACTGTGCTATTTAATATGTAGCACCATGAGAAGAGGCATCTGAAGCACAACAAGCAAGACTACTGCAAAAAAATGAGGAAAGAATAGGGCTTTTAATCAGACCTATTTTGTAGAAACCAGGACATCAGAGAACACTGACTGGTTTCTAATGTCTGGCTTAGAAGCAGGTCAGAAAGACTAAACAAGAGTACTAGGCACCACAATGGATTTCCAGAAGAGCTGGCAATTTGTGAACTATGTTTTTTGTTTGTTTTTTTTTAAAAAAACACAGAAGTTAGTATGGTGCTTACTGTCCTCATCACTCCTATGTACTAACGCATTCAACCTAGTGATAAAAGATGATTCTCACCTTGCTAGCATGAATTGCAGCATTGATCCTCTTAGTCCACCAGCCCTTGGCAAACTGGTCTGTTTGGTCTGGACAGCTAACAACATTCCACACTACTTGATTTTTTTTTAATCTACAAATTTGTTCTACTGTCTCAAGTTACATTCTGTAAATAATAAGCAACACTGATGAAATGCAAAAAGCTGAAAATTTGTAAAGCAGAATGAACGGTGGTGTGCCCACATCTGTGTTACATTAAACATGCACTCAACAGATTTGCTGATTCTTTTTTTAATAAGCACACAAAGGCAACACAAGACAGAAATGCCCTCATGTCTGCTAGTCACAGCAGGGAAGAGTGCTGCTGAATGGAGACACAAAGAGATTGGAAACGGTGTCAGAAGGTTGAGGCACACAGTACAGTTCTTTACTGTTCAGAAAAGCTGAACACTGGAGAATCTTATTTCAGATGGCTGTATGCACATTAAAAACTGAAATGCTTACATTACTATAACAGTATTAATGGCTGGCTTTTGCTTAACAGTTCATGGAATTCATGTTGATCAGTTTTAAGTTAAAAGCTTTGTAATCAAACAGATCACTGACCGAATGATGTAAGGAAGGTGTTCAGGTACGTACTGGTGATAATTACTTACCAACTTAGAAAAAAGCTCTACAACGAGAGATATCACATGTTTCACAAAGTCATTTTTTAATCATTATTCTGTAACTGCACATTTACCATTTGCACTAACAGATATGTAGATGTAATTCTTGCTAGGTGAATAGAAGTATACAGTGTTTTTGAAAATAACTGTTACTCATCTTTTAATGTCCCCTGGATCTAAAAATTTTCCTTAAAGCATACCAAGACTGCTTTATAATGAAGTCTTAAAAAAATAAAATAATTGTGAAAACGTCACTTCTCAAATTACATACGGATTGAAAGTTTGTGTTTTTGCTACTGCATCTTTCAGTATCCTCAGTATCAAACCCAAAATTATTATTCAGAATACAACAACATAAGAAACTTAAACAACTTCTCCAAAGATCAAAGAAGCAAGAGAAAACCCTATTACTGACAGCCATCACTACAGTTTTTCATTTAAGATCTGCATCTGTAGAATTCCTAATCTGCCTTCTTGGTAGGAAAATAGCACTGGCAACTACAAACCAATTAAAAAAAGCCAACCACTCGTTCCATGAGCAACTGAACCAGTGCAATCCAGCTTCCTGTGGTTTTTCTATTTCTTGGTCAATTATATTCAGCATCTAAGAAAATAAAGGCTCCAGTTGAGGTTTCTCTTAAGGTCTCTCCAGTGTAGATTCTATGATACCTAATAGTCTGAAAAGCTGCAGTAGCTTTTTCCTGAGTTGGGACACTTTCATGAAAGAGTTTTTCCTACACAGGCACTTGTTTTTATGAAGTTGTAGAAACTTACCATCTTTTGTTGCTGTTGTATTTGGTTAAAATTGATTAACACATTCTGAAGTTTTTGGAATGGGAAAGGCACATGGAGACAGCATGATTGCATATGACTAGTTTCCATGGTTTTTACACATAGAGTTTTAAAGACTTTTTTAGTGTAAGTCAGAAATCTTTGGATTGACCTTCTGTTAGCTTGCACGCTGTTATAGCCTATCAGCACAGCCCAACGAACAGGATAAAATACTAGGACTTAAAGTGATTCCACAGACCACTTACCCCACAGCCCTGAAGAGGTAAGTTTGGAAATAAGACCCATTTAGTAGTATTTAGGAACTTCTGCTGGACTGTTACTTGGGCATTACCTATCAGGCTTTCAATGCAATTTGCATTAGAATATTCCTTCTGGGGACCTCCAAATTTCAGAACATACTGCTTTGGTGTGACAGAAGACATGGTATAACCTGCATACAGATTTGGATCCATAATCAGAAAATAGAGGACACCCAAAATCTAGCACAAACAATAGTTGTTAAGCGCAAGAAGAAGCAGTTGTGACATTCTGAAAACATCATTTAATGAAAGAGGCTCATCATAGCTACTTCAGCTGTTGTATTGACTGTCTGTCACCAAAACCACAAAGTCCAGTCTAGGTGACAAATAATGGTGTGCAAATTAGCCATGTAAGCCCTCCAAAGAGATCTCTCTAGCCACAGGGCTCTCCCACACACTCCAGTAATGACTAGACCCAGTTCTTTCTGCCAAAAACTTCCAGCAACTATCATCAACGTGGTGTGTTCACAAAGATGTTCCAGTTTAATAGCCTCGTCATTCTAACCCATTTAAAGCGGTAACTTACTAGTTCTGGTAGACCTTGAATTCTGTCAGTGTTTCCATCGTAAACCTGTTTTTTCAGGTTTGCATAAAGTTTATCTGTAAAAGCCTGCTCCAAGCTGTAACTTGGCATACTGACTTTCAGCCTGGAAACAATTTTTTTCCTCCTTGAAATAATTACAAAACAACCTTAGTTCAAACAAAGGAAAATTGACAGGTAATAAGCCTAAGAAGAAGTTCAGTTGCTGCTGGTATTTTGCAGAAATAATACTAAATTTGTTGCCTACTTGGCTTTGGAAAAAGCCTGCTTCATAAATACAGTAAGCACTTTGTCTAAGGAGGTTTTAGTGCATTTCAAACATTAAGAAGAGACTGAATCTGATAGTTGGAGGAATAGGTTACATCTTCTGTCATAAAAGATGCAATGACTAAAATACTTGTCACAGTTGTTTGTTTAAGACTGAATTCTACCTGCAGCCTTCACTAAGTATCATCATCCCATGCATCTCATTTCCATAAAATGCAGAATGAAATTAGTCCTTACTTGTCTTTCAGACATTTAATGGGAGGATGCAGTGTGTAGAGCAGACTGAAGAGTGCCAGAATCAAATGAATGATAAATAATGTACATCCTTAAAAAATAACCTCAAAGTTCAAGTATCATAGCAAAACAAACTACAGATGATGCAGTTATATCACAACATTTAAGGACAACAAATGAAAACATATGGCCTGTATTTCCTATCACACTTTTGCAAAATAATAAAAATCCACTATTTCCATTATTTTCACCTTGTTGAAGTTACTTCCTACCTTGTTTCAAATGGTGAACTGTTGAGATAAGCAGGAATGTTCTCTGCCTGTAGTGAGCAAAAGGGGACAGGTAGCATCATTTTCTGTGTGCTAGTTTTCTGCATCTGAGAGGATGAACATTAAGTGATTTGTGCCCAATTTTGGAGAACCTATGGGAATTTGTATTTCAGAACTTGCATTCTGACGACTGGCAGATGGCAATGCTATGTTGTAAAAAGTACAGTTGCCTCCTTTGCAGTGTTGGGCCTTGGGGGTACAGTTCCCAAGGAAAGTATAGGAAGATGATTTCTTGAAGCCCTGCCACCTGAACCCAGAGAGTTGGCACAGCTCTATCATGGAATTCATTCACCAGTTCAGAGACAGATGCTTTTAAGGTGTGTTACAAATGCACATGCAGTGCAGTCAGTCCAAGTGTTGGATTTGGCATTAGAATATCTGAGTTAGCTGCAAAAATGTGTAAAATCATGAGCCAGACAGCTCCCTGCTGACTGCATATCTGAGGAAGCTCATATGCACTGTTTATTCCAGCAAATGCATGGAATACATTGTACTTGTTAAGAGTGCTCCCAAAATGCTAGTTTCAGGCCGAAACATGCAAACAAGCGGTGCCTAGGGCTAAAACCTCCCACTTACAGTCAAATCCCTCCTCTTTTGAGGGATCTACCAGCTCAGATGCTGAAGACCTTTAGCTGACCCAATATACTTTTCAGAGAACTATAGCATGCTGAAGAAGCAACTTCATCATGTAGGCTGTTCCTGCCAGCTTCCTGGAGATGTAGTTACCTCCCTCCCCCGTTTCTTTTGTATACAAGATCAAACCAAAACTGAATACTATTCATTGCGCTTATGATTGTATTAAATCTCTTCATTGCTCCAAGTTCAAAAGGAAGTGAGAACTTAATTTTGCTTTCTTAAAATTAAGGCATCACGTGTCACCACTTTAAAAACAGGAGAGCAGCAGGTGTACTCACCCAGCTGAATGTTCTTATGACATCCATATTAAAATTGGTATCTGCATAAGTTTCCACATGCTTGCATACCGGCCAGCTGCATGCCGCTTACCTCAGTCGTACTGTGTGCATCAACCAATGTTAACCTTTGCCACTTACTCCACCTTTGACTGTTTAGTCCTGCAACACACCCTTTTTCAAGTACCTTGATATCATTAAACTTAAGAAGTACACAAAAATGTATACTGCCATCTCAGTTTCTAGTTTCTCTCAGGCTCTTGTACTGATTATAGAGCGATGTTACTAGAGTTGTCACATTAGAATTTCCTGTCTTACAAATGGGTTGAAAAATGCTCCATTCACCTTCTGATTCAACTTAAAGGATACAGTTCTTAGCAGGGCTTTCTTGCAAACATCTATTTCAACAACATGAGCTGAACTTGCCTTTAGTGAACATTAAAGTTACGAGGGCCATAAAGTCACTATGCCTCTGGGCACAGTGTAAGGTCAAGAGAGATTCCACTACGTAGCATGATGTTTTTAAGTGAGAAAGTGTGTGAATGATTTCATCTTCCTCTTAAAACCTTTCAATACAGTCTACTGGCAGAGGCAGGGCAGTGCAGTTCCATTTACTGAGGGAACATTAGTCTTATTTCTATGCTCATGTGTATAGTGGTCCCATCAAAAAACCATCAACGCTGGCTAAGCAATGCCCATTTGTAGTAACAGCGAACATGATCATTTGAATTGATCATTTAACAGAAGTGTTTCCATATTACACTCTTACCTTCCTGGGAAAGCAAATCCCCTTTCCGAAAGCAACCGCTGGCTCCTATCCAGGACAAGAGTATTAACTGCTAGGTCTGCATGAAGGGCTAGTGAAATGGACTATGTTGACTGTATTCATGTTTTCTACAGACTCCATCATGTATTTTTCAGTTAGTGCAAGTAGTGCTGCAAGAAGCACAGCAAAGTCCTCGACCACAAACTTAACAGAAGGAGAAAGGTGATTTTTAAAGTTAACATTTGCAAGAACAATTTAAATCAACTGGCTGTACATGCAAAACTGATAAAGAGCCTTCCACATGTTAACAGCAACATTAGGTGAAAAAATTATCCATAAAAATACCAGCCACATATTAAATGAGGTGACATCAAGGCAATAAATAGCTCCATCTACATGAAAGAGCTCGTACAACAACCCAGAAGATATCTCTGAACAAAAAAGTAAGCAACTACGGATAAAATAGTATTAAAAAGAGCTGTGGGTCTGGATTTTTTTTTCTTTTTTTTTTTAAGGATCAGTTTTACATATTTTTGTCAGATCACTTTATAAATCTGCTGCACATTAGAAATCAGACACACATGTATTTTTTCCAAGTAAAAAAAGTTGAAGGTTTACATTTTTAATAGCAATGTGACTATTTCTGAATGGCAGCAGTATATATTACATGCAGTGTGAGAGGGTTAAACAGGACAGCCTCAACTCTTTATAAACTTTTGCCCTCTGGATATGTACTCATTGGCTGCTGTACAAGACTTGAGCTGTATTACACGCCTTAACGATATGGTTCAACTGTCGGTCAGGCTTGGGGCCTGGCAATAGGCCAGACCGCAATCAATGGGACACAAACCTCCCCCTTTCAGATCATCACGAAAGCTCATATTATCTCCTTTTTGTCGTGCTGGTTAAATTTATGGAGCAGAACCCCGAAGCTGCATTCCTTGGCTTGGGCCGGCCCACGCGGGCCTCCCTTTGTTTGGTACTGTAAGCGAGGCGTGCTTTGGAGGATTGCAGGGTTGTTAGTTCAGGCACTGACTGTTTGCTCATGGCTGAAATGAAAAGAGTTCAGTGGAAGGGCAAAAGGACAGCACAAGTGTAAAACCCTATCCCAGCAGGCCCTGGGCTCCCACATACAGACTCTGGACTAGGACTGAACATAAAAACTTGCTGTTAGTGACAAAGGAAAAAAATCTGTCTAGTAACAGGTAAACAGGGTAAGCAGTACATTAGCACATTCCTTGTCAAAAGGTCAACTGCTTTCAAGTAAGCCTGTAATTACTACATAAATATGAACCTAAACTAATCTGGCTTGCCACACTCCATAGAAGCAGCATTAGTTATAAAGCAATGCTGTATCTTTTAATTTGAAAATAAAATCTTACCAGTGTAAACAGTATTACCTGTCCATCAGCATGTTTTAATAGTTCTACTATTTTAAAGATGTGGAGAAACTTCAGAAAACCTGATGCCATGATTTTTATGCTTAGCAGGAAGGCGTATGAAGTAATTCTTGTTACACAAAACTAGTACTACTGGAAATGCAGTATGTAGAAGAGAAAACAAGGCTTCACTTCATATATGGGAGGCATTTCCTACAGAAAGGTGTTTGGTTCAGAATGGAGAAAGTCCACCTTTAGATACTCTCTAGGCAGAGCCTAGTTACTGCAGCAATTAAAGGACGCTTCCCGATACAGGATATGAAATGAAGGATGTAAAGAAACCAGTAAAGTGATCCCAAGTCAAAAATCATCTGGAGTGGAAGTGAATGGAAGGACGACTGAAAGATGGTGTCCCAAACACATGCAACAGAAGTAAGTACAAGGGAAGCCACAAGGACTAAGAGTAGTGCTATGACATTGAGATAGCTATTTGTAAGGACTGTTTCACAGTACACACTTGCTCCTTATCATGGTCTGTCATTTGTCCTCTTACTGATTATGTGTATAATAGATACGCGTGTACTTGTTCTTCAGTACTGATAATCTATTTTTACCTTCTTCAGTGCAGGAAAGACTAGTAAAAATTACTTCCAAGAAAGTTGCCCTAGACCTACTGTACCAGATTTGACCCCTTTGGTACAACAAACATATTTCTGGACATGAGGTCATAAAGCCACTGCACTGGTGAGCAGTCCATGCCTTTTGTGCTTTAAGTAAATAAATACTATATTGCTATTGCATTAACACCAGTTTAATCTTTTCTATTATTTTTATAAACTGAAAATACTAGTAACAAGGCCAAAAGTTACTTAACACCCCCCCACAAAACATGCATTACATGTTTTCAGTAATGGGGATCAAGTCTGGCTGGTTTAATGCAGTCTGATGATTTGTCCTGGTACATTTTAACAGAGATGTCTGTTTTGAATAACGCTTTTGCTCATTTCTGGTGTGTATATGTTTTTCACTTATCCCATCTAATTCTAAGCAACTAGATTTGTGAATGGAAATTGTGAATACTTCATTGCCTGATCTTCGTTGACTTTTTAGTTTGTTCTGCTGATGCTAACAGATGAATCTAGTTTTTCAGACCCTCTCCAGTACCATTCTGGGAGATATCCTTGCAAATGATTCACATCCTTGCAGACCAGTTAAATCTATAACTTTGTCTAATAATTTAAAACCAAGATAACTATGACATAGAATACACTGCAACAACAACATCACTTAGTGGAGAGCTTTCTAAATAAGGATCTAAAAAACGAATGCCAGACATACAGCAAACATACAATACAGCAAAGGTGTTTCCTTTTGGACTTCATGTCCAAAAGCATTTGCTGAAATATGAGATAACTAGGCAAAATATGCAGGCTCTAGAAATAGAAATATTTTCAAGAAAATGAGGTTTTCTCCCCTGTTTAAATGTGCACCTTTCTGTAAATATGTTTGTATCTAGATAGACTAAAATCATAAGGCAATTAATAGCTAAATACTGCGAGTGGGCACACTGTATTGGAATTTTATTTTGTGGGGTGAACGCAGTCCTCCTCTTAACTGCCACGTAAAGCGTAACTAGTGGAATAAATCCGTGGTAAATCCAGCAAGGGGTTTAAAAGCTCTTTTCAGCTTTTCAGAAGAGAGTTTGTAATTGCAGAAATTTCTGGTAGATAACAGGCCTATATGATGGTGCATTGATTTAACCCAACTAGAAAGCATGAGTTTCCAGACATCCAAATGTCTGCCTGTCCCCAAAGGAGTCAACTTTCACATCTTGAAAAGTATATAGCATTTGAAAGTGAGCTAGTGTAGCCGTGATGTCCGTTTTCACCTGCCTCCCTTCATATGAGGCTGCTCTAATGCAATATAATGCTTTTTCCTAACAAACTTAGTTTCACAACTGAAATGCTTTTTCATCCTTTAAAAACTGTTCTTTCAAATATAAGGTGACCTGCTTAAGGGACCTGGATAACTTAAGTCACTGAATGGATCTATCCAATTTTGTCAGAAATGATGCCACCCTAGCTTACTGCCCATACTGAAGCCGTCAAAGTACTTGCCACAAAATTTCTCAAGTAAACCTCAAGTTAGAAGTGGGTTTTGCAAGAATAAGACTCTGATCACCTGCTTAACGCAAGAAAGTTCAAAGCAAGTTCGTGTCCCTGCGCAACTTTTTCCAAACCAGTTATTGTACACAATGAAGCTTAATCCAGTTCCTGTTCTGATCCCAGCTACAGCAACCGTCTTTTGTTTAATGTGAAAACTATGCAAATTTTGCTTGATGCTGTACCATTCAGCCAAACACACTTGCCTCTAGCTGTAGCTTCTCAAAGCACTAGTAAATATTTTATTTTTTGCAGGGACTATCACAGCAAGAACTGTATTCATCTTTTTAAAACTATTTGTTGATAATAATGAATGGACATCTCAAGAAAGATGTAATTGCACATTTTATGCTCTACTGACTACTCAGCATTATTCAGTTATTTAATGTTTCCCTTTTCCACTCATCTGTCCTCCCCTCACAACATTCTGTTCTGGTGCTCCTGGCCATTTCTGCCCCTTACCCAGCAGTCTGTATTCAATCAGGGTATCGTTCTGCCCTCAAATGTCAAATTAAACACTAATATTACAGTAGAAAAATTTTCTTACCTATGAAATAGACACTCAGATTTACAGTTCAGTCCCTCAGAGTCTCTCTTAAAGTATCTCTTAGTGTTAACAGTAATGTACCAATGGTGAACACAGCAACAATAGAAAACCAAGCTACTGTTCAGTTTTAACAGTAGGAATACATTCTGGCATGGCACAGCAAAAGGTTTTAAACAAAAAGAAGTTACACAAGTCTTAACAAAAGCCTTAGCATTCAGTATTAGAATTTAGGGGGTCTAAAACCTCTTTGTTAGGTTGTAGACTGCACAAAAATGGAAATTAAATGCAAAAAGAAAGTGCTAATGAACAGCTTCAGCAACAACCTTTGCACCATATGAACACCCTTCAGACTGAAGGAGTGTCTTTTTAAAAACAGCAAAGGTCTTTGTTTTCAAGTTTGCCTATCTTGAATCCTGCTGCCTAAGTCTAGCTAGCAAGCTCCAGAGGCTAATCAGAAATAATATATCAACTCAAAGGTGCCTTACATTATGCATTAAATACTCCTTAACCCAAGCCAGTAACTGCTGATTTTTTCTAAAGCCTATTACTTAAAAATATTCATATACAGCAAATGTTAAAGTAATTGCATCTATATAATATTAATGAAGTATTATGTAGCTGCCATAGGTCCAAACACTGTGATTTTATTCCCCCCAGTCAATCTGAGTAGTTAGGGCAAGTTCAAAAAAGGGGGACAGTCAACTGTAAAGACAACTAACTTCACAAATATTCCAAACATGAATGGTATCTACCAATGAAGAAAATTTTCTCCTGGAAAAAATTTATTCAGAATTAAAGCAAAGTATTTGTAGTAATGCATAAAGAGGTGTTATAGTTTGGTATATGACTGGAACCAACTTACGTCCATTTACACTCTCTAAAAAGGAAAGGGAGAGGGGTGTGTTAATGCAGAGTTTAGATTCTCCCATTAATCTGGACTTCTGCTGGGTGATAAGCAGTGAACAATGCTTTCATAGAATGAAATGTATTGTTTTGGAAATTACGTGAGATTTTTATACATGAGGCTCTAGGATTATAGAGCCTACAGTAAAATAGTATGAAGCAACTTGAATGTTTTAAAGGTTCTTTTTTTTTTTTTTTTCTCCTTTTTTTAAACTATATCCTGTGGATTGCAGAATCAGGAAAACTGCATGCATCAGGCCTATTTTCTTCAACCATGCATAGCTAATTCTGCTTTATTGTGAAAAACAGAGGCTATGCTCCCCAAGTAATTATTCTTCAGCTCTTTGTCCTAGAGGGGGATGGCAAAGGGAACAAATTGCGAGATGTCAGTGTGTCAGTCGGGGGGGGGGGGGGGGAGAAGAAAAAGCTGTTTTTTCCCTCGCTTCTTTCCAGTTACAGTATTGCAGCCAGTGTATTTCTCACACACGCAAATTTGTCTTTACTCTCCTGTCCTCTCTTTCTGGATCTCAGACAGAATAAAATGCAAAAGAAATTATTTATTGCTCTACAAACTATATTTGTATTTTTTTGAAATAGCAAGTCTTACAACTAAGGACTGACTTTTTAAGGATTAGTCATTATGTGAGTAATAGAGATTCCAAAGCGTAGCGAAATGTGGGGCTGCGCTGCGCTCCATCTCCAGTTCTCATGGCTTTAGGCACTCTGGAAACCAGAGCAATCAAGATGCCTCTCCTGTTCAAGTTCCTTGCATAGGGCTCTACGAGGAAGTAAAGAAATGTTGAAAGGATTACACTGGCATCTGAAAATTCCTACCACTGTCAAGAACTGAGATCCCCTCAGGAAGTGAGATCATATCCATGGCAGACTATGGAGTCCTGTCTCAAAACTGCACTACTGTTCCACCAGTCAATCCTCTACATACGCATCTAATCTAAACCTTAACATTAATGGAAGTATCAGTTTGAGCTTTAAGAAAGAATTATGAAAAATGCACGACTACAGCATGTAATTGACACCTTTTAGCTTTAAAGGAACAAAGCATAAATATGACATGAAATATTTACTAATTTATTCCCAGCTCTTCAGTACCACATCTGACCCAGTCATGTAAGTTTGGACAGAGACACCATTTTCTTTGTAGTAAACCCTCTAAGCCTTAAGTGTTTTTTTGGTTTTGTTTTACGCCTTTCTAACAAAAAAGGATTAGTTTCTTGAAGTACAGCATGTGAGACTTCTGTTTTCAGGGGAGTGTAGTCCAGAAAAGTCTATACTGTTTCTGATCTGAGTCATCCTTTTGGAAAATAATTCTGAGTAAGGGGAAGAAAACACTTAATTCTTCTGGAAAGCTGAAAAAAAGAAAACTGCAGCCATAATTACAGGCGCTAAGTGTCTCTTGGCAGTAAGGAATCCTCTTTGAATAGATAAATGGAATAGAGAACTGTTTTCCAGTCACTCTTGAGGGTCTTCATTTGTTTAGAAATAATTTTAGGTCTTGGATGCTGGATTACTGTCTGTTTCTAGCTAATAAACTAGAATAGCTAAGAGGTGCATTTTCTGAGAAAATTCAGTTTAAGCTTTTGAGATAAAAGTATCCATACTGAAGAGGCACAGGTGCTGTTGTTTGATAAATGACTTCCACCACAAGAAAAAATCTACAATCATTTACAAACAAGCACAAGTAGACATATGAGGATTTGAACCTCTAAGAGAACTATAAAAAGTTACCAAGGATAAATTAAAACCTAATAGGAGGCAGATGAGACTGATAACACAATGATCAGCTAAACAGGGAGAAGTGTCTACTGAGGTGCTGCAAGATGTGTGGGCACAAAGCTAGGCTTGCTTTACTTCAAGGATCTGCTAAAAGCAGCATATAAAATTATATTTGCAGAGGACAACAACCAAGGTGTTTAAAACTCCAGTGAGGACACTGAAACACTATAGAACCTGCAGAGGTTAGAAATATGGCAGGAAATGAAATGGGATTCAACCTAAAAAATTGCAACCCAGTTCATCTTGGGAAAAATAATCCAGAACACAAATATTAAATGACAAGAAGCTGTTTGCAAAGCAGTAAAACAAAACAACAGCAACAAAAGTCTTAGGGGAAAATAAGCAAAAAACTGGATATCAGTTTGCAATGTGATATGGCAGTAAAACCAGCCAGCACAGTTTTGGATGACTTGAAGAGCACAGCTTGTCACAGAACAGGGAGATGATGGTCCCTTTTCACACAATGCTGATGGGAACTTACAGACTGGGGGATTTCAAAGTAGCGCAACAAAAGCGATGAGAATCTGGATGGACTCATGACAGAAAAATGTAAACCCATAAAAGCAAGCTTGACAGTGATTGAAGATGGGAGGTGGGGCTCACTGAGGAAAAGCAAGTGTCTACAGCCATCTAACAGGGTGCCACAGGAGCAAGAGGGACACGCTTGCACAAAAGGAAAACATCATTTGAGAAAGTAGTTCATAATAAAGGTCTGTTTTCCCATGGGGGGGGGCGCAGGGGAAGGGGGAGAAAGAAAAAAAGGATATGAAGGAATGTCCAAGTCATTTACAGATTAGACAGATAAAGTAACATTTCCAGATTTATGCAATGCAATGAGTACTAGCTGATAAATATATTCTCTGGCTTCTAGATAAATCTTGGAAAGGGCTTACCAAAAGAATAATGTCTGCTTTGCCAGAGTCTCATCACTGACATTGGTGTGAAGACCCTTGAAATCAGATCTGGACCAGGTCCAAGGACAAAGTTTGTGACATACACGGCGGTGTCCTGGTTCAGTACTAAGTGAGCAATATTTAATTTTACCTTCAAAACATGAAAACCTTGAGAATATACTCTTTGAAGTATATTAGTTGAGAAAGCCTACCACACGATTAATTGTGTCTTACAGGCACATTTTGTGTTTCTTCTACATTTTTTTATTTCTTCATTCCCAGCCCTACTAGTTAGGCTCCATGTTCCGAACACCAAGTTTGTGCTACCTCAGTGAGTCCCAACACAAATCAATAAATTTTAAAGCCAAAAGAGACTTATGTCCATGTAGCATGATCACTCGAGTAACACAGGCTACACAATGTTACCCCACATTTTCCTATTAACATTCACTGGAATTAAATTAGAATGTGTCTTTTAGGAAAACCTACAATTTCAATTAAAATTCCCCATCTCTTGGAAAACCGTTCCAATGGCTAAAATCAAGTGTCTTAATTTCCATGTTCCCCCCCCCCCAGTCAACTTCAACCACATAATAAGAGAATTCCAAAGGGCCTATAATTTATGATTATGTATCATGCCATTTAAAGGCAGCTGAAATTAACTGGTTGACTCAACTTTGCACCAATATCTGAGACTTGCTTATATACTGTCAGTCTCAAAATAAGGTTGAGAGGGCTGTTACCATGTTTATTGACTTGCAGTGTTCAGTTGTTCAGAACTGCACTTGAGATCAGTTAATGCCATAAACTTATTTTCATCAGGCTTGGCTGTTTTTGTATCCTTAGTTTGGAAGAGTCTACATGGCCCAGCATACTTAAACAGAAAATTCAACCTGAGCCAGCAACTTCGGTTTGGAACACTATTTTATTTTGATTCCAAACCACACATATTTGAACAGTTAACAAATGCGACAGGGGGATATTGGTACACAGCAGTCAAAAAAACGTCCAAATGCTTTGTTGTTCTTTTTTTTAAGCCCCTAAAAGAATAATTTGGTTGATAGATTATATAAGCATATTAAAAAAAAAAGTATCAAAACAAAACATGGGTGCAGGATTGCTTAAAGATTTTTTTCCCCACATTATCTAAGTATTCTCAAGTATATTTGTCTTCTGATTAAAAATAAGCTTAATCAGATTTTGTAAACTGGAAAAGCAACATAACTCCCCTCCACATAGCCCTCAACCCTTCAAAACACACACAAATGTTTTCCAAATTAGTAAGTGAGAAGGGTTTTTCTTTTCGATTTTTCCTTGTTGATGGATCAGAGCCTTTTCACAGAACACTGGCCATAATATAAAGCTTCTATGTAATGCTTATATTTGTGAAAAGTGCATAAAGATGAAAATCATTTCACAATATTGTCCTATGATAATAGTATTTCAGAATTCAGTGGAAGCTCAAATGTGGTTCAGCTCAGCTGTCCTAATCTCATCTCTTAATTGTCAGCTAACAAGTTCAAGGGAATTGTGTTGCAGAGGCACGCAAGCTACAGATAAGGTTCCTGTGGTCTCCCCTTCCCAGCTGCTGTCTAGTTTCACAGCTGTTGATAACATCACTGCTGCATATAGGCTTGTATCTCATTAATGTAAGTATTTCAAAACATGAATTTTAAGTATATGTGCATCTTGAAACACACTAATAACACAGCTCAACTCATGCAACAACTAACAGAGTATAGCCAGGTGTTCTGTCCTCCCCATCCCTGTTAAGGGAAAAAAAAAAATCTGCACAGTTGCAGAATTAAGACATATGCAAGCAAAATAATAAATCTGTTTCTTGGGGATGCACTATTGCAGTTCTAGTATAATTTTGTGTAACCATATTTACTTACCAAATTGTAACCCTTGACCTCTTCGTTTTGCAAATCAGCTAAGTACCAAATAACATGAGACATATATATGCAAACACTTCTATTTTCACAGCAAAGTACATCTAGGTTCATTCCTGGAAGTTTCCTGCACCTCACTCACACTTCATCAAGCTTATTGTTCCTTACTAAAACACTGATGGTAGACGTCTCAGGATTCCAAGCGTGGCATAATAAAACACAGGAAATGGAAAAGCCAAATGGGAAGACAAAATAACCAGAAACCCCAATGCTTTGCAAACATTTTCCTTTAAGCTCTCTGGAAATAAAATATACTTACGATTGTTTTTCCCACTCCTTTAGCACACAGGATCTTGCGTACAATAGCAGGACTTCTTGACACACATAGTACCATCATATAAAGTGATTTCCTCTTGGCCACAAAGAGTAGGAGAGTCTTCTCTCAGAGTAGCCTTCTTAGAGTTTATGCTCTTTCTCTCTCCCACATTCACGGTCAGTACTAATGAATATTCATTTACTTTAAACAATCATCATTTTGTAGAGACCACATTGTGCTAGTTACCGAACACAGGAAGGAAGCCAAAGCATCTGTCCAGATGTGCTGACACTTAGCATCCATATACGTAAGAGGAAAAAGATGAGCACATGCACAAAAGGCATACATTCACACTTTTTGTAAATGAGAACTACCGTAACAAAAGGAAAATTAGAAGGTAATGACACTATATTGACTCCAGAATTCTTCAAACTTCCAAAGAATTGCTTTCCTACACAGTTAAATGGATGCTGGGGGTAGAACAGGGAAAAAACCCTTTCATTTCAACTCTGCATGAGGATTCCAAGGTGAAATTTAATCTTATTATAAATAGGCTTTTTATTTTTAAGAATTTCCTTTAATCTGATTCAGTAGTTTAAAATTTCCTATCTTACAGCTTTTCTGTGCCAATTTCACCAATATTAGCTTACCAACAAATGCTATGTTTTAAAGAAAAAGCAGATTGAATAAAATGGGACACATCACTAATAGTACACAGTAAATTTAATTAATTACAGTTCCCTTGGGCCAAGAAAGATAATCAGATTGGAAATTGCAACAGGTATTGCAGTATGCATTTTAAATATATTATTGATTGCAAACATGAACTGCTCACTGACCTGGGGCCACTTAGACTTGCAGTGTCTCTCACTGCCTGTGCCGTTTCTGACGCAAAATCCAAAGCTCCAGCCACTGGTTTGGTTACTGTGCCAACCAGCCCTTTCCCAAGGCCTGAAATGAAACCACTGACACCTCCTTCAGTTTTCACACCTTCAACTGTTGAAGTTATCACACTTGTCAATCCTCCAATGATACCTAGCAGAGACAAGAACAGCAAACAGGCCAAAAGTATTGCCTCTAAAAATAAAGCAAAATACAGACTCTTGCTACAGTTGATACTTTCTGCCTAAATGATTTACTTTCAAACTTGACCGAGGTGCATTGTGCATTTAAAGTAATACAAAAACTATTTCAAAACTGATTGTATTAGCTCGTAATTTTATACTGTGTATGTGTAAGCATCTATAAATTTTTTTAATTTTTACCTACATAATATTTACATGCATACACACACATAATGACATCCCACAGAACAAGTTTTAATCAATTATTTAACGCATGTATTATTTTATATTTCTGTACTATTTTATGTCCAAGCTTTATTTATATAAACAATTCTCATCTGTTCCTGAAACAGTTACTTAAAATGGGACAAAATCCTATTACCACAAAGGCCTATACGGTTTGAGATAGAAAATGAAAAACTGCATTTCTTCACCAGAAAAAGTAAACTATTTTGAACTGGCATTATGTGATTTTACCTGTGACATAGTCAGCAAACCTTTATATTGAACACCAGCGCCGCTGAGAATCCGAGTGCTCAGATGAAATGAAGAACCTACTGAGGCTTCAAAAGACTCGGAACAGTTCATAATAACCTGAGGATGTGCTTTAAAAATGTCCTGTCTCCATGATCAGAATTTCATGATTTGTGGTGAACTGGCTTAAATGCCCCACTTAAAAATGCTTACCACCATCTGATCCTTTAGCTTTCCTGTAGGTGGGCACTCTCTTAAAGTCTATGATTAAAGTACAGACCAGGCAGAATCTAACTTGCAAATTTGAGAAGCACATGGCTCAGAGTGTTTAAATTGCTTCTCTTGAGTAACTATAGCTTATTGTTAATGCCTGCATTTAAACAGACAGGTTTTAACAGTTATTTGCCTCTTTGAAAACCCCCCCCACAGACTTAAGACTAGAACAATCTTGCTAATTAATGGATATAATGGCACAGTGAAATACTTTTAATTGACTCTTCAGTAAACACTGATATATTTCAGATTTCATGTATTTCTACCAACATAATTTATACCAGACTTTACAACATACTGGTATGAGACAGACCTGGTTTAAAGAGACCTCTCTCATGATCCACTTAAATCTCCCCATGGACTCTTCATGACAGGACTGTTATGCCTCCATTATACCTTTACCATTAGAATTAAATATGAAAGGGGCCAAAGGACTGAACCAGTGTCTCTGAAGTGAGTCATCTTCATCACAAAAGCAATACCAGTGTGACTCTGGAGATAGAGCTGAGCCATTTCTCCGGTATAATAGGCTTTCTGCTCATCACAGAAAAGATTACATTTTGGTGAAACTAAGACTTAACCTTTATACAAGCTGCAACAGATGCACTAAAAGAATGACTTTTAAACAAACAGAGCCAAGATGATGCAAAATGTAAATATTTGATTTAAACTTGGCTTGTATTGATTCAACTTACTTCAGCAGATAAATCATGAACTAAATGGATGTGAAATTCTGGCCAAATTAAGACTAGTCTGCTGTCTTTTACACAAATTCATTATCTTAACTTTCAGTAGACTTAAAGAAAAAAAACACAGAACAAAAGAATGGTGAAATGCTAAACTGCTGTTCTAATTCTTAGGAAACTCAGGTTTGGGGAACTGAAAGCAAGCATGGGAAAATTACAGTCCAACCACAATCATTTGCATTTTAACATTTGGCACTCAAATAATACAAAATGTAATGCCCTGTTCTTTTTAATCTGCTCATTACTAAGAGATAAAGGGGATAAAATTACAGTTGAGGTTACCATGTGCAAGTCCATGGATTCCAGCAACAAGATGTTCTCCACTAGTTGCAGCATGATATCGAATGTATTCTCGTTCGGTTTGATGTCTGTTATCCATTGTCTTTCCTAAACCATCCGATAAGGTCCCAGCAAACTATAAGAGAGCAACTTTTTCTATTATTAAAAGAACAAAAGGTGTTTCTCTTATATAGGTTTATTGAAGAAAATTCTTGGGTTTTAGCTGTGAAATACAAATTTATACAACTCATTTTGTCACACATACACAATCACTCCAGTTCTTTTGCCATGAAGAAAGCGCCAAACAATTACTGTAACCTGTACTTTCAACTGTTGCAACTTAAAGACCTAAGATGACAGTCGAAATCCCATTAGGTGCCCAACTACAGTGGTCAAGGCAAAATATACAAAGTCTGTCAAATCCAATTAACTAGTCTGTGAAAAATGCACCAAAAGAAGTAAAGTGCCAGTGACCCAACTATAACCTCTCGGAAAACTCAAACGAATGCTATTTAGATACAAAGCTTTTCTTCTGCAGAGATATGTGAAAAGCTTCAAGGCAAATATTCTTGTCATGAGACCAAAACATTTGCAAAAGTTATATTCATTTCAGTAACACAATGTAGAAGTGGCTCTATTGTGAAAAGAGCTGGTGGGGAGCCACGTCATGTCTGTTGCAACACACGGGATGACCACTGAGGATGGTTGTGCTGACAGTGTCCACAGGTGCTATACAGTGTAAAACAAAGATCTAAGGAGAATCTTAAATTTGTGTGACACATTTTTAACCTTTATGCCTAACTTTAACGGTATAGTGCAATATTTGAGACAAATTAGATTAAAAAAAAAGTATAAATCCAAGCAGTATTTGTTGTGAGAACTCTTAACCATTACTGAATATCAGTCAATAAAAGGGCACCAAATAAGAATGATCTGTTCTGATCTATTGACCTACATTTTGACATAATCAGATACAAAAGAAATCCTGGAGTGCAGGCAAGAAAGGGTGACAAAAAAACATGGAATCTTACCTCATATTCAGGATATTATTAAAGGAATGGATTCCTAGCAGGTGTTTTCCTATAACCACCTCCAAATATTAGCTATTTTTGGTTGTGCAGTGTTCATCTTCTGTACCTCCCCTAACTAGCATCAACATTCTTACAGTCTTCTCCTTTCAATAAATAAATGTACTTAATTTTTAAGGGAGAGAGATTTTAATGGCCTGTTATGTCTTACACTAGGGTTGGGGAGCGTACCAGGTACCACAAGAGTATCAAAGATCTAGATGGCTTCAGTAACAGGTGAAATCACTATGGTCGTGCACTAGCATACCTCCCCTATGACAAGTACTTCATTCTTTAAGAACTGTGTTTGGACATTGCCCTTTCCATCCCTCAGCTTAGCTTTGTTGCAAATACTGTCTCTTCTGCATCCGTATATGTAAAAAACAAAAAACAAACAACAAAACAACAAAAAAAGATTAAGTTATACACACACAAAGACAACTAAAATCTAGTTTGTAATCCCAATTCTAATATATGATTAAAAAAATGAAACACACAAGTAGTTATTTTATGTGCTTGATGCAATGACCAAGCCTCCCTCCTGTCATCCTGTTCAAGGCTGGGAGTGGGGTTTTGCTACTGACATGATTCCTAGTTTTAGATACTTGCCAGCTCAGAAAGACAAACTAGTCCAATAGCTCCAATTATCTCAAGAAGTAGGCTTTAACCACATGAATGAAAATTAAATCCCATGACCCTTCCTGTGACTTGATCACACGGACACAAAACAGAGCATACAGATCACTGACTGAATTACTTCTGACCTCTTTGTGAACTTAATGTAGATGTTATTTTTAATTAGCCTAGAAATACAAACTGACCTGAAACTATCTTATAACCATGTTTGGGCTTGGATTTTTTTGGGGGGGGTGGGGGGTTGGGGGGGAAGGAGGGACAGGAGATAAATAGTTTGCTTTAGGAGGATTAGAGGAGTTGCTATAAAAATCAAAAGGTTCTACAAGCCCTAAAATTCAAACCACATTAAGGAATTTGTCAAGCCTAGAAAATGATTTTCAAGAACCCTTTTTGAAAATTATATCAGTGCATATCAGACCACCGCTGGCAAGAATAAAACAACTTATTATTATTGATGAAAACTGGTAAACTCTAACAGCTTTTTTTTTTTTTTTGCCTAAATTGGTCAAATCCACTATTCCAGCTTTCCTTGAGTTCTTCTCTCAGATTTTCTTTCCTCTGTGAAAAAGAACCTGACCTCTTATAGTCAATAACAATTCTGTTTTAATGTACAGAAATAATTATTTTCTTAGTAAAGGACAAAAAGAAGAAAAAAATCATAAGTACACAAATTAAAAAGCTCATCTTGTCATCACATGGTATATTTCATAGTCTCCATGAAGTATAAAAAAAGGCAAGGTTAAACAGGGATATTTTTGTTCATGTTACTTAGAAAATAACACCAAAATTCCAGCTGTAAATAGAACAATTTAAAGATTCTAATGGACCATGAAATGTTTCTGTTTCACCCTGAGTCAGGTGACACAATCTAAACTAAACATGAGTTTAATTACAAAACATGAACTTCACATTGCATTACTTTTTGACAAAAATAAGTAAATAAATTGGTGTTTGTTTTCTGGCCTTATTTAACAAAGGCTAAAGCCAAACTTTTGCAGCCAGCTCTATCATTTATACAGGAAGCAATGGAACACAAGCGCACTGCATCATTTCTGAACATTTTCCAGCTGGAGGCCATAGCAGAACTTTACATTCTGCATCTCAGAGCAGGAAATGTGGTCAAGTTTGCTAATTAGAAATAAAACAACAGTGAAGATAAAATAATTGAGATATTTACAGGCATTAGCAAGTCACCTTAAGGTCTGCAGAACAAGCAAACAACTTGCCATCTTCTGCTGTGAAGTAGAGACTCAATTTGCAGTAAAGGTTCAGACTATAGTGTAGGCATTATCCTGATTCATAATCAGAACCAGACCTACATAATTAAACACTATAGCCTACATTTCTCAATTATCCAATATAGGTAATGCATCATGAGTGAAATAACTCCTGGGCATCAGAAATGTTTAATTATCCTTTTCTATGCACCTCAGATACTTTCCCTGAAAGGGTTTTGAAGTCCGTTTCAGCAAACAGGATTGTATCTACCTAAATAAGGAAGAAGAAGGTTTCTAAAATAACAGAACACCCTATGCCCCATCTGTGCAGACTAAAATCAACATATTATGAAAAACAGTTTTAAAGTTACTCAACAGTTGCAAGTTTTTTCAGGATCAGAAACTTGAATAAACATCAGAAATCTAAGCAGCTTAAGCTCAGTTTAAACACCCAGTTAAACAGTAACTTGTAAAGGAAAGGAGACTTGGAACAAGTTAATGCACAAAAACAGATTTGCCCCTTTTCAAATATCACACCTCCTTTGAAAAGTGCAATATTAGATATTAAGACCTTTCAGTTGTAAAGAAGTAGTTACAATATAATGGTGGGTTGCTGAACTGTTAACTCAGTCATGTGAGTTTTCCAAAGGGTATCCAGATTTAAAAAAATGGTGGCAACAAAAGTGCGACACACCCTTGTCTCCCTTGGCTTTTGTTAATAAAGTGAGAAGTGATAACTTCAATGCCTAATTAAGACCATTTAAATGCCAACCTTACTAAATACAACAATCTATGGAATAAACATGCAACTAATCAAAGCGCTTTGAAAGCGAGTCCCTTCCTTTCTATCCTAATTTTCATAATGACTTGTCTAGTTGTTTATCAAAAAGCAAATTAGGAGCTTGATCTTTTACCTTGATTTTTTCTTCCTTTTAGTTATCCTTTTCCTTAAAGCAAAATTGCAACAAGGTACGTCAGTGTTAGCTAGGATGGGTACCTGCTTCCTAGTAACAGGTATCAGAAGTGTCACTGAGTGTAGCAGTACATGCAAGGAGGCAGTTTATTTTACCCCAGCGTTTCCAAATGAAGTAAAGTATGAGTATCCAGACTACTAATTAAAAGTTTTGCCATTTCAGGGACTAGAAATATTTCAACTTACGAAGAATATGCATTGTTTCATGCTTTGCCTTATGCATTCTGCCTGGACAGAAAAAGGACCACCTCTGCAGAAGAGCTCCAGTGATCTTAGCATTCTTCCACTTTCGTTCATAGACATTTTCTTTTCCTCTTTGACTCTTTTTATCCCCCAGGAAATGCTACTTTCCAGATTTCCCCACTATGGAGGGGGGCTGACCTTTTCTCCCTAGTCTACATTCTACAGACACTTGATTCCTGGTTTGCATCCCACACCAGTTCATATGCGATGCGAAGCTATCAACTGGAAGTCATGGAACTATGCTGGTAACATTGCGAGCAGAAGATACGCCCCACCACACGTTGTTAACTCAAGCCCGTATAGTCTACCATAAACTGATTCTCCTGGGGAGGGTGTAATAAAATGATGTTCACATTTCCCTCTAACTCCATTCCAGGACATTATGCTACTGTGAACATTATCTTTGGAAGAAGATGTAAACCACTCTCAGTGCTTCACGATTACTGGAAGTTTTTATTACACTTCTGTACGCCAGGGGCATGCTGGCCATTCTGTCGCAACCAAGCTATACCCGGCGTACCCGAGCTTCCTCTGGAGACTCAAGGAAACAGGCTGTTCATCATTTCTTGTTCCACATTTACACAGTGTCACTGACTGATATTAACCACCTACCACGATCTGCAAAAGTGACTGAAATAATACCTGTGTATAAAACCAATCTATTCTTGATTTTTTTTAAATGAAAGGCACAACACTTAAGATAGTTATGCCACAAAAACTTGTAACACAGACTATGCATCCTTAGCTGTTTTAAGTAATAGAAGAAAGAAAAGAAAAGAAAACATACAGTGTTTTGTGAATCAAAGTGTATGCCAAATAATAAGGCTTATGTGGTGCAAGAAGAATTCAAAGCAAATGAAAATTGAGTTAGTTCTCGACTGTGTACTGCATGTTCCCTCTGAGCCAGATGCATGAAGCACACAGCATGGGAATGAGTTTAAGTAATCTTTTAAAGTCTTTTTAAGCTCTTGGCACTGCCTGGTTCACTAAGGACATCCCAAAAGGACAAATACTCAATTATGACTTTAGTCCAAACGTCCCACTGTAACTCTAGCACCAGAGAACTGTTCATTTTTAAATATTATTGATTGAGCAAAGTAGAACATTCCAAGATGGAATTTTAAGGGAGAAAGTAATTAGATTAAATAGAGGTCAGTTACAACTTTTGTGTAAACCTCACAGCCAACTGCATTTAAAATAGAAAGCAGAAGGTTTACTCAGTTTTTACTTCTGCTTTGCAGATTTCCTTTAAAAAAAAATACTTTGTTAAACTCCATGCAACTCTCACCACCAAGCACCAGCTTTCAGAAAGCCCTCAACACCACACCTTGGCGATGGCTCCTACTTTTTCCTCCATAATAAAAGCTGATTCTCGGGACCAAAGCACATAAGCATGTTATTTCAGCAGTGGAGAAAGGAGTATTTCAAATTTATTTAATTTGGAAAGCCTAATGTAAACTGTGAATTATGTAATCTCCATTTCTCACACACACTCTTACATTTTCCAAAACAGGAAAATCCCTAGGCATGATGATTAAAAGTCATTCCTCAGTTTCAACAATAACTCCCCTAAATACCCTTAAGTGTCCACGTGAAAAACAAGAGCTGCTTACTACAGGAAACAAAAGCTGTATGAGTAGTTAACAGACAGAGAAACAACAGCGATAATCAGATTTCCGAACTAGAGTTTCTGTCAAATGACACTTCCTTACAGCCCTAAGCAGGAACAGCGATTTTGGAACTTCATTTTTCTCTCCTCTGCTACTTTGACATTCACTTCCTGTCTGATGCACTACTGACAGAAGCAATCTGTATCACAGCACAGACTGTTTGAAAGGAATAAATATCTCACAAATCAGTGTATACTGTGAACCTAACAGTACAATGCTAAATAAATAAATAAATAAATAAATAAAAAGTAAATAGTAGCTGGTAAATTTTGAAAAACCTACAAAGTATGTATTCTTAAGCTTATATATTACAAAATTTGTCATGTTTTTACAAAGAAAACTATTTAAAGTTCTACGTCTCATAAGCTGCTTTCATAACATGGAGCTATATTCATTCTGATAATGTATAAATATTATTTGACATTTTATTTTAAATATACATATCACATATATAAAACAGTTATCTTATATAAAACACATCTATAAATTATATAATGAACTCAAAGAAATGAATAGCACTAGAAACCAGAGGGTGCTTTCTTTTGAGTTGTGTTTTGGGGTTTGGGGGGGGTGGGTGTTGGTTTGTTTTGTTTTTAACAAGGGTATTTTCTCCTCATCCACACCATCCCTTTTGAATAGAAGTTGTGGAAGTACTGATTAAATACAGTGGACTATGCATAAATGTTTAACATGTGTCTAAGTTTAGTCCCTTGCATTTTTTTGCTTTCTAGAAATATCATTATAATGATATTTATTTCCTACTCCTCTCGTTATATATATTTCAGCAGTACATCTAGACCAGTAGTATGATTGCGATACGGACCTTGCACTGTCTTCTGACAGCAAGATACAGCAGGTCAAAACTAAGCAGCCTTTATTTTGCAGTGGAGGCAAAAAAAGTCCGTGCTGTGTACAAGTTATAGGCTAAGCAGACGTACGTACACACTGCCAGAATTTGTTACGGCAGAGAAACTCTATTTCAGAGCAGCAAGCCATCCTCAAATCTTGGTGTTACTCCCTTGAAAGGGTAAGAAAAAGAAAAAAAAAAAATCTTAACAGTATTATTGGGTAGATGCAGTGGGACAGTTAAAGGCTGCCTAGTAAGTTCTTTAGCCCAAGTTTATTTCATTCGATTGTGCTTTTATTGTGATGTCTCAAGATTGATGGTTAATGCATTTCTGTGACTTATCATAAAAATCTCTTCTCAGGCAGCTTCTTTACTAATCAGATGCACATTTAATTTTCTTTACATGTGCATTGCTATGAAATGGAAGGTACAAACAGTACACATCTAGTTTTACAAAACAGGCCTCAGCAACCAGAAAGGCAACACAGCTTCCTCCTTTTAAATCCCTGTTTGGTCAACCATGCACTATATTAAGACTAAAAAAATGAAATGTTTTAAGTATTTGAAAAGGTTTTAGCTTTTTCTTTCTCATATTTAAAACTTGGCTATTTAAAGTTGTTCCCCAAAATACTTTAACCATGTCTTTTGTCAACCTCTAAAAAGAAATCATAATTACTCAGAGGTTCAGGCAGAAAAGTTTCTGAATTCATTTAATCTATGTTACATACTTTTAACATTTTCCTTCACATGCTAACACATACCCAGGTTAATTGTTAAAAACCATCCTCAACACAGAGGACTCTTCAGGCCAAGCCAAAAAGCATTTACAATCAAGTCATAATTCTCCAAAAAGAAATGTATAATGGAACTATGACCGGAACCGATGCGGCCTTAATTTAGAAAATACTAAATCTACAAAAATGCTATCATCAGCTTCCGATTTTAAGAGATATATAAACTTTGACCTCTCTAAATTACTGACAACCAAGAGGAGGCAACCACTTTTCCCACTGAAGAAACATATGTTTCTTGAGATGCTGTGCGGCAATTCTCCACCCCGTTTATGTCATATAACCGAAGTAAAGGAGCTTTAATTAGCTCGCATCCCATCGTTAACTAAGCTTCCTAATGGATGCTGACAACGGCATGTTGGCTGCGTAATCCGTGAAGTCCCCCGATGAGCCGCCTCTATGGATGCCCCATTAGCTGGGTGTCCCGGGGGAGCCCCTGCTGTTTTTATCCCCACGGCTGCCCGCTGCCTTGGGCAGCTTCCCTCAAGGACCTCCTGCGGGGCTGCACCAGCAGGTGCCCGCTGGCAGGCGTTTTGGGTTACAGGGCTGAATGAGTGATCCCTGCAGGAACTGCCGGCTGTTTTCACATACACAGAAGGCAGTCAAAAGTCCACAGCATGAACTTGGAATGACCCCAATTGCAGAGTCACTGGCGGGTTCATCTGGAGGACAACTGTGCTTTATTAAACAACTAATACTCTTAACAGATAATTCCAGCACCAGCACCACCACCCCCTGCCCCAGCTTTAACTCTTGCAAATCTTTAAGGTCTTTTTGTTTGTTTATTTCTGGGAGTGGAATTATTTGTGCTGTTACACACACAAGCCCCCCCCCCCCCACAAAAAAAAATAATCCAGCTTTATATACTGAAAACACGAGAAGAAATTGAAGGGATCTAGTCCAGTTCCTTGAGGTAACACATAGCAACAACATATTTGGACCTTGTCAGATTAAGTTTGCTTTTTAACAACATCTTTACCCTCTGTTGATACTGTATACATATACAGCAGCTTCAATTTAATTTTCAGTGTTTATGTCGTTTGCTTACCTAGGGTGCTTCCTCCCACACGGCCAGTCTCACCTGCTCCTTCTAAGCAGTTTCATCGTCTCTGGCTGTCAGCTATGACCAAGCTTGGGATGCACAAGTGCAGTCCATTTAAGAACCCAGAGGCTTTCTGTATCGCTTTAGATTTCAGAAGGAAACCCAGTGCTAACATTAATCCAGCCTACCATCATTTGTGCAGCATACACAGCTAACAATTCTTCAAAGGATGCCTTGTTCAGACCTGTGAAACTGCTGCCAATCATTTTACCTATTGTTACAGCTTCAGAAGATATCCTAGCCATCTCCTACGGACACACGAGTGATGTCTTCCCTCCCTTGGGATACACAGCCAAGGAACTGCAAGTTCAGATTTGCACTATTTAACATAGTTTTATATATGCTTCCTCTTCAAATAAACAGTAGGGAGACACAGTCAGACTGCTGTGTAAAGACTAAAATCAGCTAATCTTAAACCCACTCCCCATTTCTGCTACTTCAGATTTTAAATACAACATACAGGATACATGCCCCTGTTTGCTTCATGACAAGCTAGCCATTTAAAACCTGTAGGTTAAGGTCAAATTTTATGTCATCTACATGGTTAAAAAAAAGGTTTATTTCTAATTTCACGTTTTGTGCTTTTGACAACATTTTGCATAGCACATTTTAAATTCTTCTTTGTTCGCTTCATTCCCCAGTGTGTTCAACCATTTCACCACATGCCACAAATTAACAGGAGGAAGGAGAAGATAAACATCATACTTCAAAATTCTTAGAGATCATCCTTTACCTTTCTCTTATCTCAAAATCTCTTTCAAAGATACCGATCACAGATACCAGATGTTCTGTATATAAGAAGAGGTGCCACTTCCATGGTTTCTGCTTGTCACTGTAATTGGCCATAAGGTTTGCTGTCTTTTACGCTGTTAGGAAGTGGGTAAATGGCCTCATCTACAACGTTCCTCCCAGTACTGAAAATTTCTGCCCAGCAATTTCGATTACTTTCTGTCACACACTCCTGTAAGCTACACATTTCCATGTAAATTCTCACTGCTCAGCCCTTGCAAGCGTACTGCTAGAGTCTCTGAATGAAAGGCAAGTTAAACTGAAGATGATCTGCAGTGCCACCTGGACGCCTTACCTGAACATGCCGCAATAGCCCCGAAACAATAGTGGGGGGGACACGAGGAGAGAAATCTTAATCAAGTGCATCATAACAAAGAACGACAGCATTATCAAAAAGCAAGAAAACATATGGAAAGCTATGTTTACATTGAACTGTATAAATCACGTTAACTTCTAGGAATAGGAAAAGCTACTTAGAGCAATTGCTGCTGAATCCCACAACCTCAATTGCTCAGACTACTCTGGTGAAGGACAACCAAGAACAACACAGAACCCAAACTCAAATCCATAAAGCTGCCCAGAAAGAATTTCAGCCTTCCTCATTTTTATCTAGTATGAGTCTTTGCCAGTAATCATATACATTCTGCTGTTGGCACTTAATTAGGAGAACAGGGAGTCAAGAGAAAATTATGAAGGCCTAAAATTGTAGGAAACTCAGAAACTAACTGCAATCATGATGTTTCTACGTTATCAGTTGAATATTTAACACACATTTGAGGAAAACTACAGTGTGTGCTTCTTTCTTAGACTTCATCTATGAAGGCTTTGCTAAGAAATTCCCATCACCAACAGGTGATTTTTGTTTCAGCTGTTTGCACTGCATTTTTAGCTGATATTCCTAGGAATAAACCTTGATTTGCCCTTTTTTATATTAAAAAAAAAAAAAAGCCCAACTTTCTCCACACTCTGACACTACATACAAGTTGGTATATTTTAAGGTAGCATTTACTACCCTTTAAAAAGGCTGGGCACACCTATGATGCTATAAACACATTTTAAATACAAAATTTGGAGTTTTGGCAGTACCTCTGGCTCAAACAAGGTATCTCAAGCAGTACAGTTACACTGCACTGCACTTCCGCTCTCAAAAAGAACTATGTTTCAGATAAAAAACAAAGAAGTTCTAACACACGCACAAGGGGAAAGCATGATGAAAACTATACACTGTGATTATGCTTGCCTGTGCTGCAAGTTCTTTTGCAATACTGTCAGCCAAGACTTACAGAAGTGGCCAGCTTGACTAACAGTGTTGTCAAGTAGCTGTCAGTATTGCTCAACCACAAAAAAGATGGAAAATATAAAAAATGAAACAAATTTATTTTTTCCAGTCTAGAAATCCAGAAAGGAACAATGGATTGCAAAAAAGACAAAAAAAGACAAAAAAGGCACCGTCTTTAGCAGTGCAGATTAAAAAAAGCAAAAATGTCACAAAATTAGAAAAAATTATATGCATTTAGAGATTCTTTTAGCAGTTTATTTAAAAATGTAACTAGAGATAATGGGGAAATTTAACTATCACCAAATTCAGCATGAAAAAAAAATCCAGTAAAATTTTACAGGGAAAAAAAAAAAAAAATCCTTCATGCCCCAGAAGACCATGCTACACACTACTAGGGAGCAAATGAATTTCTCCTTAACTGCACCTTCAAAGGTTTTTTAGAAATGTATCTCCTGCCCTGCTGGCTGTGCCATATGCTAGAAACAAACATCCTGAATTGTTATAAATGTTATATAATGCAAAGGTCAGAAAGTAGCTTAAAAATAATCTTTAATATCCACACAAAGATAACCGCTAACAACAAACAGTTCTTAAAGAATTGCTATCAAAGATGCAAACACTGAAACACTATCATGCTAACCTGCTCTTGGTCACTGAATTTTTCTTTTATTTTCAAGTTCACAGTCTGGTCACAAACCTTTTGAGACTCTCACTTTTAAATGACTGCTCCCAAATCTCACAGAGCTCCTTGTTAGGACTCTATGAGTCCCATACAAGTGTGTCAAAGAGGAGGAAAGGTAAACCATCAGGCATAGCTTTGCATGCCAAATTAAACCTCTCACTGGAAACTTCAAAGTTTAATATGAAAATTAAAGTTCTTCCTTTACTGCAATACTTTCCCCTTTTAGAAGCTGACTATTCTTACCACTTTGAGGACCTCCATTATTACTTTGAAAAAAATCCCTAACATGTTATTGTAAGGAAAAAAAAAAAAAAAGGCTCGTGTCACAAAAAAATTTTTCCCTTTGTCATAAGAAATACTCAAGTCAAGAAATCTGGCTCTTAAGATAGTGACAGAATTTTATTTCTGATTTATAAACAAGATAATGCCTAGTCAGTGCAGCTCTTTTGTTTGTTTGGCCGAACTAAAGCCTACAAGCTTCCCATCCTTGGTGACTCGACTGCAATCTCTCCTTTGACTCAAGGAAAGGGACAGATTCTAGACCAGCTCCTGTCCGTTCAATATCAACATTAAGTTTATTACAAGCGACATACTCAGAATTTGAAGAACAGGGATACTGCAAATGTGGAACAAGGTGGGTCAAAGCCATTCAAAGGTTGAAAAAGCTTTATACTATTTTTTCTATGCCCAATACATTTCAAAAGTGTTTTATTTTTTTTAAATTTCCATCCAATATTTATGTACAGAAACTAGGCCTACTTGTACAGTTGTAACAACTGCATTACCTTATGTGCTCATAATATATGCAAGACACCAGAATTCCTTGTAAGGAATGAAAGTATCAGACAAATGAAACACAGTATTGAGAAGCTGAATAATCACTTCAATCCTTTACTACCAGGACTTAAATTATGTCAGCACAACATCTATTTGCCAGTAATAGATATAACCATACTTAATCAGTCAGGGAACAGAAGCAATAGAACATTTTTGTTCAGGTGCTAGCTCAGCATTCAGTATTCACTTTAACTGAAATGCCTCTGAAACAGGAATAATTTAGGATTTAGTATTATCATGCCTAAAGGGAGAGGAAAAAAAAAAAAAAAAAAAAAGGATGGATGCCAAGAATTCAAGACATTTCTACGCATATGGCAACTATATAGAAGTCTCCATTCAGAGAGAATGAAATTCCCTCAGGTGTCTATATTTAGGATCAAAGAACTTTTTAAAATACAGAACGTGGAGTCTCCAAGGGATAAAAACTACAAAACTGTCTGTAGTGAACTTTATTTAACCTAAGGTTTTGTGCCAACTTAAATACACTGAAGCTCTCCACTTGAAAGAAGGCATTACCCACTGCGTGTTCTGAAATGCATGGAAAAGCCATTACAGGGATAATCAACAGAACTATAAAATAGAAAAGCAATAAAATGACAAAACCAGACACAACTCAAATAGCTTGCTTTTCAATTCAGCTGAGCAGTATTTCTTTTAAAGTGATCATTATAGTATTAAAGTTTATTTGCATAATTTTATGAACAGAGGTGATCTATCCATTCACACCTTAAATAGTGACCCATTTTAAAATCTAGTATAGATTTTATTTAGGACACTTTCCAAGTCAGGTAACCAAAACAAACAAAATAGGTATGTTTTCCTGCACCAGTTTACTTGCAGAAGACTGTTCATCTAGTTTTAGCTGCATTAGTTGCCAGCTCCACAAAATAAGCTGCAAAGATGAGGACATCTACAGCAAAGTTGAATCAGGTAAAAATGTATGCAGTGAAAAGTAATACTTCCAGTACAGAGAACACCAAGGAAACAAGATGAAAATGACCTGTTGTTTTGGTCACATTTTTCTTGAGTACTTGGGATCATTTTTTTCCCCCCATTTTACTCTTTACCAAAAGTCAGCAGATCCTACATGAGACCATAAGGCATATATGTGGTAGAACAGGAGTAGACCAAGTCCTACTCTGTACCATGTACACGACATGTCACAAATTGTACTCAAAATGTCTACTGTGTGTTATACCGACATTCCTGGCTTAGTTTTCTAGCAGATTTAGACATCTAAGAGCAGTGCAAGAGATACAGAAGAATCTATCCTGATTATTTGAGCCTTTTTTTACCCTCATCATCTAGGTAGTGGGGTTAATGTTCTCCTTTTGAAAGTGGGATTACTCAAGCAGTTCTATAATGTACAGTTAAGCCTTCCTAAAGGATAAACTTCACTCCTTGTTCTGAGGGGACAAAAATATAGTTCATGTAAAAAAGCTTTAAAAAGGGAACTGTGCAAGACTTGCACCTGAGACATTTGGGATGCATCAAGAAGAAAAAAAAATATCTGGGAAGACAGATAAATATTACATGGGGTGATTTTCAAAGGTATAAATGGGAGACAGGCACTCAACTCCTGTTGAATTTCGAGGGGAGTTCAGCATCCAACTGCCCTTCTGCCTTTCAAAATCTTCCTTCACAAAAACGTTGGTAACAAATGACTCCAAAGTTCAAAGAATGACCTTGCCCTTGTGGGAAATGTAGGAAGGCTCGTGCCTTTTAAAGAAAGATTTATGAGACTGTTGCTGCAGATGTGATTGCAATGAGGAAACAACACTTTATAGAAAGGAAACACTAAAGAAACATTCTGTTGGGTGGAGTAGATGGGTCACAAGAGACCGCAGAACCATGAGTAGAAAATATGGACAAAAATATTCATTTGCACAGAAGGATACTGCCTTACAGAAGCTCAGTAAGTCATCCTCCAGACTGCTTGGACAAGCCCGTATTTGCAGTGCTGACAATACTAAGAACACATGATGATATTGTAGGAGATCTTAGGCACATGTTTAAAATGCTCTATAAGAAAACTCAGAAGACCTAGAAGATCCCATGTGGATTAAGACAGGAATATCAACAGCATGGTATTTTGTTTGAACTCCTTATAATGGTCCAAGCTGGGCTAATGCTGGGAGGAAGATGATTATTCAGTATGTTATAAAAAGCATATGTCATCTTTCCTCACAGTTCAGCTTTTTGGATTAGAGATGTTTATCAAACAACTATGCACTTGGTGATGAACTAGGGATCTCTATGGGAGTTTCAGTAGGTTTGATAACTTTAGTCTTGAGCTATCTGTAATTATGCAAACTCTACATCTCACCTTTCTCATCTTCTGAATGATCTTTTTCCCATTAATGTGGAAAACAAGGAGATTTTCATGTATCCAATTAAAGGGAACAGGTTGTGAAATGATGAACCATGACTGTATATACTTACTAGTCTGAAAAATGAAAATAATAGGAAAGTGGAAAATTCTTTGGTTCCCGTAACATATCTGTTGGTAAACAAGCCATGCTCACAAAGAAAGCATCAACTCTCGCATATAGTCTTACGCATGCTGTTATCCTAAGCTCAGGAATAAAGGGATAAACATTAAGTGAAACAAGAAACTGGCACATATTTTTAAATCATTATATTTCACAGCTCCTGAATGTTATAAAGTTTGTTAAGTATTAAGCACATTGATTGTGGGCTAGCTTCATTCCTACGAATTGTTTTATTCATATCCAAAGATACAGCCCTTTTCATACAATCTCTATTTATTTTTTCTCAACTATTCTTGTCATTCTTTAGATGAAGGGAGAAAAAGAGGAACTCTTCCTTTATATCAGTAACCTACATGCTGTATTTTTTGAGAAAGCACAGGAATAATTTTGGAAGGATATTTTATTTCACCCCCCAGCTTCTTGAAGATGAGCTGCATTAAAATGTCTTCAGAAGATTACAGTGTAATCAGTAAACGTAGACTGCACAAGCCAAAAGCCCCCCAGTGTGCCAGGGATTAACACTGAGAATATTTTCCTATGTATCAGTTATTATTTAACCATTCTCAACCAGTCTGTCTTCTCTCCAGTATTCTGCCTACTTCTCAGGGTAACTCTGGAAAAATCCTGTTTTTCTGTGAGTAACTGCAGCACATCTCGTGATAAACCTATGCCTGGGACAGGCCGATTTTGACCACCAGTGTTTCATTTTGTTGTATAAAGCAGCACATACCTAAATGTCACCTACCTGCAAATATGCAAAAGGAGCATTAACTAATTATTATTATACTGCTAAGTGAGCTCACTACTAAAGATACCACTTTTTACATGGCCTACGCTCCTTTCTGACTGAGTTCCATTTAGGTCAGCTTCTTCATCGCTGTTGCACCTCCCTCCTGATACCATCTCTTTTCTCTCTCTCCACATGAATGTGTATGCACACACACTTCTTACACTTAGGAATGACAGCATCAGGGAAAAACCTTTTAAATAATGAGTCTTCACGTGAAGAAAGCATTATTCCAATTCTACCCACAATCACAAAGTTTTTTACAGTATATGTTGACACACCATGTAATGAAAAATATCTTAAGGGGTTTTTTTTGTTCAAGTCAACATACATTTGTTCAGTAGCAAGCACAACACAGACCTCAAGCAAAACCATTTCCTATTTTTGGGTGCTGCATTCAGACCATATGTCTCTTGGGCACCAAAGATGGTATTTTCAACTAATAACACTGATGTAATAGGATTCTCTCAACCAATATCCAGAAGGCCAAAAAAACCAAAAACAAAAAAACAAAACAAAAAAACCCACCCCACCATGCACTGATGTAATGACTTTTTGGAATAAATATATAATAAACATAAATAGTAAGTAAGCAATAAGTAACATACATGTGTAGCAATTTAAGAACTCCTTCAGAATTTGTTACTAAGTGGCACAGAAAAAATTTAAACTCAAGAAAAGTGTTAGTATAATGTAAATAATTCATATTTACATCATCTTAACTAGTTTCCAAAAGTAAAATGATAAATTTAACGTTTTACTAAACAATCTTTAAATACTCCAAGTTCCAATTCTAGAATTTCAATAACCAATATAGCTTTGTTCTTCTGCACGTACACGGTGATGCCACATTTTAACCAGTGAGAACTAAAATATTGCCAACTACTGCATTTAATCTGCAAAACGTATGCATATAGATAGTAACGGCCTTGAGTAGCTTCATGGAGTCCTGCAGGGCTTTTGGCATCCCTAAAGCATGTATGTAAACATTTCAAAAATCTATGCTTCAAATACAATTTTTACAAAACAAACAGAATATACGCCAATTAAAGTAAATATTGCCAATAATTCTACTCCACCTGTTACCTAATTATTTTTAGCCTTTTTTTCTAAAGTAAACTCTCATGTCATGATTCTTACCTTTGCAGCAGAGTTTGATACTCCGTGTGTGACATTTCTTATGAGGCCACCAACATTGCCATATTTTATAAGTCCAGTAACACCTTCTGAAACATCATTCAATAGACCCATAGGGTTGCCAAGGAAATCCACAGAACCTAGAATCCTTGCTGCCTGACTAAGCAGCTCCTGTAAAATCAAAGGGAAGGGTGGAATATCACTTCTGGATCACATGTTAACACCAACAAGGTTGATTAAGCAAACAATCAAAACCCAAACAAACAAAAAAACCCCACCATCACCCTGCAACAAAAGCCTGCACAAAAACAGATGGAAAGTTTTACTGAAGTGAAGAGATTCTATAAATCAACACACAAATATCAGCAAGATCAGCAATACTTTCATCTTAAAATGAAGTGTATTCAGAATAAAAGTATGTGATGCTATTTCTCAGTATACCAAAATAGTAATACAACACAAACACAAACAGCTAGTATTCACGAAATAGTTCCCCCTCATACCCAGCGGAGGCCTCAAATCAAGAGAAGTTCAGCCTTTGCCACAGTAAAATCTGTATGCCACTTACCTCTTGAAAGTGTTTCAGAATGTCATTAATGATAAACTCCCGTGTTTCATATGGATGGACCCTAGTGAAAGGATCCAGATTAATCACAGCATCTTCAAATCGGATTAGAGGAAATCCCAGCGTGCTTTTCAATGCCTAATTAAAAAAAAGATATTACTATTTTACTCCTTTTATTTTTATCTCTATTTATTATTCACAGCACTCAAACAAACTTATCCCTAAACAGGTAACAAATGAAAATTATCAGAAGCAGCTAAAATAGTTTACCTCTGCCATGTGGATTCTTTGAAATAGAAGGCAATCATTCCATAAGTCTTTTACATATAAGCAATAATAAAGCTATTAGGTAACCATTTGTTCAATACTTAGTAATTAAATGCACTTCCTGATGCATTTCATCTCCTGCAGTTGACATTCATACTTCAAAACAAAATCCATTTAAGATTCCATGCTTAGCACTTTGTTATACTTGTTCAAATGTTCCATTAAACTGAACCCTAATTTTGAGGCTGAAAATCTCCTTGATATGTAGTAAAGACAAAATTGGATGTTTTCCACTTTGCTGGAGCACTACAAATGGATTAAGCGTCACGATGAGGTGGGATAACCTACACAATTTCCTGCAAGCCTGAGGCTTGTTTCTCAATATTATTTGGTGTACTGACATTCTTTAAAACTAGCTTTTTCAATTATTTTTCAAGGAAGAAAAAGTAATAAGCACATGGGCCATCTGTACTTCATATGGTCTATACATAAAAACTGTATTGAAGGCAGACAAGCTATATATAAGCAAATACTTGAAGACAAAACACAATCTAATAGACTATGCATTCACAACAAAGTTGAGAAGGAAAGAAACAAGCCTTCTATAATGTTCTATTTGTGAGCTGCTTTAAATTAACCATCGTTTTCCCTTAAAAATAGCGCAAATAGCAGTAACTTCTAAAAGTATTCTTGTGAAACAGATTTTTGCAGTTTTCCAATATTTTACAATTTTTAAAGTCATATCACAACATCTTACATACACATCGTCTTCCACACACACAGTGTATAAATACTGCAAATAGAACACTGCTATGTTGCTCCCTCAGCAAAGAAAATAATGGAAGAAAAGAAGAGGGAAGAAGGAAATGGAAGGGAACTCATGGCAAAATTTGAGTAGCCACAGCAGGGTGACTCTGAAGGAATCAGAAACACTATGGTACTTCCACAACCTGTAAAATTACTTCAGTGCTGTATTGTTCATCACACACAAATGTCCACAAGAGAGCTAGAGGAAGACAATTCCTTTATGAGGTGCTTCCATTGAACCATTTATTATATTTAACTGAATGATGATGTCAATTTTTTGAGAATACAACTATCTGACACATTCAAATATGACTTGCCAATTCAAAGTGTACTGAAAATATGTCGCTAACTTCAAAAGTAATATATTCCATCTTGACTGACAAACACAACATATCTGACCTCAGCCTTGGCAAAAAAGAAAAAAAAAATCTCAATGGTAAGTCTTGCATACTTAAAACTTTTCTACATCAAAAGTATCACTATTATTAACACTAATGCCTGCTGGACAGAAAAGTGGACAGGGATTACAAAAAAAGCACTGTAACTTGGCGATCTTTGATAATTTTCTGCAAGACACTATTGGTCCCCAACACTGTTTGGAAATATATATAGTAACTCTGGAAAAATTATCAAGAAAATCAGTTTTTTAAGAAGAAACAAAAAGATCACTTCTGTTTCAGTTCTTGATAATAATGGCATCTGCACAGTCACTAACATCAAAAATACTGAAGATGGCAATAAGCCTGACACTTGTGTTGCATCTTTCTACATTAATCAGTGGAGCGTGCTTGGCAGTACGTAATGTGAGTTTTTCTGCCATCTGCAGGCAATTAGGGTAAATTACATGTCTGATTTAAGTTTGTAAGTAAGAAAGGACCTATTTATTTTTTCAGTAAATGGATGACTGACTAACTAGAGTAGTCCTCATTAGTGACTTGGGTAGGAAGTAATTTCCTGTTTAATTATCAGATATTAAATAAGGCAACTTTGTTGATACTGGTACCTAATAAAAATAATGTGTCTGTACCACATTACCAGACAGCAATGTCCAAACTTTCCAAAATCATTTGAGGTGCTTAGAAAATCTGCTACAAAGGCTCTACTGTGATTATGCTCTCCCTCCTACCCTGAACTCTCCTGTGCTACAAGGAACTGAATGGAACTCCTTCTCTGAAAGTTAATATACAGGATACAGTCAGTGCCTGTTATCATTAGGAAAAAAAAAAATGTGTGTGTGTGTGTAAATATATATATGTGTGTAAATATATATGCGCCAAGTTTTCTCTTGAGAACAATGCTGGCAGCTGCCAGTACATATCTTTTTCCAAAGGTGGTGGAAAATCTAAACAGGCAGTGCACATTACCAGTTTCTTAAAGACAAAACTCCCCATACAAGAGCATAAAATACTACAACATCTTCCAAAAAAACCTGTGTAAAAACCTGTAAAAAGGCAGTAAGTGCTCAGCTAAACTCCAGCCTTGTCTAAGTGCATGCTTTTGGAAAAACTTCTCTTCCCCACCAAAGCACATCAGACTGATAGACTGTTTCTCTACGCACCACTAACACTCTTTCTCTCTCGTATGTAAAGATATTTAGATGATGAGCATGCTTGTGTTGAAGTTAACATGCAAAATCCTATACTTCCAAGGCATTGCTGAATGGTTAAGAATAATTACAGCTTGTTATTAAATTGTCCTCCTTTGGAATACTTTTAACAAATGCTTGTGCAAGAGTACAGGTTGGAGGACACTCTGGGTCATCATGTTAGGACTCCACAATACACTCTCATTCCATAAAACTGAACTTTAAAAGCATGCACATATTAATGTCCACAACATCATGGACAGAAAGAAGCCTAGTCAGGATCCCGACTGTTTTGAAAATACAACTTAAATAAGACAGCTCAGTTCCTCCACAGTGGGGTACAGTGATTACTAACTGTAACTACTGACTGCATAAGATATTTTTACACACACACACACACACACACACACACACACACTTTTACACTTTTAATCAGCTCCCATCCCTTAGAGGAAATTAGCTGAATTAGCTCAGAGGGAACTGGAATACTGCTGATTGTTGCCACCTTATCATGCCCAGGAAGGTCCCAAAGCACAAGCTGAGAACACTGGACTAGATTATTTTCTTGCTATAATTAAGCACCCACTTCAATTCATTTCAGTCATCTCTAAATTTGGAATCCCTGATTTACCTGAAGAACTGTGCCAGAACATTTATTACCTCATGAAAAGGACCAGGTTTTCCACCTCTAAGTCCACACTTAGCGTGAATTCACATTAATATTGAACCAAATTAGAGAGTACTTGTGCAAACTCTCCAAATTCAATGAGAAAACATTCCTCCCATGAAAACACTCAACTGACTTTTGCTGTATTTCTGCTAAGTTCTGTCACTTCTTATCGTACTCCACTCTCACCTTACCACCCCCATACTATTGTATGTTTTAAGCCTCTTTAGGCTACTACAAACATAACTAAGATCCTTTGTAAAGTAGTAAGTAATTAAGTGCAGTAGGCTGTGCTTCAATTGAAATAACAGAAATAAAAGACTATTACAGAGGAGACCTCCATTCAAAAAGCAGAGAAACAAAAGCAGACTGCATGCTCTTCTAGCCTGGAAGATGAAGGGGTACCAAAATGCATATAATGGCATGAACAATCGGCAGAGAAGTTTCCTGTTTTGAAACAGCTGCTAGAAGATTTTGGTGTACAAGATACTGTGTAAATGGAAATTAACAGTACCAAATTTAAAAAGCTTGTGTTCCCTTTTCCTCCTATAATAGGATATCTTTATTTGGAAGTACATTCTGTGAAAGCAGTGGCTTACCTTGAGATCCAAAGGTAGCTTGTTGGAAGTGAAGACACTCAACTTAATTTGGGGCACACTAATTTTGAGATTTTCAAAGTAGTATCGCTTTTGGCTTCCACCTTGTTCAACAACCTTCTCATGGAGATTTTCATCATACTTTTCAACCTCTGCATCCAGACATAACACAGGAACCAAAACAGATTATATACAAGTATATGAATAGACATGAATACACATTTCATAAGGAGTTATGAGTTTTTCTGTACAAATAGGAAGTATATGTGACTGCTAGTGCAGCCAGCAAAACTTCCCATGCCTAGTGACACCAAAGTCATCTTTGAGGCTCAAGAAGTTTTTTTTGCAGATCTGCCTTCATCTCCAAAATCTGAATTTATTTGTAGTTAAAAAAAAAAAGGAAAGAAAAGACACCCAAATGCATAGGTGGAGCATGAGATTCCATCATCAGAAGAACCTATTACAATTCCCACACCTATTATGTTTTCACAGAACGCTAGCGCTATTCACTGTAAGACATGGAGAGCTTTTCCAGCTATGCTTCTCTTCCTCCACATGTCATCCAAGTCAGTTGTTCTTACATTTTCAAACAGCCCAACAAGGATGCTTCCTACATACTTTGTCCCACATTTGCATTAACCCTAAGTCCTTCCTGTATTCCGTTTCATCTCACTCACTCTCCCCAGCTGCTACTTCCTCCCCTCTTCTCCCATCATAGGCATCCCACAGTACACAGGGAACTGAAGAAGAAATCGGAATACTGACTGAGTGAGAAAAAACAAAAAGCAGCATGATGCTGTCCATTCTTCATTTAGAAATATGCCTAAGCTGACTGAACAGCAGCAGGCCTTATGAAGAGGATGAATGCTGAGCTCACGATGTAGCCTTCCCTTTATTATGGGCACTACGTTAGTGACTGAAAAGAAGAGGAAAATCTAGTAACAGCTTAAAAATTCAGAAACGGCCTCTGAGACCTTGACTTCTCCAACAAATTTCATTGACACTAACAGGTTCATTAAGTTATTTCTGAGAGCATCTTGGTAGTGGGAGGAGGCAGAGGGGAAAAAAGAAAGATGACAAAGTCATATAAACACTGTAGCCTTACGAACTCAGGTTAAAAGATTAAACATGTTGAATGTAAATGACACAATAAATTCCATTATTAATTCTGGCTGAGTCTTGGATGACATCATCAGCATCAGTGGATAAACTACAGAGAGAATATAGTAAGTAAGGAAACAAAAAGATAGCAAAGGCATCATGGTAAACCAAAAGGAATGACAGATGATTGGTAAAGAGGGTGGTAAGAGCAAGACTCAAAATCTTTAATTCTTCCTCGTCAGTACAAAGCTAAGTCTCCAAGTCTTCTGTCTGAGCAACTGGGAAATGTAATTTTTCAGAGAACCCTAGGAAAATACTGTGACATCTTCAGATACTGCAACTTTGAGCATCATTAGTGGGCTTGCCCACACTCAGAAGTGTACCAAACACACTTTTTCCTGGAACAGTTATTTTAGGATGAACCTCTACATATCCTTACTGCATAAAAGTGACTTTTGCAATTGCTACTCCTGAATAGACATTTCAGGAAATTTATTCAGGAAATAGATAAGCCCTAAGATTGAAGAACTGGAACAATATGAGATTAGAAGATTCAAAGGTCTGTTTTGTTTCAGTGAATGCAAAAAACACTTATATTACAATTAAAGCCAGGGGTATGGATTCCACAGCTTAAAAGATCAGACAGCCAAAACTTTCCTTCAATGAACCTAGAGGAACCACCCAAGAAACAAATGAACAGAGATCCAGTTTCTAGTGTAGGGTTTAAAATAAACAAACGTTACTAAATAAGGTGGTTTCCTAAATTAATAACACAATTTTTTATCCCAATTTAGATGAATCCAGATACAGGAACTTAAGATGAATATTGAACTCCTTTCTGTAGAGGTTCTGCTCAGCCACTGTGTCCAGGACAACGCTATGTTACATGAGTCATTGCCTGAATACTGTAACTAACACAATATTATGTGAACAGCTTTGTACAGGCCATTGAGGCATTAGCCTTCCATTTTTTTTTTGCTCATTTGTTGAACGGTCAAAGTTTCCAAGCAGCTAAAGGCCTTCTAACACAGTTTGCAAGGTGTTTTGAACTTAATTTTATATGCAAAAATGATGACAATAACTCTGCATATTGAAAAAATGGTCTTTGTAATTTTATATCATACCTGATTCAGACTGATCGTAGCCAAAGAAACTCAGTAACTTCAGAAGCAGTTTCTCCTCAATTTGAACTGTGAACTTCCGAGCAGTGATCATCAAATGCTACAAGAGATAAACAAATCTCAGTTTACAATATGAATACTGGAAATACGATCTGAATAAGACATTAAAAAGGACACTCTGTTCTACCTCAACAGATTATTTTCATTGTAATGGATTCAAACTAAGATTTCTACCACCAAAATGTCTTTAGCACTTTTCTTCACTTAGTTACCTGCAACCTGTGATGCTTGTTTAGATTTTTTTTTTTCCTTTTTGGAATGTATCATGCTTCGCTATCTAACAGTAACACTTCAGAATCTGATTTTTAAGCGGATTCCAAGACCAAAATCAGCTTTTTTCGAAAAAGTGTCACAACACAAGTGTGAAGATTCCAAGTGACAAGCTAGGTCTTGATAACCAACTCAGTTTCACCCTCACAATGGATGTTACAGCTGGTGGATAACATTCTAAATAACATGAATAGCCTCAGTTAAGGTTTTATGCTGCAAGATGACAGTTTATCATAGAGAAGTAGTCACCCCACATGCAACTTATGAAAAAGCATAGCACAGAGATTCTGGTTCGCTGTGCTACAAGCATACCTACCAGTTCTGAAGCGAGAACAGTCAGCTTGAAGAATAAATCACAGACATGAAGAAATAGAGGTCTGGCCTAATTTGTTATATTTTTTTAAACATATTTGTTATCCAGTTCATCACTATAACATAGCTTCAAACATTCTGAACATGAGGATGGATATAGTGTCCTTTAAGTCTCAGTATTAACTCATCATGAAGAGCATTTACACAACTGATTTCATGCAGACTACCAGTAAAAATTAGGAACAGATAAGGCCATTTAACAGAACAATACTTGCATGGCAACAATCAAAGATTGCGGCTTACCTTGTATATATCAGTCAGTGCATTTTTACTGGGAAATTTCATTGCATTTACTTGCACTGCAGGACCAGTCTCAATGGTCTCATTTTCACTCATCTTAGGTGTCAGAAAGAGCATAAAAGGCTGTGTGGTGCCAATAAGTTGGTTGTCCACCTACAGAGTGAACAAGGCAGACAAAAGAACTGGAATAGCTGACAACAAAGAGGCTTGATTTTGCTGTTTAACTGAAGACTTAAAACCTTGAAAAAAATACGGAGTTATCCATGCCCCCTGAGCCAGGGAGATACCAAATATATTTGGTTATTAATCACCACAAAACCATCCCAAAAAACATTCAGAAATACCCTTCATTAGGAAAATGGCTATACCTACCAACACATAAAATGGATACAACAATGAATTTAATAGGTTGACTTTTTTTTTTTTTTTTTTTTTTTTTTAATCACAGCCAAAAATATTAAATGACAGAAGAATTAAGTTAGTTCTAGATTTGACTGATATGTCTTTTCTACAAAAGTATACACACTTTTCCTCCAAGGAAGTCTTACGCGTTGGAAAGAGAATTCAAATATTTTAGAGTTTTGTTTTTAAATAAATCAGGTTTTACAGTCTTTAGTTAAACTTTTGAATTCTGAATTTGAAAGACCAAACTGAAAACAAAACTAAAGGCAAAACTTAAGAACTGAAATCTCAGTAAGAGCTCTGAACATTTTTCAAACCTATTATGAGAGGGAAAACCCCCCAAATCCATGAACAAATAAATTTGTTTCAAAATGACAAATACCTGTACATCTTGTACACTAAGTTCTAGCACCTGACTTGTTGACAGCTGTGTGTAGTGGACATTAATTTTTGTGAGGCTTGCAAATACTAGCTCTTCAGGGACTTTGTTGACTAAAGACAATCCTATTCCACCTTCCAGTTTCACAAGCACCTGAGAAAATAATATTTGGAGAGAAAAAAAAAACAAAAATAATGAATACCTATTTCTGCAAATAAGGTATTTTTTTAAACCCGTATCCAGAGATGCTGAACAGCTCATTGCTGATGAAGTCTTCAAATAAAGAGGTCTCAGACATTTAAATTCAGCTTGTAAGAATGAGAAGTTTTAGCAGAAAAAGATATAAATTCATCACAAGAGATCATGACAGGGGAAAAAAACCCCAATGAAATAACTCTTAAAAGCTAGAGAGGAAAAATACTAGAAAGAAAACAATAATAATAAAAAAGACAGGTATTAGTTGTGATATCTTACTTCTAATTCCTGCTCTGTATCTGGATTTTTTAACTTCCGTAGATCTTGTTCCGTAACTGGAAGTTCATCTCCTTCACAGGATAAACGATCATTTCTACGTTGGTTAAAATCTGTTATCTAATAAACAAATAAGTTACTATTATGATCACTTTTCTGTTTACAAACAACTATACTGTCCTACCTTATAAAACTATTCTTTTTAAAAGTAAATACAGTGAAAATCTTCCTTGTAATTATTTCCCTGTTTTATGAGATTCCTCCCCCCTTTATATCATTATAAAGTTAACACCTTAGTAAGGATTTAGAGACACAATATGGAGAAAGATATTCCAAATAATGAAACTAGATTCCAGTTAATGAAGGACCTTCACCTGTAGAACTCGAGTTGGTCCATCTGGAATGACTCTAACAGCTAGGACCCCTGACCCAGGCCTCATCTTCTGGTTTATGAACTGCTGTTCAGGTGGAACTGGCCCCAAAAGTTCAAGAGAAGTATCAGGACCAAGAACAACTTCTGCTCCATCATAAAGACCTCGTATTCCTCCTTTTGCCTGGAGAAAGAAATAAGAATAAAGAAAAAAAACTGATAGGTGAAGGGTTCAGATAACTATATTTAAATACATTGATTTAAAAGTGTATTTTATGTTTCTGTCCTTCTTACACAGTTGGAGAAGAAAGTTAATAACTGATATGAGCAGTCTTCCAGTGAGGGTAATTACACATTTCCAACTTTTCAGAACTAAGAGAAGAATGGCAGCAGTTTTACTTGATATTACTAAAGCTTCTGGTCACTCATCTTTAATAAGCTGGGAAGCTAGAAGAAATAGCAAAGATCAGTAATTAACTATTCCTCCTGCGTGTTTAGAAACTGAGACTATCACATTGTGATCAAACACTGGCAGTTCTTCCTGAGAAGTTCTTCAAAACGATAGAAAGCTTCATAAAAGATGAACTCTGGATTTGCAAATAAGATGAGAATGTAAACCCTTACTGACTCTTCTCAGTAACAACTTATTAGCACTGGGATGCAGGGCTTTTTGGTTGCTTCAAACTGACAAGCAGTGACTTACTAAGCAACAGTAATTTGACCACAAAAATGATCAAACCACAATACCATGGAACTAACTCAAATATTCATCTCTAGAATTATTTCTTGGTATCAGAATTGAAACACATCAAAGGTGGCATAGGTAGCATGACTACATTGCTGCTGTCCTTCCTGTACCTATTCTGGAGGCTGGAACCATCTTTTATGACTACCACATTCATTAATCAGAACATAACTAAAAATACAGCCTTAAAAAAGATATTATGAAACCTTAAGGGTATTTTCCATACTTTTACTTCTTTGGTTACATCAGAATGAATATTTGAAACTTAAAAATTGTTATCGCCAGGATATTTCCACTTTCAGAGCATGCACATACTGTTCAGTCATTACACAGTGAGCAACATGACTGAGCTGCTGCTTTTCTGTTGCTGCTTTGCTGCTTTAAAATGAATAAATATCTGAGCATGCATTTTGGAAAAAACCCCAACAAATTAAAAGGAATTTGGGAACAAGAAAAAAAAGAGGTCTGATAGATCCTGTCCTATCGACAGAATTTGCAAAGTGATATTGCTATATTGTAACTTAGAAATCTATTCCAGAGTCATAGTTCACATAACAGACAATCTTTCATCACGGATCTAACGTATTTACTATGGGAGTACCTCTTTTCACTGAATTAGGGCTGACTTTCATTGCATAGCTTGCATATTATTTGTAATGTTTTATTATGAAAAATAGTAAACACATTTTGCTCTTTCAACAAGCAATACACCTGTGTAGGATAACTTAATCAACTCTTGTTTGCAAACAATAGATCAATATGGTGGAAACACGTTAAAAATAAAAACATCATTCTTTGACATTTAATGCTAGGATTCCCAAGAGCAATCCAGGTTTCTGTGCCTACAAATTCTAGTATCAGCAGGCAGAACTATCAAGTAGTATGCAAATGTTAGCTGTTTGCATGCCAGAGTTTCCTGGAACACAAAGAAAGAGCAAACAGTTCAAACTACTTTTAAATATCTCATTATTAAAATCTTAGAGCCATGATTCTGAGAAGTGCTAGGTATAGGCAAGTCTGCCTTTCACCAGTGATACTAGCAGGCACTCCGCAGCATTTTCAAATTTGGGTATATGTGCAAATATCGAGTGCCTATTTATCATTATGCTGCTTATTTTCAGCAGTGATATATCATTAATTTTCTAATGCTTTACTTTCAAATTAATAGTGCAAGATGTTTAATTATTTGTAATTGATAAGAACACTTGAACAACAATTTAAAACACATTAAGCTGTTTCTGCAAGTCTGGTCTCTTCTGTATCCTGAACTTTGGCCTCAAAGCTTATTACTCACTGTAATACTAAGCCCAAATGACTCAACCATTTATCTCAACAACAGGTCAAAACAAATTCAAAATATAACCTGTACAACAAGTCCATGAATACCACAGGTCAACTTCCCATCACGAAAACTCCATGTCTGGGTAGTACTGCGCCGTCGATCAGGCTTTCTCAGCATCAGGGGCTCATACCTGAAACAAAAGCACACCATGAACCAGAGGCTTCTAACCCCTCAGTTCTGCTCTTCTGAAGCGTTAATTAAAAACACCTGCTCTAATTTTGTTCAATCTTGTTTCCATAATCTCAATTCTGAAGTGCTGTTTTAAAAACCTGCTGCTGAAAATAAATACATTAGTTACGCTTTAAAATATATTCCTGAGTCACAAAAGTGATCAGAAGATCTGCTCATGAAGATAGATAAGATCTAGCTCTTTCACATGCCTTTGGAGTAATTTCTTTCTTTATTCAGAGAACGTTGTGTTAAGTATGCTTTCAGAGATGCTTCAAAATTATTTGGGAATCATTTGGACTATCAACCCATACAGTAATTGGCATATTTGCTGACACTGCTTCAAAACACTTTTGATGGTTGACACTTGCTCACAAGTCATTGTTCTGAGACCAAAGGAATTATCTCAGAACTTGCTAGGTGATTTACCAGTACACTAAAGATATAGTCGTATTTCATAGCTGTATTGCTAAAGTCACCCATTCGCCTAATACTGGGATTTTAAATATCCACAGCTGTTTAATTACTGGAACACTGTACAGATATTACAACTTATTCAGATGATTGGGATCTACATTAGTTTAATCATAAACCCCGTGTGCCATACCTGTTATCTGTGACAGCTGCCAGACCTGCAATATCTAAAATCATAGAAGAGTCCACAGACCGAGGAGAAGAAGGTTTATGGGGATTATGAGGAACTGAAGAACCTTCATGGCAAAGCATTCCTGTACCAGTCATTCTCCAAAGTTGGGATCGTTTTCCTGGCTCCTGTTGCATAAAAATTCAATATTTAAATGATTACAAAGCAGTACAGAGCAAATATTTCTGTTCTGTTTTGCCATCAGATGCTTTAAATTATAATCCTTGGAATGACTTGTATATACATTTAACTTCATAGCACTGAACTGGAAGCTTGCTCATAAAAATAGCTTGTTAATATAGCTCTACATTCAACAGTACTAATATGTAAGATGTGTATTCATTTGATATTGGAATTGAATTAAAATTTTTTTTTAATCTCAACAGTATTTAAATACAGTTTGCATTTCTTAACAGCTCCGGAAATAAAGACTTAGCGTACAATGAAACCAAAAAGGAAGCGTGCCGCAACTTGTAACTTCATTAGAACCTCCATCATGGATTACCACACTTGGTTATCTGTCCTAGAGGTATCTACAATGTTTCCCACTGCTTTTATTACAATTCTCATTTCTCTCACCCTTACCCTGGAAGCCACTTTCACGTCTCCTTCTCTTCGCAATTTATGAAAAGTACTCAACTTTTCTTCACAAGAAGAATCCTACTTTTGTCCCTTAAACATTCCCTTGATATTCTACCACTTCTTTTGCTCCACCCTTCCTTATTTGACTTTCCAGTGTACTCTTTTCCTCCAGCCTTTTTTCAAGTAAAAAATAGGCATCTGAAAACCTGAATTTAAACATCTGGCTATCTATTTCATTTTCCAATCTGACCTTTCACCATCATCCTTTCCCTTACGCCATTGAGGAAATGCTGTAATTTTCTTACTATTGATATTCAATTGCTTCCTACGCAAACTATCATTCCTACATTGCATACAGATAGCCTAACATAATTCTTCACTGACTTTCCTCAATTTCCTTTTTCCACTTCATTACAGACTGTACATTCTAGTATTCACAAATATTTGTTTACTGTTGGCTCCATTCTTTCTCTTACACTGTTCTGTTGTTGTAACATCTTCTACTTTACTGGGTCAAAGGCAACCAAACCTTTCCCTGAATCGATCTCTTGAGTAATAATGGTGCAAGAACGCTCAAGTTTATATGAATCACCACTGTAATTCAAGAAACCTGAACTGCTAATAACTTGTCCCTTTCAATGCATTCTTATCTCCAATCTCTATCCTTAAAAGTTACCATGAAAAAAAATTTTTTCCCCTCTTTTTCCTTTTTCCAGCACATTCAGATTGGTACCTTCTTTTTCAGTACAACTCGTTGTGTCTTTGGAGAAACATCAAGGACAAGCTCTGCATACGCAGCATCCTTATTTGAAGCAACTGGTCTTACGGTTGTTTCCTGTAAACTAGAACATCAAGAAAACATCATGTTTATTCAGAGCAGCTGCTTCTTCTGTAGACCAAATTAGACTTGTATCAAAAACCAACCAAGGAAGCTTATCCTTGCATTATAGTCAAATCAGACAATCATGTATAGTGCTTTCCCTTGTTATTTCTGGAATTACTGGTGTAAGCTGTCCATTTAAGTACACTTTTAAAAAGAGCTTGATTTCTCACTGCTAGCAGAAACTTAATGGCCAAATCATATGAATTCAGAAGAAAGTTTTCTACCTTATATTGAGGAAAAGAATAAAGCATATAATTGATCTTTTTTGCAACTGGTTTTCACTAGCATATAAACTAGTGCAAGCTGAAAAATCACAGGTAGATCACATAAGCAATAGTTGTCCTGTAGGATAGGGCTCTTAAGCCACCAAATGAAATCAAGTTCCAAAACGAGCCCCTTAGTATCCTTGCTCTTCTAAAGGTCACTGGGGTCACAGCAGACACCATGTGTTAAATCTTTTTCACTGTGTGAGAAAATGAACAATGATAGGCTGCTCCTACAAAGCTAAAAAGGTACAACCACCAAACAAGACAAGATATACAACTTAGTGACTCCCAGATTCTTCTTCTGAATTTTGGCATTCCTTCTGCTAGCTACAGGTTGGCAAAAGTTTAGCTGCATCTGAAATACTTACAAAAGGTGCAAAATGGCAAATGTTAAGAGAGTAATAACTTATAGCCTAGAGAACACCATGAACATTCAAAATATTTTAATGCAATATATAAGGAATTACCCCGAGAAGGTATATGTAGCAGCAATATAAATGAAGTTTTCATAATAAAGCTGTTTGCTATCTTGAAAGTCATTCATGCTACAGATGATTTCTGAGGAGCCTGCCCCTTTAACTGTCAGCATTATAAAAGGTGGTAGAATAGGTTCATCCCACGCATAATCCAGAGAGGTCAGGGGCTTCACTTCCGTATATAGCCTTGGCTCAACAACACCATGCTGATTAAAAACAATTGGCACCTGTAATAGTTATGAAAGAGGATTTAATTTCATATAGAAATTCTTAATCAGTAAGATTTTTTGCTATCATTTGCTCACTTTTCAGCAGGTAATGACTAAAGTGCGTCCACCTCACTTTTTCCCCCCGATAGTTTCATGAGCACTTTCTTTCATTCAGGTCCCAATTAAAAATAGTCTGAGAGTGACCAGGAGTACCACTTTTGTTTTTATCCATTATCCAGCGTTCAAAATGTCTTCAGGCCCATGGTAGCATCTCCAACCTTCCTAATCAAGATTAGGAGACTTGCCTGGTTTCATTTAACAACTCAGTATCAAAATCCAGAATAAGAAAAAACAGTATTAAGAACTCAGTCTCCTGTTCTGACCACAAGCCAGTCTGTAAGTTACTATAAAACATGCAAAGTAAGATCTCTGACTTTCATAATCACTAGCATGGAACTTGCTTTCTCATTTCTCATGTTTGTTATTTCTGATTCACTAATGCCTCCTGTTTTAGACACCAAGGAAGCAAGGTGTCTGAAACGAGAGGAAGAAAGCAAGGCATATGTATGTTTTAGAAAATAAGCCCGAAGACAGACAAAAAGGAAGCGGCAGTAGTAGCCAAAATTCTTTTTGCAGGTTATTCATACACTGGACATCACATAGAAGACATTACAAACTACCATCCCATCACAGTTTTCTCATCACTAATGATATTCTTCCTTGTAAGACTTTTGATTCGCTGATGAAAGCCACAATTTAAGCACTATTATTGGAACAAGATGAAGTAGTTCAATAACACTAATTTGTACTAAAACTAAAAAAAAATTATATACAATTATATAAAACAATTATTATATACAAATACTTTTTGCTACAGAAATTTTTGCTTTATTTCACTATGCAAACTAGTCAGCTCCTCTCCTCTATCTTAAACACAGAACTGCTATTTTTCTTTTTTAAAAAAGGACAAAAGAGTTTCATTTTTTTTGGTCTTTACCTTGGAAAAATTGTCTATGCGGAAAGGTGGCGGTAACTGATCCGTGTCACTAAATGCAATGCGATAGGTAGCTCCTCGAAGAGTAATTTCTACTCGTAAGAAGTAACATTTTCCCGAGGTGTCTCTGAACAAGAAAAACAAGTACAAGAGAGGTAGGCTTCTGATTTGAATTGCTGCAGTCTTAAGTGTTAAACAGCTGTTTATATTAGAGAATGGAAATATGTTACAGAAAATTTACATGCAGTAACTACCTCATATTAATATGGAATGAGTTATTTTTGTTGACTTCAAAGCCCCCAGACCAAATGCAGTTTGGAACATCCATTAGTCGCACACATAGTAGTTGATCATAATCATTACGTGGCCAGTGGAATACAACGCTGGAACCAGGAAGTGTGGAGATATAGCCATCAGGATTGGAAGTCCCCTAGTAACAGAAATTGGTAAATAAATACACCTTTTAAATGTTAAAGATGCAGTATTAACCTATATACCTGTTAAACATGAACATAGCAATTATTGTTAGGTGAATACTGGTAGTTAGAATACTGAGAAAGATTCTCATAACCAACCAAAAATAGTTTAAAGTATAATCTTTGTATTCTTGTTGGTTAGAAAAATGCTGTGACTAACCATATGTGGTGTAGTAACACTAACGCTCCCTTGTCTTGGACAGAAATAAAAACATGAACCAAGCATCACAAAACAGGAAAAAGAATAGCAGGTTTTCCACATTCATGTCTTTTAGATATTAGTCTCCTTTAAAAAACAAACAAACAAAAAAAAACCTCATCGAGGTGGCCAAAGGAAAATAAATAAATAAATAAATAAATAAATACAAATGCAAAATATTTGTTCAGAAGACTTCAGAATCAACTTCCCCCATGTCATTACTCTTTTGCACAAGGAGAGTATGCTGAAAAGAAAATGTGCGCATGCACACAAGCGTGCGCGCACACACACACACAATTCCTTGACAGAAAGGAATCGTCTTACCTGACCTCTGGCAAATTCCCGCTGAACAAAGGCAAGCTTGTACGTTGATTTGTTATCTAATAGGTAACGGGGTGCAAATGTTACCATGCAAGTATCAATATAACGGCCTCTGCCTTTTTTAACATCAATACCTAGTGATAGAAAGTTTAAAATAAAGCTGTTATTTACAAGAGAAAGCAAAACATATCTGTCAAAATACATTTCACAGTTTTCTTTTTAATGGGTTCCTAAAATGCACTTTCTGTCATACCCCTTGCATATACTTAGAAATATATTATTTTAAACAATGATGAAATGCAAAAAAAGTAATTCAATACTTATTTTTAAGCTATTGAAATTTGAAAAAAAGACTTAAAAGTTAGAATACTACCTAGTAGACTTAGCATTCTACTTTGTTTAACATTTTCCTCTGGATCCTCAAAAAACTTTAAACAACATGTTTCCTTTCTGTAATTTTTCTGTTTCTAGTGTCACTGACAAGTTTTACTGTATTTCTTTAACGTTCCCATCAGCACATACCAATGTTATAAATGAGGCCTGGTCTGTTTCCATGTTGGATCACTTTAAGGGCTCTTACACCACTACCGCCATCCAGGGAGAATCCCTGGCACCAGCCAGGCATGCCTTCAGGATGAATTCCTTTTCCAACCCGCATCGTACAACTAAGGGCAAGAAGAAAACGCAATAATTTACTGATTTAAATGAAGGATCGGCTATCAACATAATGCTAATAATAAAAAACATGCATAGATCTAAAAAGAACACCTGTGTATTAATATAAAAAAAAATACTAAAAGCCATGACAAATCTCCTCTTCAGTTATTCATTCGGCATTTACGCTGTATTTTTCTTAGGGGTTCCTGAACCCTTTTAACATATTGGTGATTCAGTGACTGTGTCAAGTGAAAAATTGGATACTTGTGGTTTGCAGACTTTTTTTTTTTTTTTAATAAAATTTGGAATAAAGTTCTGTGATAAATTTAATAGGTGCATTTTCCATTTTAGCAACAATCTCAGAAGATTTTAGCCACATGTATTTTGATTAAATTTTTTTTTTTTTTAAACTTTGTCTGGGTAAATTGGAAAAAGTAAGTTTCCTCCTTGATGCTAGTTAACATATCTGAAACCTTGCTTTCCAAAATCCTGGCATTTCCTTTTACATCAGAATCACAAGAGTTCTCCTGCACATGGACTTTCTACTGTGTGACTGCTACTACCTCTCCTGTAACGTTCAGGATTGCGATGCCTTTTTTGTTTTTTTTTTGGGGGGGGGGGGGGTTGCCTTTTTTTTTTTTTTTTTTAAATCTCAGTTGAATCAAAGGGATTTATGAAATGTTGTAAATTTCTTCACAGAGGCTTTGGATTTTTGGAAAAAGAAGCAGGAGTTCAAAACATGTACAATAAAATCAAAGCAGCCTGCAGACACAACATATTGGCCAACCAACAGTTTTCAGCAGCAAATGTCTAAATATCCAATACAATCATTTCAATATTTACAAACTTAGTTACTTAGCAGGTCATCTTAAGAGGGAAAGGTTTTTCCTACATGATATTCATACTGAAATATCAGCACCTGATCTTCTGCCAATTACTTTCATACTTTGTAAGGTTCCCCCCCTCTGCTCTTCTGTCAATGTTACTTACAAGTTTGGCTGTTCTTTATCAGCATAACAGAACAGAAGTGCGCTGAGGCTTCTAGCAAGCTCGTGCTCCTCAAACTGACCTGCAGCATCTGTTTTTGCATTATCTTGTCTGAAGATAAGTGGTAAGCCTTTAAGCAAACACAAGAAAACAAAATGTCAAACTACACTTAAACTTCACACAAATCTAAAATGGGAACTGTAAAAGCTACTTCAAATTAAAGAAAACCACATTTTTAAGTTATCTAATCTATTTTGATTTATTTAAAGTGATAAAGGCTATTAATTAGCTTAAGTTTAAAAGTCTGCAATATAGCAATTGAAATATCTAAGTTATCTGTTATAACATTCATTAAAAAAATAGCTACTGGCATTGTAAAAATGTTTCTTGCAACTTTCATTCCTCTTCAGTGGTGTTTTAAAGCTCCATTTGGCTAGAAAACAAATCAAAATACTAAATGAAATCTTCATTTCCAAGTTCAGCCTTACAGTTATAAAAGAAAATACTGTAAATTTACCTGTTTTGTTGATTAACCAATATGGTGCTGAAATGAATATTTTTAGAGACCCTTCAGCTCGACATACAATCCTTATGGTCAAATTTAGCAGTCGTTTGTTGACATCATACAATCGCATCCGTACCATATAATTTTGTGTCCCAGGAGGAATCAACAACTCTTTGCAGATTGGAAAGTTCTCTAGCAATACCCCTAAAAAAAAGAACACACAGAAACATTGGCTTCTGATCAGTATACAGCTTGGTCTTTCTGAAGTATTTCATACAGCTTGCCTGGCTTAACTTTTAAATCTACTCAGTAGAGTAATCTCTGACATCATTAAGAAACACCTCAATTTAAGCCACAAGCAGCAAAAAAGGTTTGTAAAGGAACTCTACTTAGGAGTAATTATTGCCTTTGGCCTCAGAAGTCCAGCCAGGGTTGAAAAAAAGAAATTTCGTAGCTACAACACCAGCATTTTCTGTCAGAAAAAAAAAAATAATAGCAGTACCCAAACATTTGAGACTTTTTCTTTTTCTTTTTTTTCTTTTTTTCCTCTTTATCACTATTCTTTCCAATCTCCACTATTCCCACTCTCAGGAGAGTGGGAGAGAGCCCAATAAGAAACAGAGCAAGGCAGATGACAGATCTGGGGGAAGGGTGAGAATATTGACTTTTTTTTTTTTTTTTTTTTTTTTTAATGTATGCATTTCATTATTAACTATGCAACCAAATGAACCGGTTGCACTGCTACCCAATGAAGTCATCATATAACACTTTCAATTTTTTATTTTCTCTTTCTTGTATCATATTTCCCTCTATAAGAAAATAGTTATTTTGAGATGCTCCTCCAGCAGGAGCAGAGAGCGATACCTATAAAAGTACCTTACCAAGCTCAAGGTTCTGAGATGTATCAGCTGTGTGCAATGCTGCCTCCTTGCCAGGTTTTAGTGTCCCATTAATTGGCATCCCTTTAACATAAAACTCAAGTTCACAAGGTAGCAAGTTACAGATTACCACAGTTGGCAAGAGATAAATAGTATGCCCAGGCTGTCTGAAAATCTGTTTAGCACTGTCAGAAAATATGTTGGAGGGCATGTAATCTGGATAATTCTCTTTCTTTATGGCCACACAAAACCTGTGAAGACAGACAGATATATTAAAAAAAAAAAATGAAAAAATCCCACGTCAATGAACTCAACAGAATAACTGAACTTTGCCTCTGTGTATTGTACTAAGCCTCATACCATGCTGCAGCTTCAAGAGGACTGATAAGAACAGCATTTATAACTGTTCTCCACACAATGGGTTTAGACCTTGATTACAAGGTATTTTGTATTTGTAATGCCTTTCTGATAACAGCATAACAATAAGAAAACTTCAGCATTATCCTGATTTTAATTCAAGAATTCATTTAGTCACTCAAAAGCTCTCTCTCACTCTGTTCAGGGTCAGTAAATTGCTTTTATTGATTCCCAACCGTAAAACTTACTTTTACAAATTCACAGTAACATGTTATCAACTATCGCTAAAAGTAGATTTTTAACTATCAAAGTAAATTATAGTCATGTTCTTTGAAGTAACTACTGAATGTGTCCTACTTCCCAACACATATCCTGGTTTTGGCCACCAGACAATTCAGCTTTTCATAATTGAAAGCAAAAAATTCAAGAAATAAACCTTCATTTCAAATAACTTGTTAAATATGCCCCAGTGATACCCTCAGAAATAGCATATTATGAAAAGAACTATAAAATTGACACACAGCAATATCTGAAACAACTGCTGTAATGTCCAAACTAATATTTCCTAAGTTGGTAGTATCCCTAAATCCATCATATCAGACAACTTTAAAATTGCATTAAGTCCTCATTACGCCACAACACTTTTGGGCTTAGAATAGAGCACAGAATATTCAGGACGTAGCATGAATACTGTGAATGGGCTGTGAGGAACCACCCATTATTCTCAGTTAGACTGCCTAGATAACACAAGTTCACATTCTACTTTCTAAAATTTTCTTTTTTATATGAAATATTAGCAGTATGTTTACTCTGTATTCTTGTACATTTGCTATTAGGTACTGTCAAATGCGCTTCAAGGAGCACCACAGAAATATAGCAGTTACATTTCAATGATTTCTTATTATCCTTAAGTGACCAAGCAGAGCACCCATTAAAGTTTTGAAGCTTTTATCTCTAAATATTTTATTTTCTATTATTTATTTTCATATCAGAAATGGAAAGCACAGTTTACAGAAAAATAATTAGGTCTTAATTACCTGAAAAATCGGCTATTTTCAGACTCCATTGAATGACACTCTCGCTTACTGCTACATACTTCTGCTGTCTTCTGAACATTAGTCCAATGAATTGGAGCCTTACAGAAAAAGACTCCCATTCCTTTTGGCCTGGCTTGCAAACGCCAAGACGTAAGATGTAATGGAACAGCAAAGGAATCTCCTGGCATAACCGCTGGAAGAACTACAGGTTCTGCAACCAAACAGAAGACAAAATACACACATCAAACCAGGTCCTTTGCTGAAAAGAAGCGTAAAATTTTCAGATAATACATGTCCTAAAACTTCAAAGCAACAAATTTAATTTTATAGTAAAACACTAGCTACTTTATATATGTTTCAAACACCAACCCATTGTTTCAAGTCCTATTAAAGATCTGGTAGGGGTGTAAATCTGAAACTGAAAACAAACTAAAAATTTGCTGGAGTTCAAATTTTATTTCCTAGGTCGCTTTAGTTAAAAATGCATATTCTGAAGAGACCTCACTCATTACATTTCAGGTACCTTACCAGTATACTGCTGTATTTCTAGACTGCACCTTTGCATGCACTTGACACCTACGAGACTAGTGCTAAAAGATACAGCACGCTACATATGGAAGAAATACAGGCCCTTCTTTACAGAGGCTCAGCTTTCCCCACCTACCTGTATAGTAAGGAAAAATTCTCTTGGGTTCTTTAGCTTACCTTGTTGACCACTTTCTTCTAAACGTTAGCCATTCCTCCTCCAGGGAGGACTACTTAGTTGTTAACCATTAGAGGCAGTTGATGAAGCTTCTTCAGGAGGGAACTAAAGATTTCATGTAGTATGGAATGAACACATTATAACACTTACTGTCAGGAGCAGAAGGACTGTCTAGTCTTAGTTCCATTGGTGTCTCCAGCTTGTTCTTTACAATCAAGGCTGAGCGCACAGTTATCACTTTCCGAGCACTACCTTCCATGGTAACTTCAAATACCACGCGAACTGGTGGCAATGAAGAAAACTGGAAGATATTTAAAAGAATTAAAAAACACATGTAACAATTTCACCTAGAAGAGGGATGCCTCAATTCTGCAGCAGTAACTGTTGAAGTAAAAACTTGTCAACTGACCAAGTGCAAGAGCTAAGGTATATACAATTTCATAATAATAGTTTATAATCCCGTATCTCATTTAATAATCACAAGCATTTCATCTGGACTCACCAAACTAATGGTTTGGAAAAATAAAAGTCCAAGGAATGGATTGGAGATTCAAAGTTTGGCCTATTACATTTATCATTCCGAATGAGGTGCAACTCTCTAGGAGATAAGAATGTGTCTGCAGATTTTACTTTGGACACTTCCTCAATATAGTGGGCCCTCTTTGTATTGAATGCCTTTTCCACTTTAAAAAAAGATGCATTCAGCAATGCCCAGTTTCTTCATTTCACATCACTACCTTTCTACACACAGAGCAAAAAATAAAATAAAATAAAATAAAAATCAATATCCTCAATGATATATACCAATATTAACACACACTTTTTTCCACATATACAGTGTATAACCATAAAACCTGTAACAACCACAATCTTTAAAGCAGCTTATTTCCTCCTCTGGAAACACTATCAAGATACAAAGCCACACTGCTTATGGACTGAAAAAACAAACAGACCGCCAAAAATCCAGAAACCCAACAAACAAGAACTCAGAATAAAAAAAAAAAAAAAGTGTCTGTGCCCTCTACATACAAAAAACTTTCCACTTATTTCAGAGTACTTAAAAAAGTCACCCCTAAATTACTTAAGAAAGCAGGTGACTCACTGCATTGATTTTCCTTTGGTTTCAGTATTTCTCTTTTCTTAGATGCAGACACAGAAGATCATTGCTTCAGTATGAGAGTCTTATTATGTGGCTATACACCTAGAACCCATGCTCCCTTAGACTTAAAAAAAAACAAACCAACCAACACCCCCTCTCCCCCCTCCACCCCCCAAAAAACCCCCATCCACCTGTAGTTGAGGAATCTTGCCGCAACTGAAGAGCAGATATAACATATCTGGGTACTAAAGCATCTCTCAGTTTGTGCTCAAGAAAGTAATTTTATAATAAAATACATTAGCCTATACAATTACCAGTCACTCATCATTCATACCTGTCAAAACTCAAAATTATGGTAGAGCTTTCTTAAAACATTTGTGTTTTCTTCTCTCTTAGCTGCCCTTCTACTGTGATGTTTGTCTCCTACATTCAAGTCATTGCCACTTCAGTCCTGAAAACCACATTTCCAAACGTGGAAACAAACTAAAACCACATATGGGCTGACATGCTGGAATTCACATACAAAAATTTAAGACCCATTCTCCAAACAATCATTTACATTGGTGAGGAATATTAAGTCATGGTAAATACTCATTCTGATTTGGAAACTCTTTCATTTGCTTGACTTCTGTTTCAATTCTATTGAAAAATTCCTTCAAGGATAGAAAAGCCAGTTCACTTGTAGAATTATGCCAGTCTTGTTTACGTAGCTCTAAAAAGTGAAAATATGTACTTACATAGACTTGTGGATGTATTATATTTGTTCTACTTATTGGGCTTCCAACCTGGGAGAAAAATAAACAAAAAAGTTACCAGTGTTCATTTTACATTGTTATTGTGAGTTGCAACACAGAACATCACTGCAGAAGAATAAGCTAAATACTTTCACTGATCTTTCTGATCTTCTCCACAAGTTTGAAAACATATCAGAAGTTCACTAGTTCAACCTCCCCCTCACCCTCACCTGCCACTGTCCCTAATATATTGGTTCTGTCATTAGAAGCTATGACTAAGAGCAGACTAACTCTGCTGATTACTCTGTTCACATTTTTGATATGTATAAAACCGCCAGTTAGTAATGCAGCATCTCCAAAGTCTCTCACTCCGAGCTAACTGGAAAGGAGACAAATCTCAAACAGCAGCTGCTTTAAGATCAAAGTCCTGGAAAGACCATTACTCTCAAATTACATGCTGCAATAAAGCTAACACTCAAAATCAGAACTTACTGTAGAAGAGGATGTGTTCTTGTCTGGTGCAGCATATCGGAAGAAGGTTCCAACTTTGTCTACAGACACTGGACTGACTTCTTCCCAGCCGTTTACTCTGACTTGCAACTGATGAATTCTTAGATCATGTGTGTGCCTACCAGTTTAGATGAAGTTAAATTACTATCAACCATTGTCTTACAATGTAAACACCAAACAGTACAAACCAAGTACATCCTCCACATTAAGGAAAAAGAATTTCACTAATTAAATGTGAAACAACTCCACTTCTTCTATTTCATAGATAAAGGCAGAAATAATTTGACTTTTATTCAACTGTTTCAACCTCCCTAATGAACATACAAAAGTATAACTAAGTGATATAAGCAAACATAAAAACCATGTTAAATATTTATCAATCAGTTCTTAACACATAAGCTCAAACAACCAAAATCTTCCACAAACCATAGTCCTATAAATGTCATAGGATTTGCAATTGAAAGCTCTACATCTTTCTAAAAGCTTTAAATGATCAAATCTCAGCTCACATCTATGAACTGCTCCCACTTATAATAATATAAGCTTTTTACTAGTCTATTGACAATTCCACTCTATATGAGTTTTCAATATTTAAAGACAAAATATTAAAGGATGATTAAATATCCACTTTTTATTTTAATATCTGCCAGTGTCCTCACAATTATGATCCTGAGTTCCATGTCAGTGTGTCAAAATACATCTCACAGCTTGGTTCCTTCACCTGTGCCTGAGTTTCCCTCTGGCTTCAAATTCAAATGGAATCTCTTCCCCAGTGATAACTTCTTGCCACTCACTGACATTATGGGCATCATCCAGGAAAGTCCCATTTTCCTCAGGAACAACACCTGGACTCCCACTGTGAGACAGTGCAGCCCTGTAAAGAGAATCACAGCGTTTTTACGAACTGACAAAGTGACTACTTAAAGTTACAGGTGGTTTTTAGCGTACCCCACTCCACAGAAATCCTACAGTTAACACATCACATAATGAATGCATATCTGACTGGTTTTTGAATCCCCTCTGGTCTCTTGAAAAATCTCTTTCTTACTAGTAAAACTATCTCACTGCCAAAGAAAACACTCTTAAGTAAGAATGACTGTGAGTTGCCTATGTTCCTCTGCAAAAAAACAAAACAACTGAAGACAATGGAGTTTGGTCCACAGAACCCTGACAAATTCTGTCAAAGGGATCTCAAAACAGCTTCTTACCGAGTAGGGGTTGTAGTTAGAGTAGCAAACCACAGAGTGCATCCAGTATGATTTCTTAGAGCAAATGGCACAAATGGCTGCCTACGTTTTGGAGTCTTCATTTCAGCTATAAAAACAGAATGAAGACATGTCTAAACATTTATGTGAGAGGCATTCCTTAAATGCTGATGTAGGATGAAGACACAATGGGTGGCGAACCACAGCCTGCACCGACTTCAGAAAAACAGGTATAAGCAACAGGATAATAAATTACTAAAAACATTAATAATTTTATTACGTTACTAGTAGTTTATTACGTTAATGGTAGAGTGAACAGAAAGCTTTCCCCTACATCATCTGTTTGCCTTAGTCCAACAACAACAAAAAAACAACAGGAAAGTAAATGGGTTTGAGATGTTAATTTGTTCCTTCATGTCAATATAAGTTACAATAAGTTATAATATATGAGGCCTCCAGTTATAACTAACACGCAGAAAACCCAACTAAGAACTCAAATCATAATCAGTGACATTCCTTCTGTATCCAAATGCTCACAAAGTATTAAACATGTATTTACTGCTAACTTGAGTAAAATTTATGTTCTATTTTACATGGGATTAATTCAGACTTATCGGTTACCCCACTTCAATTAATTTTGATTCTTAAAGGCTGAAAAGTAGAAAATACTCCTACTTAGAATAAAGCCTGCTAAAGAAAGGTGTGAAAAACAATCTGAATGAAACCAAAGTTAATCTGGTTTTGTTAAAATGCTGGGACTGCAAAAGTCTGATACAAGGAACCGCACCTACTGCATTTGACTGCTTTCAAGTACACATTATTAATAAGCAGACAAGTGTTACTCTCCTCTTCCCTACTGCAGTACTTTATGTCAATGAAAATACTGTGTTTGGACTTGTCAAACAAACAAACAAAAAAAATCCCAGTAATTACTTATAAAGGAAGATAAAAGCCTGCTCCATAAATACACATATCTTTCTGAGAAAGAGTAAGACGACACGCTCAATAAATCATCTGCTTGATGGAAAGGCAAGATAGAAATTAAATGTGTTCCACAGCATTTATTTGCTGTCACTCTAAAGGTTGACTGATAAGTTCAGGCATGTCACGTTCTGAGACCTACTCATCCCACGGCAGCATGCATTTAATTAACAATAACTTAAGCAGAAATGTACAGGGGCAAGGAGGGAGAGGCAAAGGTGGGCAGTTAAGTTTTTGAAGGAGTTACTGCTGACCACATTCAACTTTCTTCCAAATCAATAACAACAGATGACTATATTCCTTACATTATCAGTGGAGACTTAAATCTGATCCCTTCACAGTTTATGGAGAAAATTCTTTGCAGTTAAATGGCAAGAAGATTAAAGTTCTTCAAAAGGAAAACTTTTGCCAATTGCAAATAAAACAATCTTTTTAGCATTGAGCTTGATTCAGTCCAACTTTCTGGCTAGTTCTAGTTCTACAAAATTACAAACTAAAAGCCGGATTAACATTCACTCTGGCATTTAATCAGTTTCCAATTTATTTCTGAGAGACATTTAAAAATGAATTTTGGGGACTGTGGCCTGATTTTGAAAAGAAAGCACCCTATAAAAGTTGCATCTTGCAACTACCAACTGAAAATACATACTTCACCATTACAAGAAGGCTTTTTCCCCACAGTTAATTTAGTCATTTTCTTTAGCTGCAATATCATTAAAACTCAGGCAAAAAATATTTAATTTTTCTACAAAAACATCCTCCTGAATCATTCCCCAGAAAAATAAATGCTTTATCATTTTCCATTATATATATATATGTATACGTATATGTTTGGGGGTTTTTTCGCTTTATATCTATGAACTGTCTGCATACCACTCAGAGTAAACATTTGTAAAGGGCAATATAAACCAGCTACAAATGTAGATTTATAGAAAGCTTTTCCCCCTTTTATTTGTCAGCTTTTCCACATGGGAAACATGCTTAGCAAGTGTGCCGATTTCTTTTCCACAATGCCACAAATTTTAAAATCAAACTTTAAACTGGATGGTTTTGCCCAAAGACAGTAGTGTCAAATATAAAACAAACAAATTAACAGGTCATTTATGAAGGCGGCCTTATTTGTTAAGGCTCATTGAAAACAGATTAAGTTGCTTCTGAAGGCATCCTAATGTTTTAAATAGCTAAATATGAATGCTGATTCAAGCATAAATATGTATATTGAACATATTGTTAGATCTTTTTTAGAATATAAAACTTAAAATACTTGTTGAGATGTTTTTACCACATTGTATCATCTATCTAGAAAATAGACATTGAGTATTTAACAGTTCATATCCCCTGCCTCAAAAAGACAGCTGATTTTCTCACACAGGCTTAGTTATATTGCTCCCTTCTTTCTTGAAGGGCCCATAGAGGAGCATGAAAGATAGGATGAAAGGCTAAAGTGAAGCAACTTAAAAGCAGAGCTCTTAACTTTCACAGAGGCCAGTTTACTGGCAAGTCACACATACAACACTATTTACTGTGTAAGAACTTTCCAAGACAAGGAAGAAAAAACCTTTTTGTCTCTCTCTGCTTTACAGTACCTCTAGCATAGATCTGATGTTCTAGGTTAGTCAAACTGGCTGTACTCCTAGTTCTAAGGTAGACAAGAGGAAGGCCTGGCAGACAGGAAAGACAAAGTTAGCAGGTAAGAAAAAACGCAGATATATAGGTAGATTATTCACCATCATGCATCAGGAAAGACAGAGACAGTCAGCATCATGCAAACAGTGTATGAGCGCCTATCCACTTGCTTATACTAAGCTAGCATGTGAGTTGCTAAATCTTCTTCCAGAAGTAGCACTGGAAGAAAAGCTGAAAAGAACTGCCACCTATCATGAGCTTTTTGAGAATTGTTTCACCAATATAATAGCATTTTTTCCAGAAACTAAGTCATTTAAGTCTTTGAGGCTTGGGGGCAGGGCAGGGGGAGGATGAGGTGAGGGGGAGAATCACATTTGAACACACAACAGTAGAAAGCATGTGAGCAACTGGTAAAGATTTATCTAGCTGAGCACTTTTTAAAAGAACACATTTTCATACAAATATGAATGACTGAAACATAGCAAAGCTGTTAATAGGGCTCTTGTCTTCATCTTTACTATATGCTTTGAAGTGCATTCTTACCTATACTGCTTTCAGTCATGTTATGTCAGAAGTTACCAACCTCCCAGTTGGGAAGGATGGGGAAAATCTTTCCTGTGAAGTCATTAATGTCATGTAAAAGAAAAAGATTATCTCTAAAAAATTTGACAGATGCTATCTCTGCAGAATTGTACATACTCTAAAATCAATACTCTTATTCGGTCTTTTTACAGGATAGTCACCCATTAACTGAGAAAGGGTGATGAAAAAGGAAGCAAAACTAGCAGTGCCAAGTTCATGCTCAAAGCTAAGTAGCCAGAAAGTTCTTTTTCAAGGATTTAATGCAATTTAACAGAAACTATCATTTTTTTCTTTTTTGCCAAATGTCTCTAACCATGTATTATATGCAGCGAAGACCAAATACTTATATTTGTAATACTTTAGACAAATGACTGCATATGTCAGGAGTGTTTCAAATAAAGAAGTGCGATAATGAATGTCATACTCTGCCCAAAACATGGTGGATCCACAGAAGAGCCCATCCAGTCTTCTGAACTGATCACATTGACTTCTTTGTCCTGTTTACAGTAATCTTCCATCCATGATTGTTTGGTACTTGTGTACTGTTCTAGAGAAATATAAGCATAGACAGTAAATGTTTGCCAAGGTGGCAGTAAATAAAGTAATTGAAAAGTATGTTAAATTCATGAAGCTGAAATTACTCCATTTTCATGGCAAGGGTAGTTCACTTCAAGTTTTACTTCACTGCTTTTTCTAAGAGCTAAACATAACCTAAAAGCAAATAATAGCTCATGAAATCACAGCAGCATCTTCGAGAAGACTTTCTTTTTCTATTCCTAGGAGTAAGGCATTTTATTTCTTTTTCAGTAAGATTCCATATTCTCAAGATACTCCTGTGGTAATAGGAGAGCTCCCTCCCAGGGCAATTAACCTTAATTATTTTTACGCCAGAAGCAGTTTCTAATAATTTTAAGAGGTACATGCACATTCCTGCATAAATATCTGACACCAATGAAGTCCTCTGGCAAAGGCACAATATTCATCATATGCTAGTCTGCTGGCACCACTAGTAGTAAAAAGCATCGTGGGAATTCTTAGCAACCACTGATCAGTGTCTTCTCCTTCTGCCTTAACCCCCTCCGTCTCTGCCAACCCCATAGGCCTTGCTGGAGAAATGAATAAATAATCAAGGAACACGGAAGGCTCTCCTATCATCTCAGCCATTTACACCTTTGATTTTAAGCACCAACTATCTAGACTTACACACAGAATAAGTTATATTTCCGGGCAACGTATGTAACTATAGTCTCTCCGCTAACAACACAGAAGCTTATATCTGAAGTTTCAGTTAACGATGAACAAAATATTTTGATTTCCCCAGGTGGGAACTGACAGCTCAGGTTTTCACAGATTACAGAACTGAATGAGCAGTTCCCCCCTATGCCTGTCAATATACTGAAAATTTATGAGCTTATCAAAACATTTTTAAAGTACTGTAAAGCATAGAAAGCTTGTTTCTGATCAAAAATAAATGTCAAGTAATATGAATTTGACAGAATTCATATGACAAGAAAAAGATTTCCTACTAAACTCCAAAATACGTAGCTCAAGCTTTTACACTTTCATAGTGCGTGATAAAATATAGGTTGCCTAAATGCACACCTGTGTACAATATCATCTTAAGAATCTAGGGGCTTGTGCCAAGTCTCCCTTCTCTTCATCCATGGGACACGAGCAGGACTCAGTTAGAAATGTCTATCATTTCAGTATATTAAAAATGAGACACTGTAATGATGTTCTCTGGCAATCTTCTTACACACCTATGAAGACGGATGTGATGTTTATATCCAAACGGTGTTTAGCCTTTACTTCCAGCTTCAGGCGGGAAGGGTGGAGACGGCTCGAAGCTTGTTGTTGCCAAGAAACTGAACATGGCCACGGCTCAATAAATGGTTCCCAGCCTGAGAACAAACAGAAAACACCACATGTATTACATGTTTGAAGGCCATGCTGGAATGCTGTTTACATACTTAAGCATTTAAGAATGCGCCTTCAATAATGAGATCTTTTACTTTCAATCCGCATTCAAGATGAACTTGTAAACCTACAGATTTAATTTACTAGCTAATACAAAGATAATTCACAGATAATTCTTGAGGTTGTTACTATAAATTCTGTAACAAAAAATTTTAATTGTTTCTCAATTCAGAGAAAACACACAACTAAGTTATTTAGTTTATCAGTGGCTGACCTATGAGTATAGGTCAAATCCCAAACTTCTTTTTTTTAATTAAAATATGAATTAGGATGGTCTCATTATGCATATCCATTGTCTTCAACCTAATCCCCCACCCTCATGTGCTTTTTTTCCCCCCTGAAATAAATAAATGAACTGAATGCAAAGAAATGAAACATCAAAAAAAGATGAGTTAACATAGAGACAGCTAATTACATAAAAGGACTATACCATCCAAGGACATGCCAGTCAGCATGAAATAATTTCAGTATAACTATTATATCAGCAATATATTTTTTCCTCCCCCTCCATCACATATTAAGTTGGGAAATCTTCTTTCCTTTTTCTCCTCAGGATCATGTGTTTACCCAAAAACATTTCACACTCCCTTACATGCATTTCATGTTGGAAAAACTTCAGGGTAGTATAAGACTGCTTTCCTAATCTTAAAAAGAAGGAAAAAAAAACCCAAACCCAGTATCTTACCTGAAAGCTCACGGTTATAATAATCTCCAGAGAGTATAAAATGAGCATAGCCTTCAGGGTTGGCTCTCAAATGTTGTAGAAAATTCAAACCTACCACAAAAGTGAGCATTTTACTAATGTAAAACAAGTATGATCAAGTTTCCCTATTTAGAGAAATGTTAATAAGAAATGGAAAGTTTTTGCTTCGTTTTTTAAATCCAAATAGCACAAAAAGCCCTGCATAATACTCTTTAAATGACAACATTTATGAACAACCATGCTTTATAACACTGAGCCTCCCTTGGGTTCTGTTCAGGACAGATTCCTTCTGCTATGGACGTAAGAAGGAGTAAGCACAAACTTAACGCTCCAGGGATTGTAGTCTGCTTATGGTATCCTCCTCCACACAGTAAAATTAGACCTGTGGTCAAAGGTTCTGATTATATTTCATCTACACTAATACGTAGACTGAGAAATGACAAGAATTATCATAGTAAATAGATGACTTCTCCCTAACCACCATTATTTACCACCAGACTAAGCAGAAAACATGCCACATTATCTCATTTGGTGATCATGCTCTGAACAAACCTACTAAAATGTGATCAGACATTTTCTACTAGGAAAAAAAAAAATGCTTAGTTACATTTCAGAAGCAGCAACCCTAGAAAACTGTAGTATCAGAGTACCACTACAACAAAACGGGAACAAGTTTCTTTGCTGTGTTCACAATCTTTTAAAAAAATTCCTAAATATTCTTCCTATCTGAATTTTACTTGGTTTATCATTTCATCTTATCTTGACTTCCCAACTAGTAGCATAATTAAGAGATAAATATTAATAATAAATCATGCATTCTGAACCTTGGCATTCCTACTTGTATTAAGGTAGCATTTATATCAACCTTTAGCAATCTGCATCAGATAGTGAAGGAACTGACTGCAACTAAATTATAGCTCTTTCTTCTCAAGCACTGAAAGGTATAAAACCTAAGTATCAAGTAGCAGAGACACTTAAGAAAACCAGCACAATCATCATTAGAACCAATTAAGTCTTTGAAAGCTTCTTCCTGAACCAGCAGTCAGAAAATAGGAGGCCTGCATGATAATTTTCAGAGAAAATAATTATAGGTTGCTTAGCAAAGAAAATGCTGTCCTCTCTCTTTTGCATTATCTGTACATAAAACACTCAAGTAGCTCAGCTGTCCACGTGTTAATGGAATACAGCCTTCTCCACAACCTTTCAGCCAGATTTAAAATGCTAGGAGGCCACTAATAAGAAGAAAAAAAGACCATGAAACACACAAAAAACAATCCACCCAAAACACCCACACCCACACCCTCAACCCTTTCCCCCAGCCCCCCTTTTCATAAATGCTTCAAATGACCTCCTTCTTCACCCCAAAAGTAAGCTATTTTTAGGGAAGCAGAAGTCTGATTAATCAAAGAACAATTGACACTGCATACTGACAGACAGTAATTTAATGCAACTCATTCAACAGAACAGATACTCACGTGAAAAGGTCAACTCAGCAAGGGGGACATCACAGTCCATGCAGTCATCAATAAAGCAAATACATATATTTTCTGCTTTTATTTCCACTCCAGAGATGAACTGAAAAGGCGCAGTCCCACTATCTCGACCAGAAGATGTAAGGGAAAGCGATTTCAAAGGTTCGGCATTCTTAAACAACCAACTTGCTGCTTTTTTCAGCTCACCTTAGAAGATAAAAACAAAGCAATCATCTCTTACTTTCTCAGTGAAATGTATTTAATGTAAAAAAAACCATAAAACCAAATTAATTGTTTCACCTAAAAAGTATAGTAAAGCACAGAAACAGTACTTAAATGTGTTCTATTTAATAAAATAAATATGATGAAATTATAAATACAACAGTGTTCTCTAGAAATAAGGAACGTTCTTTAAAGCTGTAAACTGAGTAGCAACATAACGTACATCTGTATTAATACTATGAATGCCTATAAATGAGATGGGAAACGTGACAACACTAAAGAAAAAGAATCTCTTGCTTGAAAGCTTCCTCTTCTTTCCATGTATTGCACGCAGAAATAAATAAAACACATGATTCAAAAGAGGAAGATGAAAGAAATAGGTAAATCACTGAAAAAAAGAATTTAGTCTTAAAAGGGAAGAAGAATCTTTTGGTGGTGAGGGGTGTGCATGTGTGGGGAATCAAGCCGTGTAGCATTCCTGCAGAGAACTTAGCTCACCGCATTACAAATAAGGGATACTAACATAGCAATCTAGAGTGAGATGCATTATGAATAGAAAAACTCTGTGTTTGGTGACCAAAAGAGACTAAAGTACACAGACAGAGCAGCAGAACAGAAAAGTGAGAATGCTTAAGAAGATGCACACATAGAGCCAATTTCGGTAGTTGCAAGCCAAAGTAAAATAGAGAAGGAATACTGTCTGTACATCAGCTACCTCAACATCTGAGTATTTTTACTTAATCACAAGTTAGATAACATGAGTAATCTGAAAGATCAGCTAAAAATATTTGAGGTTACCTTGGCAGATCAAAAGAGCTTTACGACAGTCTTCCATACTGAATCCCAGCTCCTGAAGGCGAGCCAGCTGTACCTCTATAATTAAACAATTAGGCAACCATAAATCCTTTAGAGTTATCTACTTAACTTGTTTTAATTTCTAAAATTTATTATATGTCAATAAAGTGGCTTTGAGTCAGCATTACTTTTACCAAAAACAATCAACGTTTACATTTTAGAATATGGGCTAGTTTTATTCTCTTACAGTACGTTAATGTCCTTCACTGATTTCAGTTTCAACTATATTTTTTAAATACCACCTCTTCACTCAGAACACAATTCCTCATCTAGTTTCAGCCCCCCACGACTCTCAAGCGTAGTACCCGAAAAGAAAGCCTTTTTCACTTTTGTTCATTTCCTCATTTTTGTCAGGCAGCGGTTCCAATTACAGCCAAGTTTTAGCTTTCAAAAAGCAACTTCACCAAAGCAAAATAAAAGGTTGCTGTTCATGAAGAAATAGAAACCATCATAATCTCCAGCTACTTCATTATCAGTTTAAACAACTTGAAGCACACTGCTTTACACATTTGCTACCTAACTCTTAGTCCATCATGATGATGTATGATGACAAGTGATACTGATTAAAACTTAATGTAATACACTGTCACATTACAAACAGATAAATTACTCTACTTTTTTGATATTGTCAGTCTAATGCTATCATCAGATAATTCAAATCATTATGCAATAATCTTCATTTCATTGAAGCTACCAACACCTTTTTTTGTTAAAAATGAAGTCTAACTTCACACTGCAGAAGCCTCCTCTAGCCATAAAAAATGGCTTCACTGTGACAGTTAAAAACATACCAAGAACAGGATCCAACGAACGTTTGGATGTCTCTTTGTTTTCATATGTCAAGGAGGAGGTCTCATTAACCAATACTAAACTAGAAAGATTAGCAGTACTATCAGCAACCAATACAGTGGAGTCAGACACAGCTGCACTAGTCTGTTGAGGAATGGACTTCGCAATGGCCAAGAACAGCTGAACATCATTGTAGGACAGTCTGATATCCAGTGCTTGCAACTGAATCTAAATGAAAGTTTAGAAGAAATAAGATTGAGTTGCCCTTTTCTACACATTCTTCTTTTATATCATAGATAATAACAAAACATTTCCCAAAGGAAGACCAAAATTTAATATTGAAATATGACAACACTGTTTTAAAGCTCCAATAGTAAAATTACCAAACTTCCATCACTATTTACTAACGGAGTCCTGGAGAAAGATTTTTTTTTCATTATATATGCTTTTAGTTACTGTTCTGCTTTTGTATAAAAGCTGCCCCTAATTTTCCCATTAATAAACAGTAAGAATGAGATACAGAAAATAAAATCTTTTGCTTTCCTTCAGAAATCAGTTACTATCTGACATGCCTGTATTATAAGTCTACATTTTTTTCACTATTAATTTCTGTATTATATCCCAGAAATCACTCTCTCCTCACCAGTAAAAGCATTTTTTGCATGCTTGTTTCTTTGCCTTTTCCTTTCAGGCAGAATTGAGCTTATTCTTTTCTTATACATTTGAAAGTATTCCATTGAATTCTTGGGCTTAAAAAAAATATCCCTGCAAGATCACAATCCAGTATTCTCTATTGCACACAGTCTCGCTCAGTCATTTATATTACCTCTAAAATAGGAGGAAAATCCTCACTGTTGAAAGCATCCAACAGTCCTGAACCACTTGGGTAGGAAGCATTCCCAACAAGTTCCATCTGAATTTGTACTGGATCAATAATTGACAGTGCAGTCTCTTGCTCATTTCCTAACCGGCATGAGAAAACCTAAACGATTAGAAATAGTGCAAAAAAAAGTTACGATCTGAGAAAATAAGCCTGCAAGAACCCTGAAGTCAAAGAATATCTACCACAAAACAGCATAAACTATAGCCAAACCATTCTCTGTGGACAATTTCTTTACAAACTTTAAGACAGCAAAGAACCCCAAAGGCTTTCCAGATAATGTATTCCAGTGCCTAGCTGCTCTTCCAATTCAGGAAAAAAGATTCAGATATCCAAGCTAATAACTCCTTTACAGCAGAGCTTTCGTCCACCACTCCTCCATGTGTGATGGACTTGGTTTGTTCCACTTCATTGTTTGTTCCTCCACTTCATTGTTTGCTCTACTATGAACTTTTACTTAATGCAAGGATCTTAACAAGGAAGAAGTTCCTTTAATCAACAGAAATTCCTAGAGTGAGCAAGTTCTTTTAAACTTTCCCAACATATTACATATGCCTCATCACTGAACTTTCTTGTTGCTCTCCTCTGAAATACTCAGAGTTTCTTCAGGTATTTCACCCAGGGCTGGCCACAGCATTCCGGCTGAGGTCTTACCGCTGCTGGCTAGAATGCAAGGATCACTTTCCATACTTAACCTCGCAAAAGACTCCTGCTTATATATTCCATTTGCTTTTATTGCGATGGCATGATACTGTTTGTTCATCTCAAGTCAGTTATGATTATAGCCTGTGAGCCCTTTTCTGAACACACAGGCTTCTGTCTACCCGGTCAGTCCCCAACTTTCAATGTGCAACTGATTTGGCAGTTGGTGTTTCAGTGTCTTAACAGAGACAACACAAAAACATTCTTAAATCTGCTGCAGAATGAGCGCGCTTGATATGGAACTGACTCACTTTAAAAATAAATCTGTGGATTATTCCAGTAGTAGAACAGGTTGTACTCATGGCTTTCAAATCAAATATTAATAGTAAAGTACCTTCACTAGTTAATCTAATTTTAGACTTGTTATAAAAGAACAATTATTTTTTCTTACCTCAATGCCAAACAAACTACCAGAGAAAGGACGATCTAACAACTTTGGCTTGTAAGTGAGAACAGTAGTCCCCTTCAAAATAATTGCACTGGTATCAAAACAAGACATGTCTTCAACAACCACAAATTCAGTGCCTGAACAAAACAAAATCATAAATAAAACATGGAAATTTGAAATGCCATTAAGCCATTTTAAGCATCTCTGGCAGGATTAAAGAACCTGTTTTCACTAGCACATGGCTTTTAAACAGTGAAGTACCTTAAAGAGGCACCATCAGAAAACAATGCGTTTACCTGTCACATTGACCTTAACTTCCAGCTGTTTTTCTGTAGACACTTGTAGAGATGAACGTTTTGTAACAACTCCACTTTTCACCGTTTTTGGAACTACGGTTGTTTCACTGCTATAATTGCGTTGCCGGGAAGGAAGGAGATTTTCCCGTTTTTTGGTATCCCCAGGAGTATATAAAAAGTCATGAACAAGTAACAACCAGTCAAATATTAGAAACACGCGAAGGTTGTTCAAAACAACTGTGAAACTGGAGGAATCCTTAGTAGACCTATTAAGAGAAGAGTATACTTAACATGAATTTTACATTTTGCATAATCTATTTTCTACATTAATTTCAACAGAAAGCTTCTAGTAGCTGACAAGTAAGAACTACATAGAACTTTATAGAGATACACTTAGTTTACAGAGTGTCTGACCTTAACTTTTCTTTTTCTTTTTTTAAACAGATTGAAATTCAACTTGCTGTACGCACAGCAACCTAACCAATCTCAACTCCAAGAAACTTCGATAGCTTCTAAGCTATAATGTTATAAAAGGTGAATTGAAAGACACTATGCAACAAAAAATTAACTTATAAAAGCATCTTCATATATGAGGATTAGTAATTCACAAAATGTCAGTTCTTAAAACTGAACTTTTTTTTTTTTTTTAAACATCTGTTCAGTATCAAATCTAATGTACAGCATGTGAAATTTGAACCTGGCTTCATGCCCCTCTGAAAGATCAGACATACAGCGTGTTTCCTTTCACACCCTGATAGCGTTTTGTAGCACAGGAAGCTTCTTTGTCATTCAGAAAAAATGCTAGCCTGACTGAACTTTTAAGCATCGCATTTTAAGAGAGATAAAAGTGTTTGACTTCATGATCTAGACTATCAATTACATCTGGTCATGCTAATCAGAAAATAAGCCACATGCTTAAATACTATGAAACAATTTTATATCCGACACATTCTGAACTAGAAGAATCTCTTAAAAAACTAATTCCTTTGTGAGAAGCAGCCTGCCTGCATTACTTCCAACAGGAAAATCCTTTAATCCAGCCCAGCTCTCCAGACCATTTCCAAAAGGCATGAGCCAGTATAACACTATCACCGTGCTCTGCACAAGCTTATATCTAGTGCCAATGATACTCTCACCAGTAAAAATGTAACACATGCTTATGTAGCTACAATTCAAAGGCATAGCAGTTGTGGAGAGAAGAAAGGGGAAGGAACCACATCACTCAAACCAGATTAGGCTTTATTGTGCAAACTAACCTCCAATCATGGCAGACACCGGATCAACCATTACATGCAACCTTTGAAGTTTTTTTAAAAAAATCCTATCACAGTTTAGGTTTATTTAAATGGAAATCCTGGAGCCTTTCTGAATGCAAACTTATTCTATCAGCACTTAAAAGCTTCATACGATCTCCAAATCCATACAACAGATTGCTTAAAAATTCTAAGAACAGACACCTTCAAAATTTTCTATTGGACTAAAATACAGTCACATCTTTTTTTAAACCTACATTGCTCCTGCAACTGTTTCAGAAGGTATCATACTTACTCTCAAAAGAACAAGTTAGAAAGCTGAGTTTGATCAGTGAGGCTGGTCAGAAGTGAGCACAACATAGCACTAGTCATCTCACTTCACTTTTCATTAGGTAATATCCCTCAACAAAAAAACATGCTGATAAAGTTAAATGTTGACATTATACTTTATACCACTGTCTTCAATATTAAAATGAGAACAAAATGGATTCCCACACTCTGATGCTTTTAAGCATTCCAAGAGATTTAGATGATAAAAAACAACATAAGAGAATACAAAACAGAACATAAGGACTATGTTTTTTAAAAAGAGGTGCCATTTCTGTATTTATTTGATTCTCTCAAAAAGGCAAGAGTGACACCTACTGGAAAATGGCTTCTGTGCCAGAATATAATGAAATTAATTCTATAATACAACTACATGCAAATATAGAAGTGACAGACCAAGTATGGACAGACCTTTTAAGGAAACTCAGCTTTAACTTGACTGATTTTGATAGGCCAGAACTTAACCCAATGCATTTACACATTCAAACCTAACATTATTTTCTCATTGTTGCAGTAAAAACAAACAAAAACAAAACAAAACAAACAAACAAAAAAAAACCTAAAGCCCAACAACTTTCAGTTAATCAAGACCTGCAGATTGCGTTCTATCAAGTACCACTTGTCACCCCAAGAAATGCTTTCAAGTTAAAATATAAAGCCAGCAAGAAATTTGTCTGCATGAATAACAGCTATATTAAGGACAAGACACTCCTGACCCAAAAATGTCATTGAAAAATGTAAAATAAAATAAAATAAAATAATCCCAGAATTACCAACCTGAAGTGCAATTCAATCTGGATTGCTCCTGGACTACTCGTATTCTTTGATGACTGAAAGATGCAATTGAATACATTGGGCACGCCTGCAGCAGTCTTCTGTCCAGCATAACGTGTGTCAAATGCCATCATGGAATGAGAAACCAAATTTACAGACTTTGTTGCATTTGAACAGCTTTCATAAAGCAACTTGGATTTCTTAAAATCAAACCTAGGAGAATAAAAGCAAAACATTGCATTTAAGAGTCTTACAACATATTTATTCCAAGAAGTCACTTAGTTTAAAGTACACATGACATACAGCTAATACCTTTCATATATGTATTTTCTGTGACATCTATAATCACGATATATCAAGTTATTAAGACACAAATTGGATTCCTACTCTATTTAATAATATTTTTCACTGATATAGAACCTTCTGGATTAAAAATGCATGGCAGACACCCTCTCTGTTTTTCAAGATTTCCCTTCAACACTTTCTTAAATAGAATACTATTTGTCTTGGTTGAGTCAACTGATTAGTGCACTGTGATTTCAAGAACAGCTAGAAAGATGCAGCTGGTACCTTCTGACTAGTGACATTCCCTCCCATTTTTCAGACAATTCAAGCTCTCAGTTTGGACTCCAAATAAGGAATGCTGTTTCAATTCATATTTTCATGTATTACGTTAATTCTTGTCCTCTAACATCTTAGAGGAACGTAGCATTTAGAATAATGTATTCAATAACAAAAGAAAATTCATACCTTGCTAAGGAGCTGCAACCATCTTTTCCTTTTGGATCCATCAGTTCCAGGCTCACATTAACCATGTCAATGAGAAAAGACATAGAAGTATATACTTCTCCACTCAAAACCGTCTGAAAATGAAAAACACCAACATTCCTTTTAAGAACATCTGTTTAACTTTTCATTTCTGAATTAAGAATTTTTACTTGGGACAAATGCAAACAGTTATAATATACTTTCTCCTTGAAAGAGTTTCATTAACCATTGCTGGACAAAAATCACATTTCAAAACACTGTAGCCTCCAACTTGAACAATGTCTTACAAAACAAACAACATACAAACAAACCCCACCACAAAACAGCCAACATTTCCTTCAAACTGTTTCAAGTACCTTTTATTATTAAATCAGATTTGTAGCTTCTGAAACTATTACAAAAATTAATCTCATTTAGAGTTTTAGGAGAGATGCCTAACATGAAGAACATACTAGTATTAGGAGGACTTTACCCATCCTTTCCTCAGATCTTAAGAGGATCCTAGACGCTTCCCAGTATTTTTCCCCTGGCATGGGCATGCATTTGCTTCTCAAGCAAAGAGTACAATCGTGCAACATAAACAGTACTTGGAACCCCCACAAGACTGGGAGAAAACATGTTATTTAACAACTTATTCTCAGTAATAAGGACAAATGCTGATCTACTCCAGATGAAATGCTGCCCAAAGTCTTCCTGAAAGGATAGGATTTGACAGCAGCCCTAAGAGACAGGTGATACTTGGGAACAGGCTCAAAAATATGGATGGCTGTGCTGTGAAGCCTTTATTACTGAAATTCTTCTCTCAGATCTGCCAGACAAAAGAGGGCTTTTGACACAAACAGAAAATAGTACATGTTCCATTTAATCTTTTAGTCAGTCTTCAAGAATTTCACAGACCCCATGGGAAAGGGATCATGAGCCTGCACATGATGACAAGATAGTCTTTAAGTCCCTCCAAAAAATTCCATACAAATGGAAAAAGCTTAAGCTTGTTAACGTGCCCATAATATATAGCAATAACAACTCACCTTAAACATTCAAGAAAACAATTGATAAAGTTTTCATTGATTTATTAACTTTTTTCCCCACCAGTACGTTTCAACATACCTAACAATAACTAACCAATACAAGCAATGGCTGCTGTTTCTTCCATATCTCTCAAAACTCTAAAGTCTCAGAAACATGAAGTGGTAAGAGCAAGTCGTGGCTGAAAGGACAACCTGACCTGTCATTATACTAAGACAAACCTGAATTTCCAGCAGTATCTACAGAGAAAAAGGTACAGAACCATCACCGTTCTTCTGCCTAAATCTTTTTATTTACCAGTCAGTCTCACAAACAACACAACAACTTTGAGAGATGTTTAGTCTAATAGGAAAACAAAACAAAAACAAAACATTTCAACACACAATTTCAACTGTGTAAACCCACAATTCCTCTTACATGAATTCTTGGATCCTGCAAATCATAAGGTCGCATGAACTCTTCAATAGGTTCCCCAAGATTGTTCTCCAGAAGTCCACGAATAAGTTTATATTTAATCAAATCTAGAGAACAATGGACTGAGGACAGATTGCCATGTATCGATATGTCCGCAACTGAATGACTTAGCTCTCTACAACAAAAAAGGAAAAAACACAGTATTTCAAGGTGCTATAACAGAGCAGGTAGTACTTTAAGATACAACAGAAGGTAGGTAAAACACTGCAAAACATTTAGGCAAACAGCATAAAGCAATCCTGTTTCCATCAACTCACTTGTCTAAGTTTCTCTCTACTTGTAACTTCAGTCTGAAAGGTTCTGTTAACAGGCTTCCTCCTGTCTGCCTGACAAAGTAGGACGGAAAGGTCAAATCTGCACTCGTATCTTCCACAGCTTTAGAGTACTCCCTCTGACATCTCTCTGCAGCAAATATGTCCATGTCTTGCAGATCAACCATAATGCAGTCTAAGAGGCAGATGTGATCCTCTACAAGTGCACAGGAGATAATACATTAAGCAAGAGTAAAGAGTATGTACAAAATTAATGTAACTTACTCCAAAAAGAAGTTTTTACTCATTATTCTGAAATTATTCTGATTTTTTTTTTTTATTAAAGAATTTTTGTTCACGCTCATCAATACCTGTAACTAGCAAATACCAAGCAAATACCAAGCTCATTCTCAGGTAAATGTTAACTTGTAAATAAGAGTCCCACAGTACTCCTTATATGCCTGCAAAACGCATTTGAAATGCACCCAGATTGCAGATTTTTTTCCTCCAGAATCTGAACTACACATCTCTAATCCTTTAAGTTGCAAAAAGCCACCTTGAAACTAAATTTCCTTTTAAACCTACAACCAGTATAAGAAAATGGAATTCTGAAAATTAAGGTTTCTGCACTCGTTACATAAATTACTGGTTAGGAAATTGCAAAGACACAAATCACATAACCCAAAATCTACCCACTATTCTCCTACAAGACAAAAATATTTAACTGTCCTCCCAGTTAATATTGCAACTTTTCTTCTAATGACATTCCATATTAAAAGTACACTATATATGAATAACTATATATGTAAGTATATATAAATTTCTATAGTTATGATCATGTCAGATAATGTATTTAAGTAGTTTATAAAGTAAGATTATAAATTAAGCCTCTAACAAATTTCTACTGCTCTAAGTTTCTGAGGTAAAACACACTGGATTACTGACAAGCGTAACAAGGAAAACAATTTACTAAGCAGATATATATTCTAAAGAGTTCTAGAAGGGTCTTTACAACAAGTGGGAGACAAGCATCTTAAACTGAAGCCAACTCTAAACAAACAAATATCTTTAGGTTCTTTATATCTTTAGACTCTTTAGACCCAGAGCCTTACTTTTTCAGTCTGTTTTCAGTGTCACATAAGATATATGTGAAACACTGCAGTGTGAAAACTGCACTGTGTCATTTTATACAGAAAAAGAAGAGCTAAATGGGGTTTCTACCATTTATCACATACCTGGGCTGTCAGGATTTGGCACAGCAGGTATTTTCAATTGTTGCCCTTGCTGTTTACTCAAGGTATTCAGCACAGGCTCACTCTTCAGCCTAGAAATGTTTGTTCCTGATGATTTTTTCATGAACAGCCCTTCTGTCACTACTTTTGATTCATCTGCACTTGTCATTTTCTTCATGCTGTGCTTTGGGGTTCCCAAAGGAGATGAAAATTGAACTGAATCCTGCTAATGAAAGCAATTCTGTAATTAACAATGGATATTTACCTTAAACACTAAGGAATCAATACAGCAAGACTGAAGCTGCGACAATCACTGTCAAAAAACTAAGCATCCTATGTGAATGCCAGTATCTTTTACCACTACCAAAAGATAGTCAAGCTCTTTTCCTTTCATCTTAGCAGCAGATTAAAACATTTTCTTTAAAAAAAAAAAACAAGCTTACTTCAGTAATATTTTCAAAAAGCTGTGAAACATTTTCAATGAGAAATTAATTTCAAATGAGTAGTTTTAGCACAAAACCAAAGAAAAAACCCAACCCTAAAAGAAATTAATGCGAAGTAGCGCGCTAAGACTACCAAGATATCAAGTATTTCTGTAGAATAATGATTGCTAAATATTTAGAAGCTATTTTTTCACAGCATAACATGGGCTTTCTTCAAATGATGAAAACACGCACAGTGATTTCTGCAAGATCATGTCAGTAACTTAACATTTTTATTAAAATAAGTGAATGAACACATCTCATATACCTGAAGTTAGCTTTTTACGCACTCTAGATACTTTAGTCATAATATCAAAAGTGTCCCAAACTTTTTCTGCAATAGTTAAGTCTAAGATGGAATAAATCTTTACCCTTATTGTTCAAATACCCACAGGTGAAAAAAAGAAAGGCTCGTTACAGCAGTTTTTAATATTTTATCCCTCCTCCCCCACATATCCAGTGGAACTCTTACAAGCTTTTTCACATTCAGAGAACGCTATCTAGCACCAAAAAACTGAAAAGTGTGTGATCTGCTCCATACTGACCAAATGTGTCACGTCAATGTTAAGGGATTTATTCTCCCAAAGAAGTTGCACCAGTGGAATAGGTTTACACACTACCTTTATACCCCAAAGCCAATTTCAACATGCACTTAGTTTACCCTGATTTGAATCTGTGAACCTCATATTTCAGTTTTACACAAGTTGATTTGCCCAAGCAAATAACCATCTGTGTTTACTAACCCACTTGCCTCCTTACTCTGTGAATGCTGCCTTTCCCATAACTGCAGTATTGCTACAATCATTTGCTGTCTTATTTTCGTACTCAACCTCTGATATCACAGTATAATCCTTTCCCATAAGCCTTCCTTTTAGTTTCCAATTATGAATTTTAATAATTATTGTTTGGAAATTTTCATTACAGCCATGATTAAGAATTATAAATTTAGAAATTTGAAAACATTAGTCTTTAAACTTATAAAGACAGGAGTGAAAAGTACATGCAAAGAAAAATCATATCACATCACTTATAAATCTATGAATTTACACAGTACATCCAAACCAGTAGCTCCTCAGACATGCATAAACAGCATAACACAATAAAATTAAATCCAACTCTTAGGGAATTCTGCAAAGTCTTTACAACAAAACCATACTTTAATATTTCAAGGAACTTCTTTTATTAGAAATAATTTATAAATGAATGAGGAGCACCTGAACACTCCTATAAACATGTGAAATACCTCAAATAAAATGGGATCCTTGTACGCATTTCCTTGTAAAATCAGATCCTCAAAAATAAACATAGGACAGAGAAAAAAAATGAAAACTAAAAGAAACCCCACATTTTTAAGTCCCAAATTTCTACAGAAAGAAAATTATTATGCACACATCCTTTAATCTCCTAACATCAGTCTGGGAATCCACCACTTATGAATCTTTAAATACATCAGCACCCTAGAGCATGTAAGACAACTCAACATTACAATCCAACGCTGCCTTGCAATAAAGACACTGTTAGATTAAAAAATAAATAAAAATATAAAAATCAGAGGAAACTAATAGACATGAAAGATGAATAGCAAACATTTCCACAGTTGGCATTTTACAGTTTGCTACAAGTGGTAGCCAACACATTTAAAACAGTTTCAATACAAGCTGTAAAGACAACAGCATAGACATGCCACAAAATTGCTGTGGTAAATCAGTCTGCCTAAGTTTTCCCACTTCTCTTTTTTTAAAAGAAATAGCTGATTCCCAGAACAAAACAATCCATTTCATTGCTGAGGCTGGGTACAGAAAGCCTTCCAAGATGGATTTTCCTCACCCCAAACACCCCAAATTTTGTAACTGCCTCTCAACAGCAACACAGACTAGTCCCTCTCCTGCACCTAGCCTAAGCACACACACTTGGTTTCATTAAGTGAAAGGAGAAACAGTGGGGGGGGAAGAAAAAAAAAAAAAATGAAACAACAACAACAAAATTAACCACCATTCTGTTCTCCAGCGTGTTCCAGCAACTCTCAGCCAAGACACACCTCCATTTTCTGCTACTCACTCAGCAGAGATTTTGTTTTGTGGAAGGCTGAAGAAGTGCTAAACAGGGTTAGATGAAAGCCCTTCTAAGCTGCCCCTTTCAGGTGTGCACCCGTTGTTTTCTGGGTCCCAACAAGGGCAAATTCCAGCAAGCTCTCCAGAACAGCCTCCCCTCTGCCCTGAATGCCTCAAAGCAAGCCCAGGTGCAGCTGCCAAAGAACAGCTGGGTACAATCAGCAGCAGACGAGATCCAGATTTTCATATAGAGGCTGGCATGGATGGTTTCACTACTAATAACATTAAATATATAGGAGTAAAATTCAAGAGTCATTGACCATTTTGATATAGAAATAAAATACACAAGAACTAGAAAAATTGTCAGCTGCTAATTCAAAAATAAGGTTCTGTTTTTACCTTGTTCTTTAATGAGAAGGTACCTGGCATACCCGCAAACAAAAATCTGTTCTTGACTTTCAGTTTCCCAAGATTAGCTACAATAAGACTGTTAGACTTCGAGCTTTCAGGTATAAGCAGGACAGGAGCACCAGCCTCAATGTCAAGAAGAACTCGAGAAGCTCGCTGTGCTTTATCTCTTACCTGGAAAGATCAAACATTTGTTTGAAAACTTAGTTCGTTGCACCAGAATAATTCACAAGCATGTTGCAGTTTTTGCTAATCTTTTAGTATTTTTATGTAGTGGTTCTCTATAATAACATTTTCAGAAAAAAAGATCTCATTTTAATGAATCTTATGTTTCACAGGGAAGAGTTTCCTCTTGGGTTTTTCTGGCATCTTTGTACACTCAAGATACACTTTGTACACATTCAGAAACAATCATTATAAAAAAATTATTAATTTACCAGAAGTGAGTGATTATTTCACACTGGTTAGTAGTGAACTCAGGAACACTATTCCTTGATTTACAAAATTAAGAGGTGATTAAATTTTATACAAAAAATACTGAACTCTTGCCGTGGGCAGAGGAACAAAGGCTAGTTAAGAGGGTTACAGTGCCAACGGCAAACACCGTGAGGTGCAGGAATCAGGGGTGAAGCACACAATGTACTGTCTCCACTGTAATAGAAGAGGTATAATTGATGCTACTACGGTACACTAAAGTTAAACTGAAATGATGCAACCTTCAGATTAGCAACTAAGAGTTCATTATAGGTCTCTGGGACAGAAAAGTTGTAAATCACAACTATAAATCACTATAGCTGTCAGCACTTTCCAACAGGCTTTTATTAATGAAACAGATGAGTCTGAAATTTAAAAACTAAACAATTACTTAATCGATAAGTGAGAGAGACTGACACTTCTCAGTCTTCCTCTCCAAAACAGTCAAATTTCCCAGTTAGAATTATGAGTAACTGAAAGAATGAAGCACTCTTTGCAGCAAATAGAAATACTGTTCAAAATTCAGACAGCAAAGAACTTGATCAATCTTCTACAGATTCATTTTAGAAGTTCAGCCTGACAGATAAATGAGAGCACGTCTAGCATAGATTCCTGATGGCTTTTCATGCAGGCTGTTGGTACTTATTTGCAGAACTTATGCATTCCCTGCAGGACATACCATACACTCTACCTTTTTTCCAGCATTTTTGCCTTACATTTTTGGAATTAGATGATTTCCAGCCATAAAAGAAAATCTCGACAAAAAAATGGTAAGAAGTTATCATGCATCCCAGAAAAGAGTAGCACTGTAGAATATACCACTGTTAGCAGTTCATACTTCCAAGTCTGAAGTATTAGCGTCACAACCACTTAAAACAGTACAAAAAGAGAACTTCCTTTGGACCAGATGTTTCAAAATCAGTTTCAAATTTCTTAACTGGTGCACTATGAAGCATTTTTATATATGGGCTTTCTTCAAATTAAGAGAAGCGACTTTATTAACAAGACTATCACAATTAACTATATTAATCACTCCCACATTAGGTTTTAAGACAAAAAATAGGCTAAGATGACGGTCATGATTAATTATCTACTGTATTGCAAGCAAGTCCAGCATCTGATTTCTGGTTGTATTTTCTCATTCCACCAGCCACCCCATTTAATCAAAAATACAAACATGTGTGTAACAGGGACTTCTCACTTGGTTCTCCTTCTTCAGGTAGAAGACTTACTATTAAAACTAGCTGCTGCACAGTGGAGAAACAGGCAACATAATACATTGAGCCCTGTTCTTCCAGCATCATGAGGACAGGAAGACACCTGCACCAGCACATACTACAGGATCCAGGGGACAAAATTTTCAGTAATGTGGAAAATTTGGTATTCTACACTTTTGAATAGCAACAGAATATCCTTAAATCAAGTCTTTTAACTACAAGGTACATATCATCTTCCTTCACTAACCTCAGAATTGTAAAACTACCTTTCATTTCAAACCCCTCATCTGATGCAGTAAGGTAAAAGAACAGGGTGGGAGGAAGACATACTGTTTGTCCTTCAATTGCTGCTCTTTGGCGCCCCAAGACATCCTGAAGCTGAGTAAAATGTTGGATGAAAGACACCACTTCTGCCTGGAAACGCTGGGTATGCACATATTGAACAGATGCCATCCGCAGAGTGACACGAGTATCACACTCCCTCTGTAGCAATGGATCTGGCCGCCCATATCTATGATAAAGATCAAAAGTAAAGTTTTGCTATCTACCTTATCAACATTTCACAAATACTGCTATTCACTTTTTGCATTTAAAATAGTGATACAGAGGTTTTAGCTGATTGTTCACAGGATACAATTAAAACAATTTCAATTACAAATCTGAAAAAAGGGGGAATATTTCTAAGTTACAGGTATTTAAACACTACTGAGTTTTAATAATGCCAACAGAAAAATTCTAAACACAGAATGCAACTCTAATCTCAACATCCAATGGATACACCTTTAGTGATTTTATACATCAGAACAGTGACTTACAAGGTAAGTACTCTACTGCATAATAATAATATTCTGGTCTTGATGATAATAAAAATAGTTTCAACTCTGAATCAGTGTACTGCAATGTTGGAAATTAATTCCATAACATTAAATGGGCAATTTCTAGTCTGACTGATTCTAGTGGGGAAAAGGAGAGGAAAACCATAAAACATCAGAACTATTGCTTTAACGTTAAGCAGAAGAACTTTAGAGTATGGTATGTCAAAAACAAACCTGTAACTCCAAATTTTAAATAGAAACAATGGAAAACCTGTTTTATCAGTAGAAAACTTTTTCCAATTTTTAAAACACTTATTATTTTATATAGGAAGAAATTATCAACTAAATAGTTTGAATAACAGCTTTATGGGGAAAGAAAGGCTGTTTCCCTAATGAACCAAGTATGTTGCAGGACAACAAAAGAGGTAAAAATATTTCAGGAGTTTATGAATCATAATGTTCAAAGTATCATTTAAGTCACAAGCTTCCAAAAGCAGAAGCCTGAAGAGCGGAAACTTCTTTTTTTGGGGCGAGGGGGGAAATGGGGGAAAGGTTGAGGGTTATGAGGTCTTGTTAATATTTAGTAACAAGAGAAGGTTTAAATTCATACTTATAGACTTGGAAAATGAGTGCTTCTTCACCACTTGTAGTGAAACGTTCTCTGTAAAATTCTCCATGAGCTGTAAGGTCACTTAAGGACAGACTACCAATACTTCCTTGCAGGGCTAAGTCTCCATCTACAAAGCAAAAAGAAGACAATTAGTATCCTTAAACACAAATAAGTTACTAAAACCCAAAAGTAACTCCTCAACAAGTTTGTGTTAGTGGAGTTAACTCTTCACACTTGGATAAAATGTATCAATAACAAACAACATCAAAGCATCAGGTCATTTGATAATCTGTAAGGAAGCTAACTCAAGACATACCATTTATTAAATAACCACTTATGATTTATCAAGGATTTATATCCAAATTTTTCTGAAAATAACCATCATCCTTGGGGAACTTCTTTTCATAGCCCACCTCTGAAATCTTGGGATTAAAGCAGAATTAAAATGAGTTTTAAAATCAGCACTGAAAGAGCAGGTCAGGGGGAGAAGCAGTGGGAAGAGAAAGTGCATCTTCCCCAGAAAACAGCAGCAATAACAACGACGACAAAAAAGAGCACTAAAACAATTTCAAATCACTACTCCAATGCATACTTTCTTTTATTTTAAGCCGCATACAATCTTAGCCCTCCCATCTACTCACCAATCATTTCCAAGTGAGCTGCAAGTTTTGACACATTGGCTTTAGCTAGCTCACTAGTTGTCTTATTCAGTACTAAAGATAGAGAATGGACCTGGTCAAACAAAAAGGAACAGGTTGGTATTATACATTATGATTCTGTAGCTGTAACATCTCATGTATTAGATTTTTTCAAGACAATTCCACTATAACATACAAATGGCAAAAGAGAATGATTTGACTGGGAGACAGAGGAGGAAAGCAACCTTTTCACATCCTTGTTTGCACATTGAAGGGTCTCTCAATAATACAGAATGCTCAGGTCATCAACAAAAACCTAACACCGTTATCTTTGTCCTCTGCTCTTTCAAGATTTGTCATTTGTAACTTAGACTGCAGGACCTCTGGGAAAAGGAGAGAGAGAGAGAGAGAGAGAGAGAGAAAGAGACAGAGAGAGACAGAGAGAGAGAGAGATACACACACACATATATATGTATAAAAAAATTTTTTTTAATAAAACTCCATAGTATCTAGGACAGCAAAGTTCCAGTTTTAGTATGTCTGGTCTTCCATTTCACAGAATCCTCATCATTTCAGGAATCACAGACATTTAGTCTGTGCCCTGTTTTTTCCCAGGGAAATAATCATCACTGTCCAGAAGACTTGGGCACTTTCCTTAATCTCTAACGTACACAGCAGACTCTGCAAGGGGAGTCTCAAACTCTACCCATATGGGCCCTACTTGAATGAATATGGAGCATTCTACTTCAGCCTCCCTTTAAGTGGCATATAGGTATCAAAGGAAGATCACAGAGCAAAGGAGCCAAGACTTTGGGGATGAAAGTTGCCTTCTCATGGGTCATCTGCCCCTAGTGAAGGGGTGTAAAAAAGTAAAAAAAAAAAAACAAAAAAAACAAGCAAGGAGTCATTAGGACTTGGCTGCTGTATGATACATGGAAGAACAGTAAAAACAAATTACTCTTAACCTGAAATGGAAACAGCCTCAACACGTAACCCAAAGCTTGGACAGGATGGCTGCATGAAAAGGGCTCTTTACTTATTCTGCAGCATGAGTCTAAAGTATGTATAATCCACACAGACCATGCAAGTCACTGCCTTCTAAAACATAAAGGCTGTTCTCTTAACCCCTTCCTTATCACTTAACATGAAACACTGAAGTTCATTATTCATTAATAATTTTGCATATTTTTTCTCTCTTCTGTAACTTCTGCACTTTACTATACATGGACACATTTTAAATATACTGTTTCTGAATTGTTTACTTGCCTTCTCCACTATAATATAAAACGTTAACTTGATTTAAAAGCTACCTTAAGTTTTCATGAACCAGAAATTTAATGACTGCCAATAATATTTTGCATCTTAAACATACCTTCAGATCCAGTTTAGTGTTTATAGGTTCATGGGCTTGAGAAGTTGACAAGATATTTATTTCTGATTTGACTGTCTGCTGAGTATCCTCTGGTTGCAGCTTCATAGCATGGTTATCAGCAGTGGATCCAATTCCAAAGAAATCCAGTATCACTACCCAAGTCTGCAAAGTTATTAAAACATCTAGACAGTTAAAATCAACATCAACACTACGGTTAATCTTTTTATAGTGTGAAGAAAACTCAGGATGTTTCCTGTCCACTAGAAATATATTAATATGAACCAATGAATCATCAAAGTTACTCTTTCCACAAGGCAACTTGGATCTGTCTGTTGTTGGAGAAGGAGGTGGAGTCAGAGGATACTCAGAATCAGCATCTTCTTTTTGCTTCTTACGGGAGGCACAAATTGGTCTTTGGTATAGCTGAAAGACATTAGGTGCTTCTTCCATATGGGAAGGTAAAGAACGTGGCATATCTGGATATTCTACATTGGATACCGAGGGGCAAGACTGAGAAAGATATTCCTTGTGCGCTAAACTGGATGGCTTCGGTGCTCCACGGGACACCATGAGATTCTTATGCATAGAGTCTGGGTTTTTTTCCAGAAGATCTTCCATTAGCAGAGAGCGCAAGGCAATCTGAATAGATAAAGTCTGAGGATGATCTTTAGCAAACTCAACATCAAAATCCTGAAACTTAAGGCTGACAAGGCCTTGTGCACCAAGTGTTAGATCACCGCTTAACTGAACCTGGAGCTCCGAGATATGAAAGTTGGCTTGAATCTGAGTAAAAGATTTCGTTTCCCTGATAGGCAATGACTTATTTGGAACAGAAGAGAAACCAGAATGGCTGAATAAGCCATTTTCCTTCCGTTCACTTGAGAATTCTGTGCCTATACTATGAAGTGATGCTGAAGGAGAACTATGACAAGTTGAAGATACAGAAGTGGTTGGAAATTTATTTAAGTCTTCATTGTAAATTAAATTATCCAGAGTTTGCAGAACTTGCTCATATACATGTTTTGCTAACACCACCTACAATGCAGAAAAAAAATAATCATAACGTTAGTTCTCTAAATAAATAAAATATATTTTAATAAAATATTTTTTAAAACCTCACAAGTTAAGTGGAAAGACAGTGGCATTTCAAGCCACACAAATGAAGTCTGTCCACAAGCAAAAAATAATCCAGAACAAACTACAATGCAAAGCTGAAGATCACCACTCTTCTATATTAACTTTGCAAGATGACATACTTCTGGAAGCATACAAAGCATCCCAGTATAGGATAGCTTTTTTCCCTAGGTAAAAAGCATCCACACATGGAGCTAATTTAAAATAACTTACCATACATGTGAGCCTTAACTTAGCATGCTGAGCACTATATGGACACATATGAGACAGCACTATATGAAAAAACCATTCTAGTCATCATGGCTTGTCTGCATAGTTGCAGATGTTTCAGTTTCCTCTGTTTAAAAGCTCTGCCCCTGCTCCTTTACTTGTAAGTATTTTTTCCAAGAGAACAGCATTTTAATTCTTAGTTTCTGATAGAACTGCAAACACACACCCATTTGGACAGCTACACTTATATCTTTTCCCTTTTGTGGTATGTGTGCAGGGTACCTAAAAATTAGACCAATATACAAAAACATCTAAAATGCCTCAAAACAGTATTAAGTTTTGGTCATTGTTGTTATGACTTAGACTGGGACTTCTAATCACATGTAAAAGGCCCTGACCCCTAAACTACCCACATCTTAAATTTGGGGAGATTTGCCTGAAAAATACTTATCTTCTGTGCAGAGAAACAATTTATATTGATACTGAACGTACTAGTTTATAATACCTGAAGAGGGTTGACAAATTTCCCCTCAATCTTCATAACACTTGATATTCCAAAGTCTTCATTACTCAAAGGGAAAGTCAAATCCAAATCTCTCTCTAATGGTATCTTTTCCAGTTTAAACTGGATGGTGGTGTTATTCAGAATATGGAAAGCTGTTAAGAGGAAGTGGAATGAAAACAACATTACCACAGTATAATCTGCGAACTGATTATTGTATAGGAACTGTACAGCAGAGGTAACATACTAGCTATTTAACTTACTCAGAATTTCTTAGTAATGCTGAAATATGTATATCTGGTTACGTTTCATTAAATTTCTGCATGAAAGGCATCATTTATTATTTTTTATTAGGAGAGTTAAAATGGATATAAAAAAAGAGAATTTGCTCAATCTAATTAAAATTGAGCAGTGTATTTTAGGGGGGACAGGAGAGCGAGCATATAATTGGACACACAGTCAAACACATGTTTTTAGTACTATTAGTCATACTAACATAATTAAGAGTCCCGATAAACATACCATGGCCTTTATGTAATGATTCAAAGAAATCATGGCGTGTAAAATGGGATTCTTCCTGACTGTTAATACTGGCAGGACCTGAAGAAGAATGCAGCCCATGAGATATCTCACTTGCAGACTCTTTCTTGCTCATAAACTGACTGCTATTTAAAGAATACATTTTAATATCTTTGATTTCAACTTGCAGTCTGTCACTTGTAGAGTCATCTTCTCCTGGTATGAAATTCTGAATAGATATTTGTCCTAGATGACCTACTAGCAATTCAGGGCTACCTGGCTTTCGAGGTATTGAGACAATCGGCGATTCGATGTTTACATTTAAAATAAGCTTAATAGTATCAGTTTTGAGAGGTGGGGATCCAAATGCATAACCTTCATTATCTTCTAGGTTGGCAATATCTCTTGATCGTGGTGTTGTATCAAACAGGGAAACCATTTCACTGTATTCAGCAGTTTTAGTTGCCAAGACTGTAGTAACTTTTGATGCTGCACTTTTTAGCATGCTGCGGAAATTCTCTTCCAATTCATCCATTGACAAAGTCAGCTCTTTCAAAAATTTAGCTGAGTGGTTGTAGTGCAAGGAGGCCATTTTGAGGTTAAGAGAACATTCTTCTTTTGACTTTTCTGCAAAAGTGAAACTTAAAGCATCTGGAAGGCCACTTCCATCATCAAGCCTAAAGAATAAAGATTCAAAGTAACCTATATCACTAATGAGATTTTCATACCTTACTGTATTGCCTATACTGACAACATACTGGTTCTTAACACTATCTTGAGTTAGATCCATAAGGTGAAGACATCCAAGAGAGCCATTTACATCAAACTTACTACACATAGAGACATTAACTTTAGTGCCACCAATACTTGCTGTTGCAATTTTTCTGCCATATTTTTCTCCATTTGTCATGCCGACTGTCCTGAGTAGGAGTATATTTAACCAGTGAATATCCACTGCTACCTCTGTATTCTGTACATAAGTAGACTGAAAGGTTTCCTGTTCCCTATAATCTCTTTCCAAGTCAGTCATTAAAGGCAGAGGACTAGAATCTTCTTTCTCCTTTGGGAAAGATTTCTGGAGAAACCCAATCAACTCAACAATAGTCTCTGGATTAAGGATGATATCCAAATTGTTCACCTGCACAGAGATCACCTGCAAACTGCTATCCAAATTCATTGATGGGCATTCTGCACTCACAAACTGATACTCTAATTTTATCAGGGACTCCTGATCTTTTCCATTGTTACAAGATGAAACATTTGAGGCTGCAGTGCATCTTTCTGTCAGACTAGATACATCAAAGGGATGTGCGTCATAGGGTCCATAAACAGGGGACTGAGCCCTGCTGTCTCGAAGACTTCCTGTGGGTACATCAAAACTAAGATTCTTATGAGAAGCCATCAAAAGATCAAAATCTGTGCCATATGTTTGCATAGTATCAACTAGTAACAGGCCATGAACAGTAAGGGACACTTCTGCATCATATGGCCTTTTCACAAAATGGGCATTGGTGCCAAAAACCTTGAGTACAGAGATATATCGTCCATTACTTTCAACACCCAACTGCATACAGTTGACTTTGAATTCAGCCAGAAGAAGCTGAGATTCAACAAGAACTTCCCTAGTATGCTGCTCTAGCATTACAACACTCTGCGTTAGATTCATTACAGAATCATGCAAGCTGCCAAGCTGGTCTACCTCTGTAAAAATCTTGTCTTTCCCTAAATGTAGGGCATCTGAAGACTTAGTTTCAGATGTACTCAGCTGTGTACAACAGTTCTTCAGAGCTGATATTTTATCTTCATTGATATGAATTTTCAAATCTGGTAAACTACCAGACAAAACAGCTCCTGGGTATTTTGGGTCAGATGTGTATATCAATCTGCGCTCCAACTGCAGGTGAACATTGAATTTTTCCACCACATGAGTTGGACCCACATCACTATCTTGAACATGTTTCCAGTTGTCTTTTACTCTGCCAACCATGATCTGAAGATCCATAAATGAAAGTGTGTATCTCTCATACATTTTTTTACTCATTAAGTGTGCTTGTAGCTGCTCTTCACTTATTTCCACTCCAGTAAATTCAGATAATTTGGTACCACTGTTAGTGCTAGATTCTGGCGGTGGAGTATTGGGAGGAGTTGCAAGAGGTGTTTTATATTCCTCATCACTTAATTCATTGACTTCTGATGAAAAAGTATCTGCATTCCTTTTAGAGTCATCTGTGGATTTAAAAATAAAAAAAAAGTTAAAAAAAAGTATTCTCCCCCCTCCTTGGATGTTTCCCACTATTACCAGATCATTTTGTCTGAAGTTCTAATTTTTTAGCATAGAGTCTATCCAATATGGTCCTTGCACTGTCACTTTTTCTTTTCTAGACAGGAAATCTATTACACTTCTTTCATGTAATGCTCAGTGATAATGTAGTAAAGAATCTATTAAAAGACACTATTGTCTCTTTTTTTGCACTCACTGACTGTTACTACAATATTTATTCTTAATCAACGTTAAAAAAAAAAAAAAAAAAGTTACTTTGCCTATGTAACCCTTTTGACAGCATTTTGGCATTTTGGACCTGATTCTAAACTACCCCAAAATCAGCTAAAAAGTAAGAACTAATTAACTGCAATATATTTCTGATCAGAACTCTGTGTCCAATTAACTTGATTGTCTAATAGTAAATTTACATTTAATTACCACATGGGAAGATTTTTCCTACTCTACAAACCTGGAACCAAGAAGAATTATTTTTCTTCTACCTTTTCGTTTAATGAAAAAAAAAAAAAAAAAAAAAAAAAAAGCTCAAACTATTCAAAAGAGCCCAGTGCCTCACTTTTACAGAAAAAGCCAAATCTATCTTCTGTAAACAATTTGTTTTCTTTTTCTAGTTTGCCCTAAGACAGAAGTTACTAAAAACAAAGATATTAAAGCTTTTTAGAGATGAGCTGGTGCTAGAAAAGATTTAATGATTCAAAAACATCCAGAGTAAGATCAGATCCCACTGTAGACAAGTTTGGTCTTGACATCTAGACTGATTTTGCTGCTCTACAAAACAGTTCATCCTGCAGCAGTACTTTAAAAAAGATCCCTCTTTCAAATGTTCTTAATGTCTCCTCACACACAGCACTGTTTAGCTAGATTTTTAAGTAGGTCTAATTTTATTTAGAAGTTCCACTGGGCTATCTTTTTAATTTTCATGCATTGTTTTCCTAGCAGGACAGCTTGTTTAAGCAGCAATGATTCTAACTTCTAATACAAACAAGGTATACTCATTTTCCTTCCTTTTTTATTAGCCTGGCTGGAGACACATGTGCTAAGAAGAGAGATCCGTATGGCTACAGACTTGGAGAGCCTACTCAAAGTATCCTTTCACTGGCAGCACAGTCCTAGAAAAACATTCTGCATCCAAATCTTGCACCTAAGTCAAAATCCTATCTGTAGTATGACACACTAGCTGCCTGACACACTAGCTTCACATCTGTTCACCGCCTTGAACAAGTATCAAATATCACAGGGGATCCTTTCATTTTAAAGTTAATCCTAAAAATTCTGCCACTCTATCCGTATACAAAAATATTAAGAGTAGGAAAAAACCCATAAGACATCTCCACTTTCTACAACAGCACAAAAAATTTCTGGGAGAAGGCATAAAAAAAAAGCAGCAATAATTTGAGAACATACCTTGAGAATTGGTAAGTAATATTCTTCCCAGATCTACAACAACTAGCACTGGATCCGCAAATTTGAAATCATCCGGAAAGATCACCTGAGGGGCAGAAATATCAAGGCGCACCGTCCAGCTTTTGCTGTTTTCCTGAAAATTAAAAAGAAAGAAGAGAGTAGCCCCCAAGAAATAGCTTCCCCTCACATACAAAAAAACTCACACCAAATAAATCAATCTAGTTAGCCATTTTGTCACCTTAAGAGCTAATCTAGCTTAAAGAGCTTGGTAGCTCTTTAGGCTAGTTGTCCAGACTCCCACTACAATCAATGAAGAGATGCTTCCAATAGATGATACATCCCATGCTAAGATTGCTGAGATAAATCCCTCTTTGGAGAGGTCCCAGCTCTCTCTGCTGAGAAGAAAGTGAGCCTACCTGCATTGCTTTGAGAAGACATCTACCTTTTACGTGACTAGCACTGGACCATAAAAATCCTTGTCAAGGCTCTCCATGAATAAAACATGCATTGACAGTGTTTTACCATTAAACTACTACTTTTACAGCATAAATATTTTTCATTTTACTGAAAATAAAACCTCAACAAACTCCTATTGCATCAGCATAGTTACTTATACAAGCTAAAGAAAGTCAGAGTGAGAAAATAATTTTTAAATAAGTTACACTCAATTCGGGTTTGAGGTAACAGAGCACCATTGCACACTGGAGCCAATATGTTGGCATAATATCACCTCAGTAACAGTGTCATGAACAGAAAAATACTGTTCTGCCATTAAATACAACTGGTTTGCATTAAAAAAAAGTCATTTCTTCACAGTAAAGAGAAAAAAAACACCACAGTGTTTCAGACATGAGACTTTTCAAGAGAGCCTAAACAGTCTTCCTCAGTTTCCACAGAAACTTACACTTCATAAGTGGAGGCAATATATTTTATTTGACCAACTACTATAGACACAAAGGTAAATGGGCTTTCAGACACCTAACCCCCTATTCAGGTTTACCTATGGAGATGTTTCATCACTACCTTAAGGCCAAGATGGCTATCACAACAACGCTACCACATGTAAACATCACACTTTTGAAAAAAACAAAAAACAAAACAAAAAAACAAAACAAACCACAGCACAACACTCTTCTGGGTTTCAATTCCTAAAATATGTGTCAAGAAAGCCTAAACAAACATTTTTTTGGGGGGGGGGGGGGAAGGGGGGGGAAAGAAGAAAAGCTTACAATGAAGTCTCCCACTAGTAAACGATCAATAGTTTGCCTTATTTCAGCTTTTGTCTGCATTTTCAGTTTGTTGTACTGTCTTCTGGCAGCTTCAGCCACTCTTGCCTCTAGCTCGGATTGATATCCGAAACCTGCATAAGGGATACAAAACTTACTAGGTATAACTTTGTTCATCTGATATTGAATCAGGGAAAACAAACAAACAAACAAACAAACAAACCACCAAAATTTATTTTGAGTTGACAGAAAATCATTTCAATTTTAGCTGTAAAACGTAGGGCAGGAGAATATAACAGTGGAAAGCCACTGGCTCTACCTACATACCAGTTGCTTCCCAGAAAAAAAAAAAGGAAGCGTCTAAGCACGCAGAACAGTTTCCAAATCTTCTTCTGGTTGTTAGTATTTGTCAAACCTTCAGCTTGAGTTCCTGATCTGGGTAGGGTGGTGGGGAGACAGACCAGAAAATGTGGGTATATATTGGGGAAAAGGGGGGGAAATTCACACTAAATTTTCTTAGAAGTTTGTGGAATGTGTAGTCAGTCCATATTCTTAAAATTGTACCCATAATATTTACAGAATAATCTCATCTTGTATGAAGAGATAATTACTGCTATAGTAAGTCTTATCCATACTTTTATGCTCAGTAACTTAAATCTTTTGGTATTTTCAGAAATCAACAGATAGAAAACGGTGCATTAAGAACTGTTAAGCGTTGCTTATTCTCATCTCTTATCTCCTCAGAAACCAAACTTTAACAATTGCACTGCAAAAGCAGTCAGTTTATAATGTCACAGACTCCTAAACCTTGCTTTGTTTGGAAGCTTGGGAAAGATGCATGTTCAACATTTAAAAAACAAGGTACCTCAGGCAGCTGTAACAAAGGTCAGACCTAATCTAAACAGAAGAGTTACAACAGGAGTTAGGACAGTTTCCCATACTTACTACACTCCCTTGAACGGCCCTCTGCAAAAACCTCTTGTTCCCTACCCACTTCCAGTAGAGCTTAATGAAACAAGTCTCCTTATTTAGGTGTTTCAATATAGGCAGCACAAACATCCACCATGTGGTACAGCAGCAACTTGCAATTTTAAAGTAGAAGTTTCAGGAGTTCATCTGAAGGAAAGCCCTTATTCAATTAAGCCAAAAAATCATCAAGAGAAGACTCAGAGTCTTCCTTAATTTGAATTTACAGTGAAAATTTTTCATTAGCACTTTACAGTGCTAAGAATGAGGGGAAAAGAAAGAAAAAAGAAAAAAGAAATAATACAAAAAAAACAACTTTAAAGGTTAACCTGAGGTATGAACCCTTCCCTTGTAGAAGAAGTCGGCTACTTTCTTAATGGCTTGTGGATTGTAAATAATATTTAGAGGTCTGGTACTGACTTCCAGGCGCCTCTCAAAATTGCTGTGGACTGGATTTCTTTCATAAAGCATCTCAAATACTGGTGCATCAGGATCTGTAACTAAATAAAAACTGAGTTACAAAAAGCAATTATCAAAAAAAAGAGAAACCCCAATGTATTTAAAATCTAATTTTTAACTGGTACTATAGGAAGAAATGTTCTTGTCTGAAAATTCTTCAGTAACAGAAATAACATGGAAAAACAAGTAAATCAACTTCTACAATCAACATAAATTAACATGTTTGTATACATAAAAACACTTTCAGAACTGGGGTCCTACAATTGAACTCATAAAATAGTAATTTTGTTTTAGCAAACAAAACAGCAATTATAACTCCCTTTGCCTTTTTTTTTTTTAAACTCACTTTCTCAAAAAAAAAAAAAAGAAAGAAAGAAAAAAGAAACTTGCATGCACCCATACATCTCAACAAAGCTTCAAAGACTTTCTTTTAGTATTTGCAAAAGGCATTTGAACTTGGAGTCAATGATTCAATCAAAATTTCTGGTTTGCAGGAATTGTCATATGCTTGTTCTGGTCAAACATAAAATGAAATCTTTACCAGTGTTTTGATTAGTCACTTCTGAGGACAAATTCTGGAGACCAAAGGAAGACACGCAGCCAACCTCTTTTTGCTGAGAAGAATTCAGGAAAAAAACAACAATAACAAAAAAAGATCATCAGACAAATCAAACAAGCCATTTGATATAAACAAAATTAAAAGTACTAGTCTTCTGGTCACTTCCTAAGAGAATTATATGCATAATTTATGATATGCCCTTTTTCATTATGTAGTCAAACAAAAGAAAGAAATACAACTATTTAAGAATTGCTATCTATACATTTAGCAAACAGACTGAAGTTTGAAATGTAAATTTCAATCAGAATTTGCACCTCTACAAATTACAAAGTATAACAGCACACTGGAAATTCTCATGGAATTTAGACTAAAACTTTGTTTGCTCTGGAAGAGACATTTAAGATACCTTCAGCAAATCACTGGGGGGTGTGTGGGGGGGTTCTAAGTTTTTGCTTAGAGTCTAACAGTATGCAGGTGAAATAAAACCTTACTTGGACCAAAGAGCTTTCTGAAAAAAGAACAATTACTGATTAAGCAGCAATGCCGACTGTTCGACAAATTATTCTTCCCAACACATATAACTGTAACATTAAAGTTATGAGCATACACAGCAAACAAGGAAGTGTTCTATGATGTATTCTATACAGTAACTTATCAAAATAGAGGAATTTTTTTCACCTACAGGATTAGGAAAAACAAGAACAGGAAATATGGTCCCTTCTGTTGCCAAATCCCGCAGAAAGAGACCACCAAGCTGAACTTTGAGAAGGGAAGAATTTCTGCGAGGAAGGGATTCTGCTAAAATCTTTACACCTAAAAGATAAAGACATAAAATGTTTTTATTCCTTTTAGTACACAACACAGCTTTTATTTAAATTTTATGGATGACAAATATTAATAAACAAGTCTGTTAGAAGCGTTTATATATATTTGTTTCTAGGGAAAAAAAAAGATTAAATGCTGAAGTTTGGAATACGATTGTGATGCATGTATTTCTATTGTTGTCTTCCTTCACACATAAGAAGGTCTAAAATTAGATTTCTGTGTTAAAAATCATTCAAACATCTGAAGAGAAAAACATCTTTTCACTTGATACATCAATTTCAACAGACTGATTTCATGCTCTCATCCCAAACTTCATTTCAGCATAGTAGTTTAAAGGATTAAAAAAAAAAAAAAAAAAAAAAAGGTCTGAGGGTGGACTCAAGATGGACAAAGATTTTGTCTTTTTTGAGAAAGAATGATCAGAAATTGACATAATACCTGAAAACTCCAGCTGCATAAAAGCACTCTCCCCAGCATGCACCACCTTCTTCTCCTTATGCAACAGAGTGACAGAGCCACCTTGCAACTGGAGATTTAATTTAGCAAAAACATGATCTCTCTTTGTAAAGGTATTCATGCTAGAAGCATCTGCAGCAGGATCAAAAAATTCATCTGCACCTAATTAAAAACAAAAAAGCAACTGATGTTAAATAAGTGAAGTTTCAGGAAGACTACTGAAGAACAAAAAGGTTTCTCAGAAATTCAAGAATAAAGATTTCCCCATCTCTATGGAGGGGGAAAAAAAGAGAAAGAAAAAACAAAGCAGATATACCTTCTTCCTTAACAAAACAGAATATTCAGTAGGACTCCTCTATTTCAATTAAGGTAGTGTAAGCATAAATTTAAAGAGATTCCACCAACCCAGTACTTTAACTGGTATACCCAGTCACAGCATAATACATGGCCCCCATCCAAAACCTGAACAAAAAGAAAGTCCCAAAGCTCTTTGCCATAAAGATCTAAAGTACGGGAAGCAAATGTATTTCTCGTATCCCTTTAAAAATAAGCAGGTACAACAGGTACTGAGATTTTTAACATGCAATTAAGGCAAGGTTTAGACAGCTCTTTCACCTAGGTACTTCAGTTGACACATGTGCAATCTTTTAAACAATACAGAAACAAAGAGTTGTTTTGGTTCATCTTTACCCAGATGCCTTTAGCAACATTAAAAAAAAAAAAAAAACAGAGCAGAAAACCGTGCATTTCCATACCCAGTATGTCTTCTGGATTCCACTGTTCCTGTGGGTCAGGCAGCAGCCCTTCAAAAGGTTCACCTTCGTATGTTTGCTGAGCATATCCATACCAACCTCCCCAACCAGGAAACCAAGACTGAAGATACTGTAGCATTCCAGTGCTACTGCCAGGTGCAGATTCGGCTGTAGGACAAACTCCAGGGGAATCAGGCAAAGGCTCTTTAACACTCTGGATTTGAACAACAAAGATGCACACGTTAGTGCTAACAAATGAACAAATATATCAACTGTACAGAAACATCACCATAACAATATGATTTCATCTACTACTTATTCAGCACTCAAGTTCAGTTAATCTGCAGTGATATTTCCAATCTGTACTCCAACAGTTGCTATCCTAATAGGCTAAGAAATAGCAAACATACCATCAGTTAACTGCTGCATATTCATAAATGAAGTCATATGGAATTTTTATGGAATTTAAATCTTAGTTTAGAAACACTAAGCCCAGTAAGAAGTCATTTGACACACGCTATCAAACACAGCCGTTTAAAGTAAGTAACTGTATTTGAAAAAAAGATGACACCAGACTGACTGCAACAGAGATCAGTAAGTATTTTATGAAGTGTGCTCAGAAACTCATTTACACAAGGCCCAGCTCTGTCATACTCGTTCTGGTTTTTATCTTCATTCTCTGTTTTAAAGATGAAGAATACTTGCCGTAGAAATTCTGGCAAGGATACTATTGAAGAAGGCCTTCATATGACTAAACAAGAGTTCATTGTGCAAGTGACAACAGTAGAACTGGAGGAACTGAGCACTGTTTGCAATTTTAGCACTGATATCACACTCCTAATTCAAAATAAACACATACTAACACTCGCTAGCAGAACAAAACACAATACCTCAGAATAATTCACTTGAAGATTCTAAATATGAACCTGTTCACAGAATGTTTCTCACCTCAGCTAGTTCATGAAATTTATCATGAACTATCTCATACAGTATCTTCAACTCTTCATAAGTTTGTTCATCCTCAATACGAAGCATTTCTGCCTGAAAAGACAGAAAAGGTAAAGTAACCACACTAAAATAACGTAGTATTGCATTTACAAACAGGCCAAACATCTGTGCAATGAATGAGATTGAAATTCATGGAAAAACTAACATGGCATTAACGACCATAACCAAGTTCCTATGCACAAGGAAATAAACAGAAGTCATGTGGGCCACTTAATATTGACACTTCCCCCTATTTCAAATGTTATTTGGATTGTAAAATAAAGTATTTTAACATGGTCTGTACTATTAAGAAGCTAGTTGAATCATAAGTTTTCACAAACAAGTTACTTAAAAAAAAAAAAAAGAAAGTAAAAGACATTTTTCTAGTCCAATGGTGTTGTCCTTGCTGAATTTCATGGCTCTGCAGAAGACAATACATAGCATATGAAGGTAAAAGCCTCATACATACTCTTTATTATGATTCCCCATTTGCCAGCAACTATAAAATTTGCAGTACATTCGCCTACTTCTACAGTTCATGTTTATATACAATCCTTACTTGCATTATGTAACTTAAAGTATCACTGGAATCACCCCTGTAACTGAGACCGGTGAGATACATGCTGCCCTGAACTGTTTTAAGGAAAGTCCCAATACACCTAGAAATAAAAAGCAGCTAATTACAGGATTTTTTTTCCTTTTGAAGTAGAACACAGATTTATTATTGGGGGCACCTTTCCTTTAAAACTTCATCGTAAAACCAACTGAAAAACTGAAGCACCCTCAAACATGGTCAACTAGCCACACATTTTTCCCCGTTATCTGCAGTACCATATGGGTGACCTGGAACATTCTGATTTTTAAATATTTTTTGAGTCTATAGAGAACAAGAGTTAAGAAAGTATCTGGCAGACTGACATGAACATTCTATGAATGTTAATGCTGTATTTGGTGAAAACCAGTTACAGCTCAAAAAAAAGACATATTTTTGTTTTGCTATGGAAAAAGTTAAGAACCCTGCCACACACAAACCTCCCACAACCCCAGGTTTCAAGCGTTTAAGAACTCAGTTTTGGTCAAAACACAGTTTCTTCAGTGAAAATAACCTGCAGTTAAATTGAAGATGTGTTTAAACTAGAATGGAAGAGATTTCAAATTTGAAGAGATCAAACAAATCAAATAGAAGATGATTAATCAACACTGTAAAAAAAAAAAAAAAAGAAAAAGAAAAAAAAACAACCCACAACAAACAGACAAAAACTCTCTCAGATCTAAATACCTGCTCTGTAATAGACAGTTGTTCCCCCTTCAACTTGCTATAATACATGTCAGTGTAAGACACTGCATCTTGGGCTCGATGTAACGCAAACTCCCAGGTAGAACGTTGTCTCTGCTCCCTGATCTCCGAAAGATTAGCATTCAAAGCAAAGATCCACCACTCTCGGCAGCTGAAATATTTAAAAATTACAGTATTACCAATATTTCCAAAAAATGAATATATGCAAAATTGGTTAAAGGTCCAGGAAAAGTTCAGCAAGAAAACTGAGGGCAACTCGGAAAAGGTTGGTTTTCTGACTCAGGTCAGAAAAGGTATCAGTATTAGTGACAGCATACATGGCCTAGTTCTATAAGTTGTGTAGCATTAAATATTGCTCTGTGAAGTCCCCATTACTTTAGAAGGATTTAGTAGAGCTGTTATGTATAGGACGTAGTCACCAAAGGCAAAATATTGAGTTAGACAGATGTTCAGTCTGAAATGATACCATCTTTCATACACTTTATTTAAAAAAAAAAAAAAAAAAAAAAAAAAAAACCACAGGAAAAGTTTAATTAGAGCTCTTTCCACAATAAAAATTTCAGAACATCTCAGTGTGTGCATGTGGGAAGAACTTACAATTTAATTTTGATTCCTGGAAGCTATGACAGGAAGGCTTAAAGCCTTAGATAAGAATAATTTTACTTTAAGTATGAATTATGTCTAAATATTTAAAACTGATTTATGAGGTAGGGGAACAAAACATAAAAAATGAAACTTTAATATATGATTACTATGTAATTTTTTTTTTTGCTCTTTGTCTTAATTCTAGTCGCCTAGTTTTTTAATATCACATTAATTCAACAACACATCTGTGGATATACTTACTTCTCTGTTACTGTAACCTTTGGTCTCCATTTCCTGAATTTAAGCTGTCGTTCCTTTCTAGCCAGTTCCTTTAAAAATCCCATGATCTGTTGATACTGCATCTTTTAGTAAGAGTACAGAGATTAGTTAGGCAATGCAGGAGTGCCTTCCAAATCAAAAGGGGATAAAACCCCCCTACAGGCTTTCTTTATTTGCATCAATGGCCTGCATAATCCTTCAGAATTAAGGTTGATGTTAACCATAACTTGGTTTTCTAACGTTGCATATCTTCTCCCAGTAGCTAGTAGTTTGTGTGCGACATTCAACTTACAGGTTTCCTTATTTACAAACATATAGAATGAAATCTCTTTTCAGGCCAGAAAAACAACATAATGTCAGCTGCATCCTACAGACAAAAACCGTACATATCGTTCCTCGTACTACAGTAAGCAAAAAAAGAAAAAAGTAGTTTTTGTCACAGTAATGAAGTACACTAAAATAACTATATAATTTGGAATGATTGATTTTAAACCAAAAAGCTTCTTTAGTATAACCCTTTCAGTTGCCTCTAAAACTAAGTCTTTAAGAAATTATTAATCTTATACTACAATAACTGCACTTGAGGTGTTGCAAACGCTATCACAGTTTTGTGGCCAGTAAGCTGAACAAATTATAACAGTCCTACAAGTATTTTGCTGTCTGAATCAGTGACTCTTTTCACAGAAACATATAATTCAAGAAATATATAACTTCACAGAGTTTACCTGTGAAAGCTTCAAGGGTATAGTCTCAAGCTGAATGTCACACTCAAGCCGTGGAGTGTGACGTGATCTTAAAGGCTCCTTAGAACAATTTCTCTTCAGAAGAGCAGAGGTACATACAGGTTCCATGATATAATTATGATCACGACTTTCCATACTTTTGTCCATAGCTTCCTGTGGATTACAAACAAGTTTATTCTATAAGAAATGAGTCTAAAATATTTATTAGGACATATTAATATATTAGAATACACTTTATTAGCATATCAGTCAGCTTGCAAAAAACTCTTAAATACATTCTCTCTTCAAAGGTAAAACAATAGAGATTTTATATTACAACCTTTGCAGGTCCCACATGAATCCTGCCATTATAGCATGAAAACATAAACTTATGTTGCTCTTTCACATGCAAAATCGCTCTCTTGTACCTGTAGCTGACCAGGAGGGAGATCACCCAATAAAGTGCAATCAGTATCCCAATAAACACTGAAGTCAGCAACATCTAACTGTTTTTTCCTCATCAGCTTCTCCACCTGAAGCAGAAAAATTGGAATAGTCAAGCTCATACAGCACGTGCCACGCAATCTTTAGTTCTACATGTTCAATAGACACTATGAAATACCCATAATCAATTTATACCAATACCCATAGCAACACCTATCTAATGTGAAGCTTATTAAAAAGTCATATTTGTACTAAATGTTTATTAGTATCCATTGTAGTGTACACTAAAAATTAGAAAGAAAATACAGCATCATATCTCAGCTGCCATGAGTTCTTGTACAAAGTTATACTTACTGGCTCAAATACTGCATTTTGCATTGATACGTTTTTGATGCACATGCCAAAGGCAAATGGCTGCAAAGGATTTGTGACACCATCCTCAAACCTCAAATGGACATCTTGAATTTTTAACTAGACAGAGAGGGGGGAACAAAAAACAAACTCACATTACTAGAGACAACTATTTGCATTATTATTCATTAATAGTGCTATTCATTAATACTCAAGCCATTTAATATTTAATTTCTGCAATTCTCCAACAAATTTTTGGTAGTTATTTAGATGCCATGAAAGTCCTGTTCCTCACTTCTGTTTTTGTACTTTCTGGTTTTCTCCTCTCCTCAGATACCACTGCCATCCCTCTCACCCTAATCAATTAGCCACTTTCACAAAACAGTGTACTTTATTTGCTCTCTTACTATTATCCTCATTTTCAACACAAATGTACAATTGCCAAAGACTCAGCGTTTTATGTACTAGAAACATTGGCATGAGCCAAGATGGTACAAGATGACCCAAACTAATTTTACAGCGGTAAATCCTCTGAGAGCTCTGAGTTACTGTACTTTCTCAGCAAATGCACAGTCCAGGACTGAGACAAGCATAGACTCTTTGGCCTTGAGTTCTTGCACCAAATACACCCTTCCTAACATATCAGGAAAGGCAAATCGTTTCACGCTATCTCATTCCTGAATTCTTTCTAGCAAGTTACAGAGCAATCAAGCAATACAGAGTCAGGCTATTTCCTCTGCACAAAGAGGAAACTGATAAATCCTTGCACAGAAGCTAGCAAACACACTGTAACAACTAATATGTAGAAAGCAACTAATTTTTAATACAAATGACTAGTAATGTAGTTGCTAAGAATTTGTATTTGAAAACATTATAGGGTAAAAAACAAACAAAATCCAAAATGCTAAGTTGTCATCAGTTACATTAGGACTCTGAAAGAGAAAAAAAAACAACAGAGCATAATAGCCAGACTTCCAAGACATTTTGAAACTAAGGAGAAATTCACTAGATTTTTATTATTAAAAAAAGAATAATTAAAGAACTTGAGAGAGAGCACATAGCAGAATAATAGAAGTTCTAGATCAGTAAAAACCCCAAGATTCATTTCTTCACAACTTTTCTTTCTCCAAAGAATTCATGCTGTTTTCCCTCATTAAAAAAAATTAAAAAAAATAAAAATAAATCATATATTGGCACATTTAAAACAAAGAATTAAAATGTGAGTGAAAAACATCAGTTTTCATGTAGATCCATTATTCACTGATTCCTACAAAAAAAAGTTGCTGTTTTCCCCTTGGTAGATAGGATGATGTATTCTTCCTCCCCAGAAGTCCCCATATTATGAAGATTTGATCTGAAGAGGAACCGTCCTCTACCAGACATAGAAATCTACCTTTGACTATGTATTTCCTCTCTAAGGACTACACAATATGAAGCACAGTGGGCATGGGTTAGGTTATTGAAAAGCTCTAAAATGTAAAGGCTTACTTCAATGTTTTCTACAATTCTTGTGACTACAGACGCAGTAACTGAGTACCAGTAAGATTCCCCTTTCTGTTGTCGTTCTTTCTAAAAGAGAAAACAGGGATGAGCATTAACCATCACTGTAACAGTTGGTGAGGAAACAATATACTATCTTATACTTAAATTACCGGGGGGGGGGGAAGGGGGAGAGAACATGTCAGCAGCTCCAATATACATGGAGAAAAAACAAACAAACAAACAAACAAACCTGAAAGTTGCACTGTGTTAGCATCTACAGATCAAATTCTAACTTTGTTTCCTATACATTTGTTCTCAGAAGACATATATTTCTTAGGAGACTTAAATGCAATCCATCTACCATGGCAGTTTCTTCAATATGAAAGACAAGCCCTCACAACTCACTTTCCATTTTTCTTCAAGTGCTAGAAGAAGAGCTTTCTTGTGTTCCCTTTCTTGCAACTTCTCTGTTTCCTCATCAAAATCTTCTTTTTTCTCTGGTGCACCAATTAAGTGCAGTTTTGAGACAGATATCACCCATGGATCCACATGTGGGCGATAAAAAGGTATCTGTAGCGTTATTTTGCCAATGAAACCTAGAAACATGAAACAGAGATGCTATCAGATTCCTGTGCAAACATACTTTTACTACCTCTAGGAGACTTAAGGGGGAAAAAAAAAAAAAAAAAAAAAGCAGTGCAACACCCATACAGTACTACAATAGAACTCTATTACCAGAAAATCGGGTTACCTTACTTGTTCAAGCTTCTCAATCATGTAAGAGTTCTTCTTACATATCTTACATATGCAATATTTCCTACTTATAAATATTTGTCTCACACACATAGGCAATATACATACCTGCTTTCACTTCAAACGGTAATTCCAGTTCCTTCAAGGCATCTTTCTTTAGTGGCAAGTTTTCCAATTCAACAGCACCTATAGAAAGCAGCAGGGGAGAAACAATTCACAAGTCAGCTGAGCAAAATTACGTTAAAGAGTGCCAATTTGAACATTAAAGCATAAGATGACTAGAAACATATTTCAAAGAAAAGAATCAAGTAAGATTTCATAAGAACAGACAACCTAACACTCTGAGTTATATGGCAATTGCAAGGGATATTTAATATACTCATTAATTTTCCAGTGCCATGTGCTTATATTATTTGATAAGATCAGCAAGAAGCAATCTTCTGCAAGGATTTAGATCTGAACTTTGCCTTTATCAAGAAAAAAAGCTTCTAGTCTTTTCTAATCTAGTCTTTTCAAAAAGAGACACTTCAAGTATTTTCTGAATACTACAAAAAGCACACACAGAAAAGCTTTGAAGTGTTATAAAATATTCCCTCCAAAAACAGCAGACAATAGAAACAAAAGGCAAATTAGAAAGTATTGATTTTTGAGTTCCCTGTGAAGACACAGGATTCATGAAAAACATGACATAAACAGAAGTCTCAATTACAAAGGAGTGACTACTAGCACCAAAACGTAAGAGGTAAAGAGTATGGAGTCTTTCCTTTCTCAGTCCCCCAAAAGAAACTTTACTGAAAAGCTTAATGAAAAATGACACACAAATATTGTATAAGTTGAACAAGGTGATAAGATATGCTAAGCATATATTTATCAGTCTCATATGAATTGGTTTGTGTTAATAAAAAGCAACAAAAATAGGAACATAAGAGAATCTACTATTCATTGTAAAGTGTTAGTACATATTGTATATTAAAAGCACTTATATAAAAGTCAAACACAGTACTAAGTACTTATTGTTTCTATTCCATCTTCCACTTATTACAGAAATGCAAGTTTTTTCTTTTTCCTTTTTTAAATTGCAGCATAAAAACGCTACATAAAATACCAAGAATCCTCACCCTTTAGAAGGGCTACTGAAAGTTGGTCTGTGTTCAGGTTATTGACATATTTGCCCAAATAGGTGTTGAGGACCCAGGCTACCAATCCTTCCAACATGACTGTGTCCTAGAAGAGGGCAACTAAGGTTTTTCTGTCATTTTCTGGATCTCTGTTCCATAGTTACAGTTTTATTCTGGAAGAAAAAGTAAGAACATGAGTGTCTGAAACATATAATCTCTCAGCAGCCATGTGATCCTGCTATGCAAAAATATTCACTGTAATCCATCCAAAAAGCAGTAGAAATATTTAGCTTGATATCTACCTACAAAAATGGCTTTATAAAGTAAGAATTGTTATGCGCATTCCCTTTAAATTCCAATTCACACCAAGTTTCATACAGAGCTTTGATGTTTACAGACCACTCCTATTGGCAAATAAAGCTCACCTTCACATCCTTTTTCTTACCAAAGCACAGTGTTTTGATGCAATAATGAACACGGCACTACAACACCTCTTCTTCCAAAAAAGGAAAGACTAAAATTCCAAATTGATCTGAAGCAGTTTTGCACTGGTTTCCTTAATCTCTTTTTAAAAGCTGCTTCTGATATTTTCTTCAAGTTGCCAGCGTTCTGGTTTTGGAAAGTCTAGCTTAAAGTAACAGGTGTCCATCTGGATGCTCCTTTCTCAGCTTGTTTTTATACCACATCTATTAGTTTTCAAAATAGGCAAAGAAACAGAATGCTTCCCTCACCCCTTCTGTTAGCGCTGATCAAACCAATACTATTTGTTCTTCCTCTGTTCTATTTAATGCTCCCTTACAAAATTTTCTGGAGGCAGCACTTAGGTTTCTTACACTAGCAGACCTGTTGCTGTGAAAAGACTGGATATGGAAAAAAGGAACAAATACCCATGTGCACAGGGGCTCTGCAGACCTCAGAAACTCCACAGGTCCGCTTTTTTCGTGAGGGGCCAAGCATCTGCAATTTTCACTCTAGGAAGAGATAACAAGCTTGCTCAATGAAAAACATACTGAAAATTCCCTAAGTAAAACTATATGCCTCATCCCACCTCATACACTGTAAATGCTCTGGAGGTGGACTTTCTAACTTCACAGAAGGAAGATTATAACTAGAGTTGCTGTGTATTTCATGCACAAGGCTAAGTGAGGGCATATACTTTTTCACCACACTTGTATGAATTACAGGTTTTGTTTATACTGAATGAAAGTCTTTACTGATTCTAATAAAAGGTACCCAGAATATTTATGAAACATTTATATTGTTTTTACTTCTTTTCAAGAGTGAACAACCACGTTCCTAAAATAGACACGCCACTTGATGATTATGCCAAATACAGCAGGAAAGAAAACAGTTACCATTAATCTTCAACAATGTGAGTTTAGAAAAACAGTTACATACCAGTGCTACAATTATACATGAAGGATCTTTACAAACCATGAAAGTAAGCACTTCTAACTGAGCAGCAAGAAGTCAGTTTGGCATCCAAACTACATTGCAGCCCAGAGCCATCAACTGTATTTTTGTAGCATTCTTACATGACATCTGTTAAACAGGCATTTATCCTCCCCAACCCCCCTTTTTTGGGGAAGAGTGTATGTGTGGGAAGTAATCAGATACAAGTCACACAAACAGCTCATCAACAGTTACTCTAACTATAGGTTTTCAAAGTGATAGTGTAGATTTCTGCATCAAGAAAAGAAAAGCTCCATTAGAAGAGCAACATCAGTGATATTTGTGAACATTTCCCTTCATACTCTTCTCCAGCCATTTCTTTTTCAACTCATGTGTTTATTGAAATGTTAAAAACTCCTAAGTCCCTTTTAAAGTTTTTAATCTATGAATTGCAAAATTACTATTAGCTTCAGCAATGGCAGGATTAAACACATTATTACAGTAAGAAAAAGCATGCATGCCCTATCCTGTGGTTAGAATGCTCTACATGTACTTGCATTAGTTCTGTGTTTAGGAATGTCTCCCCATCACACATCTCTCTAAAATAGCGTATACAAGGTTGAGTTCTACATAGCAGAAAACCAAGATATGTCAGACATATTTACATTAAAGTAAGCTTGACAATAGGAAGAAAATGACAAATTCAAGAGTTGCAATTTAGATTTTATATTAAAATGCAGGGTTTTCCCATAAATAGTGAGGTATGCTTGATTAAAGGCTCAAATGCAGATGCCTAGATTTCTTTAAAAAACATCCACTGAGAATTTGTAACTAATACAATTAAAGAAAATAACCAGAGTTAAGCAGATAATGAAAGGTTTTTTCTAAAAGCTGAAAAGTGAAACTACTCTCATCATGCAGGGTGGAACACAAACGGCATAAATAAAGCAAATTACATTAAAATAAGGAATATATTTACATTAGACACATGCTTAACTAACAATTTATCTTGGTAAAATGCCTCAATGGTTTTCCAAAAACAGGACTATTACTGACATAATAAAGACTTAGCATTCATACATGAGGTCCCCACCTTGTACTACAGCTTATTCTCAAGTAAAATTGATAAGAAAGCTAGTTTAAACAAAAGTGAATGCAATAATCCATGTCATGTTATTACCCCTCAAAAAAGAAATCTACAAGTTGTTAGGAGCCAAATCAGAAGAAAGATCTTGAAGAAATATTCAGAAACACAGAACAGGTTAACATCACAATGACTGAAAAATCTCAGGTCCCTGAATAATTCCATGCCTGAAGTCATCATAAGAACTGTAAATAAAATAAATCATCTCCTTAACTTAAAATTGTTGTGGAACAAAGGTAACTATTTAGGAACCCTTCAACAGTTCTAAGGCATGTACTTTTGTAATTTTCTAGTCCACTGCTGTGCTACTGGAAAGAAAACAAAACACTTTTTTTCTATTACAATGTTTTTATTTCCTTAACATACATGGTAAACAAAAACAGTAAACAACAGGATGAGAAACTAAGTCCAAAGCCAGGAGTTCACTTAAAGCTGGCTCACTTCCTCTGGAGAAAGACGTATTCTTTTATATTGGGAAAGATGAAACTGCTCTCACAGCACAGGCCCTGAAGGACTGGGGCCAGGGTCAAGTGGCAAGGGACAGTGTGAAGGCAGCGCAGCGAAGAGGAAAGGAAGGCTGAGTGAGATTACTTACTAAGTGCAACCGGGGGTGAAAGTGTGTGTGGAGGGGGAACGTTGCTCAGCTCCTGGCTACACAAGAAGGTGGCGTGGAGGAGTCCTCACTCAAGACACTCTCCTCTTTTCCACACACACAAACACACCACGGGGAGGAGGAGTTTAGCAAGAGAGACCTGTTGGCACATAACATGTATAAGAGGCGAAAGGAAAGGTCACCTTGCCCGGAGGAGGCAGGCAGAGGCTGGAGGGAGAAACGGAGGGGCGAGGGGGCAAACGGCGTGCGCCATGCGGGGACGGTGCGTGAAGAGGCGCCGCCACGACCCGGCCGCGGGGGCTAAGGAAAAAGGCAGGCCCCCAGCGAGGGCGGGCCCGCTCCCCTCCAAGGCTCCGGCCCCGAAACACAGAGACAAGAGAGGGTACGGCTGCCCCTCGCCCCCTCAGGACCAAGACGGCGGGGCGGAGCCCTGAGAGGGGCGTGAGGCAGGGAGGGGCCCCTCAGGGCCGGGCCCACGCCACGCTGCTAAAGCCGAGGCAGGAGCGGAAAACGACGCAGGAGGAAACTACAGCCGGGGCCTAAAGCCGCCGTCACGGCATGCCTCAACGCCGGTTCCTGGCCACCATCCCCAGCCCCCCGCTGCCTACCTTAGCGCCCGGCCGCGGCCGCCTCCTCAACGGCGCACGGGCTCGACGGGCCGGTCGCCAGCCGATCGCCAACCAGCGGATGGGGGGGGAAGAAACGGGCACGGAGGCCTGGGCAAGGGAGCGCCGAGCTATCGATGTGCTCTTCCCCCGCCTCTTTGAGGTGGAGCCGGACCGGGCCGGGCCGGCGGCGAGGCGCTCCGTCCTCGCCCCGCTCTCCAGCGGCTGCGGGGCAGGGCGGCCTGAGCCGCAGCGGTGACACAAGCCAGCAGGGCGTGTACGCGATGAGGCAGCGCTGCCCCATGAGTCAGGCGCTGCCCCGAGCCCCCACGCCGGTGTCGAAGTCATGGGACACGCGCGTCCCATGGGTACGCTGGCGGGGCGCTAACGGCCGCGCGCGAGCGGCGCCAGGTGCCAACGGCCGCGCGCGAACGCGGGGCAGGCGCCAACGGCCTGTCGCGTGCGCGGGGCAGGCGCCAACGGCCGGTCGCGAGCGGCGCCAGGCGCCAACGGCCGCGCGCGAGCGTGAGGCAGGTGCCAGCGGCGCCGCGTGCCGCGCGCGCACAGAGAGCCCCCCGGGAGGCCCCCAGGACAGCACCGGCTTCCCCGCCGGGACCTACACACCACCTGAAAGGCCCAGGAGACCTGATTCAGCACTGCATCATGAGCAGTGACGGTGGTGGTGGTATTTCTGCCTGGCAAAAGACATTGGGAAATGCCTGGGCTAATGAGAAGGCACACGTTTTAACTCCTACCCTTGAGGATCATGAGTTTCATTTAAAGTAGTAACTGTTATAGGTAAACGTGACAAATTGACAACCACTCGGGCCGGGTTGCATAAATTCCAATTTAATAATTGAGCAAGTCACAAGTAAGCAAAACAGCGCTGGGCGGCCGGGGGGGAGTCTCCTGCTCCACCAGCAACGGCGCGCACAACCCCCCCTCACAGTCTCCTTATATGCGATTCCAGTTCCGGGTATACGGGGTACCTCCTGTAACTTCTGCGGTTGCGCCGGCTGTTGCTAGGGGGTCTTCTTCAGCCCTCTGGTGGTCGTGGGGATGAAGGCTGGAGTCTTCCTCTGCATTGTGTGCCATATTAGGCTATCTAAACTAACATTGCTACTTCGCTAGCTCAGCTCAATTTTCTCAGGCGGAGTACATGCCCCCCCACCACAGGCTGTAGGATGTTCCCACAGATGTTCCCAAGGCTGTTTCTCACTGATGTAACGAATTAGTACATACCACAATACAAGATGTTCCCAAGGCTGTTTCTCACTTTGATGCAACAAATTAGCACATATCACAATCCCCCCTTTTTGTTTTGGTCCCCTCTAATTTGTTCATCAAATCGAGCAACAGCCTCCTGTGCCAGGGAGAGCATAGGGTTATGCTTACTCTCATCTTCATTGAGTTGTTCATATTGACTTTTTATCAACAGTAGGTGGGCAGCTTCGAGTCTGCTTTTTGCTAAGTTAATTATTTTATTTACTATACACGGCCCAAAGGTCAACACGAGTACTAGTAAAGTTAATGGACCCGCTATTGCAGACAATAAGGTTGTTAGCCAAGGAGAACGACTGAACCATGATTCATACCACCCTTGCTGGGCTTCTCTTTCCTTTTTACGTTTTTCAAGGCCTTCTCTCAATTTTGCCATAGTATCCCTGACAACTCCTGTATGATCCGCGTAAAAACAACATTCTTCTCCTAAGGCTGCACACAATCCTCCCTGTTGCAAAAATAAGAGGTCCATCCCTCTTCTGTTCTGTAACACTACTTCTGATAGCGATGTCAACGACTTTTCTAAAGCTGTAATGGATTTTTCTATTCGTTCTAAGTCCTCATCCACAGCTGCCCGTAGAGTGCTAAGGCTCTGCTGTTGCATCACTAAGGAGGAAATTCCGGTTCCCGCTCCCACTGCCCCAAGACCCAGTAAGGTGGCTATAGTAATTGCGGTGAATGGTTCCCTCTTTACTCGGACTGGGTGAGGGGCGTCCCAATGATCGTACATCACATTTTCTGGATGGTACAAGATCCTTGGAACTACTTCCACTTGTATACAATATTCTGGGGACCCACTGAGTACCTTTAGGGAGACACAGGGAGTTAGGCCCGTTTTTGAGCATATCCATCTAGTTCCTTTGGTGGGAATAATCCATCCAATTTCGGAGGTGTAGGTTTGCAATGTTATAGATCCACACAACTTTCTTTTTGATTTTGGTACCTTGCCAATACACATTCCCATTCCCGTAACCTGTTCCATGGTTAACCCCTTCTTCTTATCTTCCCATTGACAATGTGAGTCGGAATCCCTGCTTAAAGTATATGTCATATTTACTCCTATTGCTTCATAAAAAGGGGGTCTTATATCGTAGCATAACCAGCAATGGGTAGTTATACTAGGGGTTGTAGCATTTAATACTTTGTAGGTTGCTTGCACAACCTTCCACAGAGGATTGTCTACCCTCTCTGTGGCTTTACTTTCCGAGATTACAACAGTATCTTTCAGGGTGGGGTGGTTCATAGGAATACTTGTCGAATTCATGATCATACTCGTGGGTTTGATTCTTGATTCCACCCCTTTAACAACTAGATTCGGCCCTATTGCTTGAGGAGTGGGTCGCACACTTTCTTTCTTTATGAAAATTAATCCACCTCTATCGGTCCCGGACTCCCAGAACCGGACTCCCCAGGTCTTTCCCAAAAACCATCCCGGATCCTCTGGACGGGTGATATTTATCACTAAATGTTTACAAGTTCCCGGGGGGGTATAGTGGGGATTTCCCCGATACCCCAGCTGGAAATCCTCTTTGGGGGGGGTACACCCAGAAGGCCCCCATTTTACTGATAAAAACTTATCTGACCCTGCTCCTGGGGCCCAATCAGAGGCTATAGTTTCACATCCCCAATAAGCACAATAATAAGAGTTTGGGTAGTTACAGTATCCTCGCCCAGGATTAGAACTAGGACAAAAGTAAAACGGTTTCCCGAACTCTCTTCGACTCAAACATGGCTCAGTGGGTACCAATTCACACAAGGTAGGTGTGAATGTAGGGCTCCCGGGTACACTTCGCACTTGGATCACTTTTTGATCTTCCCACCTTATTAATGACCATTTAAAGGGTTGGTGTACGTTATGTTCCCCTTTGATTCGTCTTCCTAATAAGCCCAGCACAATCATCTTCCAGAGGAGTAGTGGACCCATGGCTTGGTTTAACGGATACTTTACAAACTCTTAATGCCTTGGAGGGGCGATCCGTGATGCCAGGTGTCTCTGGGACTTTAAAAAGTCTGGGTCTTATAATTTTAGGTATTCCTGCTTAGGAGGTGGCTTGTCGGCCTCGATCCCCACAGTTTCTGTACGTCTCTGTCTCCTCTGCCTACTCTTTTGCTCAGAGCAGCAGGGTGTACCGTCTTCTCGACAGCAGCCGTATTCTTCAGGGGAACCTCCTTTATGTGCCTTTCTGATTTGAAAGGCTTCCCAGTTTTTTTCAAGAGAGACACCCAACATACGGCACGGTCCACCTACAATTGGTGTTTTTAATATTGGCCTTTTAACAAAGGCTTCCCACCATTCTACCAATCTTTTCTTATGATCTTTTAATGTCCAATAAGTCAATTTTGTCGTAACAAAGGCGGCAGATGCCGCTAGGGAGATACCCGTACTAACAATGAGTCCACTACTTCCCTTCACAAACCCTACATGCATAACACACAAATGGATAACAAATACAATGTGGGGTTATAACAAATACTATGTTAGGTTTTACAAAAGGTGGTCTCACTTATCGAGGATTCCAGGTTTCTTCTTAAAGGTTACTTTTAAATTGTCCGGGTTTCCAAAGGCTTCCCACGATGATTCCGAAATCGGTCCTTTAATTCTGCTAGCGTGTGTCCATCCTCGCTCTGCGGTGCGAATAGCAGTGTCTGTGGTAAGCAAAACAAGGAAAGGTCCCTCCCAGCGGGGAGTCAAGGACGAGTCTTTCCAGGTTTTAATTAAAACCTTGTCTCCAGGGTTAACTCGGTGAATAGCTACATCTAGTGGAGGTCTCTGTACTATTAGTCCTTTCTTTATCAATTCTTGTCTTCTCTTCATAAGCTCTGTAATATATTTCTGTAATAATCTCTCTTCTACTTTAGGATGTTCTTTCGGTATTTCTAAATCGTATGGCATCCCATATAACATTTCAAAAGGGGAGACTCCTGTGTCAGTTCTGGGCTGAGTTCGTATATTCAATAAAGCTAAGGGTAAACACTTGATCCAATTCATCTGGGTTTCCATCATTAGCTTCGTTAACTGTTTTTTTATTTCCCCATTCATCCTTTCTACCTTTCCCGAACTTTGAGGATGCCAAGGAGTGTGATACTCCCACCTGATTCCTAAAGGATCTAATGTTTCTTTAATGACTTTGGATGTAAAATGTGGCCCCCTGTCTGAGTCTATGACCAACACATTCCCATACCGGGGTATGATATTTTCTAACAATATCTTGGCTACCGATTTCGCAGTTGCTCGGGCTACGGGGAAGGCTTCTACAAAGTGAGTTAAATGATCTACTATAACTAATAGGTATTTATACCTGCCCACTTTCGGGAGTTCTGTAAAGTCAACCTGTATTTTCTCAAACGGCCTCCTGGCTATTGATCGTCCCCCTGGGACCTTTTCTCTGAGGTGCTGCTTGTTAACCTTCTGACAGGTCAAACATTCTTCTACTAGTTTTTTTGCTATGTCATATATTCCAATGCACATATACTTGGTCCCAAACTGATCTACTAATGCTTGCACTCCCCAATGAGTCTGTCGGTGGAATTCTTTCATGATTCTCCAAGCTACGCCTTTGGATACAATTTCTCTATCATCGGGCAGCACCCATTTACCTTCTTTTTCTATGGCTCCTATCTGTCGTAATTTATCTATTTCCTGTTTAGTAAAACTCATCCTGGTATCTAGCTTATCATGGCCCTCTTTTCCTTCAGACAACAGGTGTAAAGCTGCCTTTCTTGCTTCTTCATCTGCCAGATTATTTCCCCTTATGTGGTAAGATGTGCCCTTTTGATGGCCCCTAACGTGTACTACCGCGATTTTCCGAGGTCCCCTCAGAGCTTCTAAAGTTTTTCTAATTAATTTTTCGTGCACTAAATTCTTCCCTTGTGAATTAACCAGTCCTCTTTCTTCCCATATTTTCCCAAATGTATGTACCACTCCATAAGCGTATTTAGAGTCAGTATATATAGTCCCTATTTTGCCTTTTAAAATTTCTAAGGCTCTAAAAACCGCATACAATTCACAAGCCTGGGCCGACCAAGTTTTGTCTAGGGGCCCTGATTCTATTAACTCTAGAGACTTCCCATCTACAATAGCATACCCTGATCTGCGTTTTCCTTCAACTACGCGAGAGGATCCGTCCACAAAGAATTTAGTCCCCTCTGGCAACTCTTCTTCTTCTAAATCTTCCCTTATTTTAGTTTGGTATTCTATTAGACGTATACAATCATGTCTTAATTGACCACTGGGTTCCCCATACAGGAACTGGGCTGGATTCTGCAAGCTTGTAGTCTCAATTTCCAACTTTGGAGAATGGATTAAAATGCCCTCATATTTTAATAGCCTGGCATCGGTTATCCATTTTTCAGCTTTTTGTTGTAGTACTCCTCGTATATTATGAGGTGTATATACTTTTAATTCTCCTCCAAAGGTTATCTTTTTAGCCTCTTCTACTAATAAGGCTGTAGCTACAATGGCTTGTAGGCAAGTGGGCCATCCCCGACTAACGGGGTCTAACAATTTTGACAAATACCCTATAGGTTTCTTTTTCCCTGCCCATTCCTGTGTTAGAACTCCAAAGGCTGTCCCTTCCTGTGCATTGATAAACATGTAGAACGGTCTCTTAATATCTGGTAAACTCAAAACAGGCGCATTCACCAAGTCAGCCTTCAAATCTTCGAGGCTTTGATCATCGGTTTTAGTCCATTTTATTAGCCCGTCTGCAGTTAGTTTTTGATATAAAAATTTTACTTTATTGCTATAATTTTCAATCCATTGTCTACAATACCCTAATAGCCCCAGCAATTGTCGGACCTGTCTTTTGCTCTTCGGGGGTCTTATTGACAGTATACCATTTACCCTTTCAGGGTCCAATTTTTTTGTGCCCTTGCTAAGCCAATGTCCCAAATACTTCACCTCTTCTTCTGTAAATTGTAACTTTGATTTCGATACTTTCAATCCCTTTAAACTTAAGAAATTTAACAACTTAATACTCTCACATCTAACTTCCTCCTGGGTTTTTCCTGCTAAAAGCAAATCATCCACATATTGTGTTAAAGTAATTTGCGGATTAGTTTCGTAAGTACTTAAAACCTGCTCCAGGGCTTGCCCAAACAAATTAGGGGATTCTGTAAACCCTTGTGGCAAAACAGTCCATCGGAGTTGCTGTTTCCTATGGGTATCTGGGTCTTCCCACTCGAAGGCAAAAAAGTCTCTACATTCTTCCTTAAGGGGGCATGCCCAAAATGCATCTTTCAGGTCTATAACCGTATACCATTTAGCCTCAGGTGACAGCTGACTAAGTATGGTATAGGGGTTAGCTACAATTGGGAACCTGGTAATTGTTCTTTTGTTTATTTCTCTTAAATCTTGTACCAACCTATAAGTCCCGTCTGATTTCTTTATGGGTAGTATGGGGGTATTATGGGGAGACATACAAGGCTCCAGTAACCTTTGATTTATTAGCCTCTGAATTACTGGTCGGAGTCCTTGCCTCCCTTCCTGTGACATTGGATATTGTTTGACTCTAACAGGGATTTCTGGATTTCGTATACTCACTTCAAAGGGAGCAATATCTAGTCTTCCTACTGATTCTGGGGTATACCAAACTTCAGGGTTAATTTTGGCCTCATCTTCAATAGTAAGGGTGCATAATTTTATAACTAATTCTTGATTCTCTACTTCTAAATTGACTCCTAATTCAACCATCATATCTCGGCCCAGTAAATTATATTCAGCTTCGGGAACTAATAAAAAGGATCCAACACTTAGTCGAGAGTCTGATTCTATTTCCACATTTTTAATTACTGGGACCTTAAAGGGTTCTCCCTTAGCTCCTATCACTTGTAATTTCTCTGGGGATGGTTTACACCCCCAGGGTACCGTTTGGACAGTAGATCTTTCTGCCCCAGAATCCACAAGGAATTCTACTTCTTGTCGCTGGGGACCCAATTTCAGTTTTATCAAGGGCTCGGTTCCTTTATGAGTCCCCAGCAGATAGAGCCCCTGACCCCCCTAATCTTCTTGGAACATTTGCTCATCCTGCATTCGCTTCTTACAATTCCTCTTCAGATGCCCTTTTTTCTGGCAATAAAAACACTCAACCTGCCTCAAGTCCCCCGTCACAACTTCTCTGGGTTGTCCTTCTTGGTGAAGTGACTTTCTCTTAGGTCTGTTATACGACCTAGGGGGTTGCGCCTGAATTCCTCTCTGCCCTTCTCGGACTGCTGCCACCAGAATCTTTGCCTGCCGCCGATGGGTTTCCTCTTCCCTCCGCACATGCACTTTCTGAGCTTCCCTCAGCAACTCGTCCAGCCCCCTATCCTGCCAATTATCTAATTTCTCTAGCTTTTTTCTGATATCTGGAAAGGCCTTTGCTACAAACTGTGTTTTCAATAGAGCCTGTCCCACAGGGGTACTGGGGTCTACCCCGGAATAAAGTTGCAGATTTTTTCTAAGTCTTTCGAGCCATTCTGTTGGTGTCTCATCCTTCTTTTGTTGTTCCATGAAGGCCTTATTAATATTTTGCCCCCTGGGAACAGATTCCCTGATTCCCTGAACTATTATGGTTCTCAAATCGGACATATGTGTCCGATGCTCAGCATTTTGATTGTCCCAGTCCGGCCGTTGGGTGGGCCATTTAATATCTGCCGCGGGACCTTGTTGGTGTTGTTGATCCCAAATCCGCATCCCAGCCCTACGGATCATTTCCCTTTCTTCCACTGTAAATAATATGCTTAAGATGGATTGTAATTCCTCCCATGTGTAAAGGCTAGGACCTAAAAACTGATCTAATTTTTCAGCCACCCCTAAAGGATCTTCTAATAAATTCCCCATTTCTTTCTTAAAATCCCGTACGTCCCCTGAACTCAGGGGCATAGACACAAATCCCATCCCCGGCTGCGGTCCTCCCATGGGGAGTTCTCGCAAGGGGTACAGCTGATCAGATCGCCCACCTCCCCTCGTTTGACTCCTCGTGACCCTTCGGGTTTCTTCTGGGGAACTAGGAGGGTCTAGATCCCGGTCTGGGGTCGTTGGAGAGGGGCTACGAGGAGGGGCTGGTGTTGGGTTTTGAGCCGGAGCTGAGGGAATACAGGGGGGAGGAGAAACGAGAAGTTCCTCCAGTATTTTGCTTTTCTTCCTCGGACCTTTCTCTTTCAGGGTAAATATCATGGTCCGAGTATCTGGTCTTATCCATAAACTAGCATACTCACTTTCTTCTGGACTAAAGGGCTCCTTTGAATTCACATATATATTTAGAGTCTGACATATCCAATTTTCAAAAGACCCGTATACTGGCCAATAAAGGTGGTCTCTTCTAATCTGCTTCCCACCCCATACTTGCATGCAGTAATATACCATTTTTTCTCGGCTTTTGCCTTCTCGGGAGGGCCAATCGTTCCAATATTTAATCATTAATCCTAAAGGGCTATCGGGTGGTATATCCGGTAACCGTACCGTAAAGCCCTCTATGGGATCAGAAGACTTGCTCTTTTTCTGTCCCATCTTCCGGAGCACCCACCTCAGTCACTCTCTTTTACAACTCTCTTTCTCTCCGCAGGGGACCGCACTCACACCACCCGAGTCTCTACTGCTAGGACGGTTGTCCCTTCGCGGAGGGCCGCCTAGTCGGCCGTCGGGTGCCCCTTTTCGGTCCCCCGCTACATAAGGATCCCCTCTCCTGGAGGATCCGCACCAAGGACCCCCTCTCCTGGAGGGTCCGCACTCACACCGTCCCCAGTTACACAAGGACCCCCTCTCCTGGAGGGTCCGCACTAAGGACCCCCTCTCCTGGAGGGTCCGCACTCACTCCGTTCCCTGGGGACGTCTCACGTGCTCCGGGTATCCCACCCCAACCGAACGGAACCGCATACATATACTCACTCAGTCCTGAGTCTTCGTTCGGATCTTCGTGCACAAAGTTTACGGGATACTGCAGTTCTTTTGCTTACTTGTCCTGATTTAGGGTTCGGAAATACAGGTTATGGTAGGGGAACCACCCACTCAGGGGCCATCCGAAAACGGGATGGGGCGCCCCCCCCGAGTCAGAGTCCCGAAACCAGGGAAGCCTGCATCCGAGTCACGGCACCAAATTGTTATAGGTAAACGTGACAAATTGACAACCACTCGGGCCGGGTTGCATAAATTCCAATTTAATAATTGAGCAAGTCACAAGTAAGCAAAACAGCGCTGGGCGGCCGGGGGGGAGTCTCCTGCTCCACCAGCAACGGCGCGCACAACCCCCCCTCACAGTCTCCTTATATGCGATTCCAGTTCCGGGTATACGGGGTACCTCCTGTAACTTCTGCGGTTGCGCCGGCTGTTGCTAGGGGGTCTTCTTCAGCCCTCTGGTGGTCGTGGGGATGAAGGCTGGAGTCTTCCTCTGCATTGTGTGCCATATTAGGCTATCTAAACTAACATTGCTACTTCGCTAGCTCAGCTCAATTTTCTCAGGCGGAGTACATGCCCCCCCACCACAGGCTGTAGGATGTTCCCACAGATGTTCCCAAGGCTGTTTCTCACTGATGTAACGAATTAGTACATACCACAATACAAGATGTTCCCAAGGCTGTTTCTCACTTTGATGCAACAAATTAGCACATATCACAGTAACCATTTATATGTTTAATGAATGCAATCCTCCTTTTTCTAATTAATATTATTACATCACACAGGGATTCATAGTATTAAAGATCCATTTGCCCAGACTGGAGGTCGCAATTGTGACTTTTTAAATCTGCTCCATGAAAGAAACCTACTCAATGAAAAAAGAACGTCTATTTACAGAATTCTCCATAACATTAATCCTAGTGCCTATGCGCAGGCAGTGGTTAATGAGATGGCAGTTGATCAATCCTCCTTTAAATTAGGCAGTAACAATGAGAGAAATAAAATTGTTTTGAACACAGTAGTTCAAACTGTGAAATGAAACAACCCCTTCTAAAAATAAGAATTTTAATGTAAAGACATACATCATTATAAAAATATAGACTTTTTTTACTCTTTATAAACAAATACAAGCCCATTTTTCACACTTTCAACATAAAACTTGGATTTTCCTTCTACCATGCAGCTCCATAATTTGAAAACCCAATGAATTTACTGCCATAAGCAGTAAACTTTTTTAAACATTTTTTAAACTTCTTCAAAAATCTTCAGCTGCTTCTTCAACGTGGTCCCAATACTGGGAGCTGATGAACAAGATATGAAAATGTTCAGTACAGTGCAGGAGGTTCAAAGCAACATATAAAATTAGGTACTTTTCTTGCATAAATCCTGCAATTTTGTAATAGTATCAGTGTTTCCATTTTGTAGATCTTTGCATCTTTTCTGAAAATTATCTTCAAGTACAAGTTTAAAATACCATTCTACAAAGTTTTCATAGTAGGATTAAAAGTCTGTTTGCCATTTCTCAGTTCCAGAGAAAATGTGAATAAACTTGACAGAAATATAAATTTTAAGCTTCCACATAAACTCAGTTCTGACTCTCTTCTGTAGTTGTAGAATAAATGCTATTCTATTCCAAGATATCCTTTTTCAACCTAAGGCCTCAGAAACAACAAATGCATTTAGTTACTCTTGAGGTAAGCCAGTATGTTTTTGTGAAATAAATGAAAAAATTATGACTGCTGTCTGATTTCACTTAAATATAATTCAGACAACATATTACAAATTCTGGTTGAATATAGACACCACAAGTGTCAGTTAATCCACATACATAAAGCATAACTATGGGAAATGCAGTCCTAGAAACTGAATTCCAAAAGCATGAATTCAAGAAGAACCTCTACTAATTTTTTTTAAGAGGTGGATGGATCTTCAGCGTGGATCAACAAGTGGAGGACAACAGGATTTTCTGGTTCTGAGGTTTGAATCAATTCCACTTTTCACAGATTATGCCATGCAATCATCAAGAGATAGTCCTTTACCTGAGGTGAAAGGGGGTGAGCTGTCTGGATCTTCTCTAATGTTCACTGTAATGTAGAGAAAAATATTTTGCGTTTATGGTTAACCTTGATAACCTCAAAAATGAGGTCAGAATCAGTCAGGGAACCATATTAAAACAGCCATGACACGAAGATGTCAGACTTTAGAACCATCAATAAAAGGAATTTACTGTCTACTTCAAGATAACAACTAGTTAATCTAGATTTCTTTTTCTAAATATGTACAGCTAATGAAATAACAGAATAGTTGTAATCTAGTATAAAAACTGCTGTAAAAGATTTTGCTCCTCAATATACTTAAGCTTGAATTGTAAAGTTTGGTCCAAGGATGAAAGGAAGCAAATCATAATAATAAAAAATATCCAAAGGGCTAGTAGAAATACGTACATGAAGATAGGAAGTTGAATGGAATAGTTTTAAATTTAAAACCACTTGAATAGCTTATTAGCATTAGATGACTGATCATTTAATTCCAGTCTCTTAGAAGGGCTGGTTGCAGTCATGTTCTCAACAGGTAGTATATATGAACCCAAATTATCATCACAAGAAGTCTCAGCAGAAAAGTCAGTGGCATAAAGTTAGAAAACAGTTCCTTTTCAAAGCTAACAAAGGTCTCTCTCGGGTATGGTCAAGATGTATCACAGAAAAAAGGGAAGAGTAGGGCATTAAGTTTAAAAGGAAAGAAAGCATTAAAAAAGTGGTAGCTTCTTATAAACTGCAAAGATCGTCTTTTGAGTCTCAAGGCTGACAAAAAAAAAGGTTTAAAACCTCAAAAACTCCCATGTTTATGTTCATCTGAGATTTCAAGTCTCTGTAGGAATGCTACATTTAACATAATGTTTATTTTAGAAGCTCAGAGGTTGTTCGATGAATTTTATCAGTCAATCAATACATGATCTGTAATCTCCTTTAACTAGTTTTCATCCCCACATCTTGAATACCCAGAGGAAACTTCTTTTCTTCTGGAAGTAAGTCTTGAAGTAAATTGTCCTCGGTTTCCACTGAGATCTGAATTTCAGTTTCTTTTTTCAAGCGGTTTTCTTCTTTTGAAAGGGGAACTTCTTCCCCTGTTGGAGAATAATGGGGAGTATTTCCATAATCCATGCTAGATGAACTAGTCTGTTCTGGGAACTGGGAACTGCAGTCCGAATTACATACTTTAACAATACAAGTCACATTCACCTGTGTTCCTCCATTACCAGAGTGTTCTATCAAATAAACAAAAAACACATTAAGCATGGAAGAATGAAACCCAGAGTAGAATGGTTGGATTCTTTATCCGGTTCTTTGACTTACAGTTAAAATAGACTCTAACTTCTCCTTGCTTGCAATTTATGCAAGCTGGTGGAGTTGATTCTGCAACTTTTAATTTTTTTTTTGATACAATAAAATCTACATTATCATCCCAGGGATTAAAACAAAAGAAAACTACTAATACAGAGACCTGGATCACAGTCAACTCCCTGTCCATCTGTTTCTTTTTTCTTAATCCCCATTCCATTTCAGATGCCTTTGCCAATCATCTTTTCTTACTGCTCCCTTTGTCTCTTTCTCCCACTCACAGGAACATGCCTACCATTACACTGATTCCCTAGTCTTCAAAAAACAGTTTTGCAGCTGAGCACACTGAGCACACTGTCTTTACTGTTCCAGGCTGACAACTTAAAGCAACCACTTCTCCTTTAAAAAGTTCCTAAATACTCTCTCTGCTGAACATGGCTCTGATGTTTTACACTGCCATTTAAACTTCTGCCAAAAAACTCATAACTGATAATCAAATTTCAAGAGGTTCTGGAACATTCTGATATATGATCTTTGACAGACTCTTACCTGAACTTGCAGAGTTGTGTCTGCCTCCACTGTGAAGCTTACAACCTTCTGTGGCTGAATGTTGTTGCTGAAATCCTTCTGTTTCTTTCTTTTCATTGTTCTTGTTACTTATTACACTGACCCTTGTAGACCCATCTGGATTATTCAGAGAGCTACTGCTTGACCCCGGAGTTTCTAAGAGATGCTGTTCCTCCTGTTCGGAGTTACTGGAGTTCTGTGATCCTGTATTTCTTATTTTTTTGTCACACTGCTTCTCTGTAGGGCAAAAAGGCTGGAATATTTGCAGAAAAATGCAGAACATTAACCTTTAAAAAAAATACTAACAAAAAAATGGTCAGCACTTAGGTATCTAAAGAAACTACTGATAATCTCCATTTGCACAGTGATAACCGTAAATAAAATTCATACTAGCTCATCCGGTATTCAACAAAATAAATCTGTCTCCTGAAGGCATCTACAACACTTTACTGATTATCTAGGGAACAAGGCTCTGAATCACACCTATGTTATATGGCTAAATAGCCTGAAATAATGTGAGGATGGGTCAGTCAGGACAGGTATATCTTAGGCACTAATTTGGGGACCAAACCAGCCCCTCCTCACTACAGTTTTAGCTTTCTGCTGTGCAATTTTCTTATACTGGTAATTAGTTAAGATGGCATGCTTTCTATATAACTATTAAAGAAATGGAGAAGATGAAAAGAAATGAATGAGTCACACTCACCAGATCTGCTTCTCTAGTTGATGGAGAATATAAAAGCGCTGCAAGTGAGGAAAGAGTTCATTAACAGCAAAATTTGTTTAAGTTGCAAAAGCTTCCCTCTTAACTAGCCTGAGTGATACCCTCTGCTGCTAGAGTAAACTCCAATGTACATTTAGTTTTATTTCCTCTATGCTCTGTGGAGGAAGCCAGATTGCTAGTGCATGCTGGTTTATAATTTTGTAAATTTTGTAAATTTTTGTATTGCACTAATTTTGTAAAGTGCACTGAATTTGGCCAGTGAACAAAGAGGATTCCGTGCATGAATTAAACAATCATTTTTCTTTAGTACAGTGTCAATGAGAAAAGGTACCAGTAACAATAAAATATGTCCATGACAGTAAAATGATAGTAATAACATCTGGTAATGTCTAATACCTAAATGATGAAGCACAAAATATTTAATAAGCTGCAGTAGGAGATTGCTGCACAGTTGTCCAACTCCACTGGGATGTTGCATGTTTAGACAACTATCTATAATCTAAGGAATAAGAGATCTGAATAGGGCACCTGCTTCATATCCCCATATTGAGATGAATTTCACCCCATGTGATCTAATAAAGAAACATTTAATATAAATGCATATGGAATCCTTCAGAGTATTTTTTCTATTCTGGTTTTCTGTGGCTGCAAAGTTTATGTGAACACGGTGCTTTGCATGAGTTTTTCATTAGTCTCTCTTTCTCCTATTGACCTTTGAATCCTTTGGCCAATTCAACCCAAATATAACAGAGGAATGAGGTCAAAAGTTCCTCTGAACTTTCCTGAAAGTTTCCTGAAGCTAGGTTACCAGCCAGTGAACCAGGACATGCAAATAAACATCCTCTCCCCTTGTAAAAAAATAAAAATAAATAAATAGTGAACTCGCATATTATTAGACATCAAAGAATCTGCACATTAGTGAGCTTGCATCCATATCCGGCCATGAGAAAAACTTCGAAGCTAGCACCTTCTAAGACACTAAAATCAGTCAACCACTAGGCTCAAATTAGTAGGAAACCAGGTGTTATTATTTCTGATGCTTACAGAATTGTTTATTTCACTGCATGAATCTTACCTTTTTTTTTGGAGACTAAGCAATATCCCAAAACAGTGATTATCAAGACCAAAAACAATGGCCCTGTTACTGATCCTGAAAATAAAAAAAGAAAGGTAAGTTATTTAGCAGGTCCATCTGCCAAAGGAGAGAATTAGAAACAAGTAGTTTCATAGTTTCTGTCCATGACTATAAAAGTTAAATTTACAAGTAGCCGCTGTGTCTGACATTCACATTTGATGTCGGATTATTGAGTACCAAGGTCGCATTTCAGTCTCCACAACTTCATAAAATTGAATTTTCCTGTGCTGAAAAGTGAGGACAGATTTCTGGCCTCAGACACAATAGGAGCCTCACTAGGCTAGCAACAGTTCATTAAGTATAAGGCCAGGCAGCCCAGAATGCTCCTGAACACATATGCCTGCAGGACAGCCTGTGAACAGCAGAGAATATGTCCGCGCTTATCAATGCTATAAGGATTTCCTATCCTGGGAAAGGCTGCCAGAAGTCTCCAAAAGCCACTTTCCAGGAGGATCGGTAAGTCAAGTTCGCCTCAGCCTAGAATCTAAGATGCAAGCCCTTTCTACCAGCTACCCCTTCACAGCAGCAATTCTCAGGAAATGCATTGCATAGTCTAGTTCTGCACTTTTTGGAAATATTGCCAGAATTATGAGGACTGTAGAATGCACTGAGGCAGGGCAGATATATAGGTAAATAATATGCAACTCAATACAAGCAGAGTCCTATTGAATTAACTCTGCTGTTCTGAGGTTCTGTCTGGGTACAGGTAATTGGTCTCTGAAAGAAACTGAGAACTAAATGCAACCTTGCTTCCTAGTCAGACAAAAATGACTTTGAAAGAATTAATAACTCACCAATGATATGAGACATATCAGGTGCAGTGCTTAGAATGACAGGTCGAGTTAATATTTCAGGTCTGGTAGAAGTTGAGCTTTGGGTCAGGATGGGTTTCACATAAGTGTGAGGTAGAGCTGTGGCAAACACTATTCCTGAGTCACTGCAAACAGTGTCATTCATGCTGTTTCCTGGAATAGCCACTGATTTACAACTGCAAGAAACAAAAAGAGAGGTTAGAAAAGAAATCAACCCTAGGCACAGTTAAAGGTTGCTATTAGACAGAAATGCTGGCTTACACTGTATGCGGTATACAGCTGGTATTGTAAGATTCTTCATCTGAAAAAGTTCCAGGAGGACAAGGTTTACATTCTGTATCTGTGCTGTCTGTTCCTTTACACAAATAGAAAAACTCCAGTTAGTCATCTAGTGAGAACCAAGAATGAATAATCAAGGTCTGTGGTACAGATCCTGGAAGCGATACAGAGGCAGTACACAAAATACAGACTGTGACTGTCACAAAAGCAATTAATATGAAACATCCCACCCAAACACAAAGCAGAAGATTCATCAGCTGTTACTTCTGTGCCCTTGATACTCAGTCTTTTTCAAAGACTGTTAAAACCTACAAAAAAGTTAAAATGTAGCACTACAGACAATGCTGAGCCTTTTTGCTAGTCCCTAAGAGGCTGACCACCTATACCATTCTGCTGCAATTTTGGCTCAAGTGTTTCTTAATTTCATACAATTAATAGGCAATCCACCTCTCTGAATATTGTTTTCATCTTGAGACAACTACACTGTCAGAGCGGTAAATTTCATCATCTAATAAAGAGAAATTAATTCCTCTGCACAACAGCATAGAGTCATCATTACTTACTATATCCTAAATTCAACCTGAAGGCCTGTTTTAAGGTTTTAAGCAGGAATTATGTGGTCCTGAATCTGAGTCACTTGTATGAAAGAAATCACACAGTGCAGCAAAACAAAGGAAAATTAAGTTGGATCAGGGAACTTCATGATATATGATAATAAAAGATCAAGATATTTTGTCCCTTTCAATATGCCTCTTGAGAACATTGTTGCTCTATTTACTGCCTCCTTGCTAAGATAATGATTGCATTAGAAAGAATACATAACTGCATGGCATTAAAATACATTATTCCTGTAATTTACTGAGTTCAAGGCATATTAGGAAATATTTATGGACTATTACGGTAAAAATAACCCTCTTCATACAGTAAAGCTATTTTGCATGTAGATTCTGAGTGTTCAGAATTAAATTACCTTTTTTGGAAACTCGGTAACCTTTTCCACACTTCTTATGCACCCTACATATTTTGCAGTACTCATATATTTTTGAAATGCAGTACTCATTGGGTGGGCAGCTACAGATTCTGTCCTGTGACTTTGTGCACGTTTGAACCTGCACAAAACCTGTTTTTTAAACAAGAAAAAGACAAGATGCCATTAGCAACAATTAAAACCACTGTCTGCAATGTTTTAAGTGACTGTGAGGTGATGTACATATAGCAAAAACTGAAGACAATTTTGCAGCCTCTGACTAGTGTACCATGATTAAAAAAAAAAAGTTACATGCCCAACATCTGTATTTTCTGAAGAGTTGCTTCTCCTTTAGAGGTCAAATTTGCATTTGGAGAATTTACATTTGGAACTCTGTACCTACAGTTGTATCATGATCATAAATATACATATTTGTGTTATCTGTGCTCATCACTGCAGTATCTGGAGGCCATACTAAGATTTGTAGTCTATGCAGATCATGCAACTATATTTAAAGTAATTGGAAACCTTATTATGGACATTTTCAGCCTCTATTAATCAGTTTTGTAAGATTATCTATTTAGATCAGACCAAAGCTCCTTCAAATGACTTTGGATTGGATCCTTAACACTGATGAGTCAGATAGATACTTTTCTATATCAGTTTCCTTTAGAAACACCAGGGAATGATATGAATGGATTTGTTAGTCCACATTGTCTATTAGACCAACATACAGATGTATCATCTACTTCATGTACTATTAAGCTCCCTATAATGAACTGAACCAGCATCCTTTCACTGACTATGCCGCTTAGCAAATGAAATAAAAATAATATAGGATTATCACAACTGGTGTTTTGCTGTTGGCAGCCCAGCAGACAGACCGAGGAATGACTGGATGCTAGAAACAGAATTGTCCACTTACCCCTGTGAAAGTCAGGTCTTAGCTCCACTGGCCGGACAGTATAGGCAGGAAGTGACTCTACTAAAGACATTTGCGTCTATTTTAGGGATAGAGTGCCTTAGTTTCCAAGTATACAAGACTGCCGTCAAATCTTTAGGACGTAAAAAGAAAGGAGAGTGCTAATGGTCTACAGGACTTTTCCCTGTCTTTCTTCCAAAATCTTATCAGTATAAAAAACATGAGAATGAAAAATGTTCATTGGGAATATACAAGTGATAGATCCAAATCCTTGCGGAGTTTTCTTAGGAGAAGAGACCAGATTAAACCAAGTCAACTCTTGGAGCAGGCTGTTAAAGGCACAAAAGTCCCTTTAATAATTCAGGCCTACCTTTCCTGCAAGGTGGTAAGCAGGCAAAGCACTGAGGAGACCGATTCCATATCTCTGTATATGAGTTAGGTCCACAGGGACTGCACCGTGTGTCCACACTGTCAGTGCAGCTCTCTAACTTATATTGGCCTGGAAAAAACAGTAAAATCTCATCACTAGGAATCACTAGGAATTAAGATAAGTTTCATTCTTAGCTGTACAAAACTTTTCCCTTGACTGCCACTATCAGACAGGTAGCACGCACCAAGCAGGTTCTAATTTAAATGGGGATTGCATGTATACACAGGGAAAATCTGACCTCTTCTATGTCATTTGTGTTTGACACCTTTTCCTACATTCAATTCAGTGACTTCCAGACATCCTTAAAGCAAAAAGGCATCAATCCTGAAAGAAAATCTTGGCATGTGCTTAGATGCAGTTACCACAGTACATAAGAAAAAACACTTTTCTACCCTCACAGAAGATGTGTTTTGTCATGAAACACATAGGATGTTGCTTTATGCTGAAAGTCAGGCACATGCTAGAATGATGAATCTGGGTGAGGCCCTTACTACCCTTAAGAACAGCAAGTGAAGAAGGCATAATAAGTATCATTATCACAAACAGACCTGAATTAAAACTTCACCACTTGTCACTACTGAAAGGACATGAGCTCTAGCTCTTCACAGATGCTTATTCTTTTTCCTTCACCTAAAAGTTGTTAGCAGAGCAATGGCAAAGCCAGAAAAGAATCCTACAATGACTGTCCCTGAACCACTACAGGAGTGAAAAGGGACCCAGCAAACAATCTCGGAGGAGGCCCTGGGATTTGAGTGAATAATTAGGAAAAATTTTAAATGCCTCTTTCATCGTTTGCACTGCTCTGTTCCTTATGCCTCCACAATGACCTTTGAAACTGAACATCTTCAGCGAGTGCTAACAGATCAAAGCAATGAGTTTCTGAGGCTACTGGCACTCTAAATGAAATCAAAAGCTGTCAAAGATGGTTTCTCCAGGAACGCAGTGAGGTGAACACTTAGGTTTTTGGCAGATGGTTACTAGGAAAACCACTGCTACTCTTTCCACCAACTCTTCTCACTGAAGACAGAGTTCAGTGTAGTGGTGGGAATGAGTAAACAGTGTAATGGTGGGAACAAATAAACATAAGCTCCAACATATCCTTTTTAAAGAAAGGGAAGCACCTCAGCTCAGCCATTCCCTCCTTGCTTGAAAGGATGAAGAAGATAAAAGTCAATGTCTCACATCCTATACAAAAATAACCTGGAATATATCATCAGAAAGCAGGAGCCATCACTGAGAAAGTATTTGGAGCTTTTTGGAGAACTTCTGTTCTCCAAAAAGAGGGCTGGAGATGAGCCATGGAAACTATTGCCAAAGACTTTGTTTTTGAGTATACTTATTTAAAACTTAAAATACTGCCTCCCATATCCTGCTAATGATTTAGGCTCCAATTTTTTGTTAAATTATGGTAAAAACATTTCAAAATCACAATAACAAAAGTAAATATGTTAGGTTTCCTACAAATTGTTGTCCAGAGTTTGTTATTCTGAAAAATTAAAAGTTGGGGACAGAGTCATATTACAGACTGACCACCATTTACTGGAATAGATAGAGGTTTTAATTATGAATCATCATCTTTGCCTCCATTGTGTTTTTAACAAAGGAAGTTTGACAGATCGATCTAGACATTTTTTGTTAATTCAAGCAACTGTGGCTGCTTCAGCATATTCTGGTTTCCTGCTTAAACTTCCGGATCTCTCTGACAGGAACTCAGCATTTATGGAGACAAATTTTGTTTGCTCAGCATGTCATGAGACAAATATGCATTTTTTTGCTGTGTCTAATTTCATCATATAATGACAGCTTTTGGCACAAACTCTATTATTAAAATATCAGAATGTCACTACTACCAAAAAAAAAAAAAAAAAAAAAAACTCAACACCCCCATATGTCTGCACTCAATAGCTGTTTGCTAGCAAAAGATCACTAATAATTATCACTGGAGTGTAAGACATGACAACTCAAATCAGAAAAACAGTTTCAGAACTCTTGTATCTCTGTATTATCTCTAACAGTGGTCTGCAGTGGCTGCTTTACAGTAAAGACAAAAAAAACTTCCTTAATGAGCAATTATAGATTAACCTGCCCAGCGGAAATCCCCTTATATAAGTGATATTATTGAAGTACAGAAATTAAGCTCTACCTCATACCCTGTTTTACAATGCATGTGTTATTACCGGGCTTTGGTCCGATATGTGTTGTTTAATTTTTGTAATTTCATTAGTTAGCTGTTGCTTTTTTTTTTTTTTTTTAAACACAACGTGCAATTAAAAATTACTTTTTACTTACAAGAGCTCAGCAGCCTAGGTCACTCTCCTGATAAGCCCCAACTAGGTTAACCTTGTAACAAAACTCCAATTCTGGTAAACATTGTGTTTCTCTTGCAGATATTTTTACAGTCACAGCATTTTATGTTCTTCTAGCTAAGAGTGCATTAAAACAGCAAAATTCTGATGTTCTTCACATGCGTCAATAATCAAAACATACAGTGCTCATCTGAAAATTGATTGAATTTGGCCACGTAAAGTAATAGTGTAAATTATAAGTTACCTGGAGGGCACTGACTGCAACATTTATTAAGTCTTTCTTCATAGAATTCCCTGCTGGGGTCCTTGCACTGTGCAAACTGTGGTGTATAAGGCAAGGAATATTCCTAGGAGAAATTAAAGGGAAAATCATGAATCACAAGTCCATCCATCCTGACCGTCATGTAGAGATTCAAAAGAGACAAACATTTAAAGATCAGTGCGATTATAACCACCTTCCTTTCCAAGATGCTGATCCAGGCCTGACCAAATAGAAAGAAGCAGAGGCCAAAAAGTATAAGGAAAACAAACAGGTTAAAGCTACAATTCTATACCTTTCTGGCACATTTTTTCAACACAATAAAGACAGATTATAAGTTCAAAGCCTTTAAAAGCTACCATAATTAATGCATGTCTCATTCACAGTTCAACATACCAAACTGGCTTGAGTTCAACAAGACTTTGAGACCATTTAAAGGTTCCTCCGTTTCTGAAGATCTGTCTTCAATTTGTCACAGTGCCCAAAGTGATTTCTCCAGGTTTAATAGCCAGAAGAATACAGTGGAAACATGGGGTTAGCATCACAGCTGGCCACCAGTGAATCCCCAAAACCAAAGGGCTAAGTACTCTTTCTCAGCTGGCATGATTCAAAGAGCCTCATCATTCCAAATACTTTCTGATTCCTTTCTGAACCAGAGAGGCCTTGATGTTTTGAAAAAAATGATGTCCTCCAAAACAGCACTGCCTCTTCTGAAAAGGAGCAATTGTGTACTCTTAAAAAAAGTGCATATGAAACAGTCATAAAATACACTGTACTTAATTTTCAGCTCATATAAATCGGCACATCTCAATGACTTCAATGAACAAATGTCAAAATATTTGAGGAGCTGACATCTGTTTTCAAAGGGGAAAAACGTACTCAGTGTGAATAAAAGAGAAAGGCTAATGTTAGGTAGTACAAACGTAGGAGTTTCCTGCTAGATCAAAAGGATGCTGTTCAAAAACTATGTGACACTGCTCAGTTCCCTGCAGTCTGAAGAGATTGTTCCATGTATAGTCTATACACATTTAGAGAAGTACTTTACAAATATAATTAAAAAGAGAAATCAAAACAGGAACAAGCTCTTTGGAGGCCGGTAATGAAGATATCCTTCCTCCTTACTGAAACAACATGTTGATTATTTATTGTGTCTTCACATTACTGACAAAGTAGATTAGCACTTCCCGCTCTCAACAATTGCTTAAAAGGAACCCAATATTTTCTTAAGCAGCTTGTTGAAATATTTTACTTCTTATCTAGCTGTATATCAGAAACAGGGTTTGACACATCTACTCAATGGTCACCGTCAAAAAGAACCTTTTCCTAGAATGCGAAGGCAGAGAAAAGCCTTCTTGAATTTGAATATTCACTCGAGAAAAGAAAAAAGGAAGACAAACTATTTAGGTAGAAGTTTCACAGCTCTTCCTATTTAAAACACCAAAAGTTGGTGACACTGACCAGAATCAGGATGATTCTGATCTCCACTGATCAGTCAGTTGAGCTGAAGACTCAAAACCAGAGAGACTGGGGTAGGGTTTCACCCATACCCACCTCACTCTCTCACAGACAGATCAACGATAAACAGTCAAGTTGCAAACTGAAAAACAGAATAGTGAAGACCCTTTTAACAGCCTAGAAACTGCAGTGGGGTGGGGAAGAATGACAAGAAACCATTCTTCTCAAACACCAGAACAGGCTGCCTCTCTTCAGAGGCTGACACAGAAAGCATATATCCCAAGCAGAAAACAGGGACTGTACTTTAATGTAAAAAAATCCCACCTGCTTCCTGAAATCTGCAATTGCTCAACAAGGTATTGCCTTTATCTCTCAGAGCTTCTGGTGGGCAGGTGAAATAAGACTCAGTTGCTGAGCACAAACTGAATTTTTCAAATTCTGCTTTTTGTCTTTTGATGAGAACAAAGCCAGTTTTACAGGAGCTATACTGCAGTCGCAAATGCCTCCAAAAACTCCTCTGGCCTCCACTTTTGCTTTGCAGTAAGAGGGCTTACTTAAAGGTGGCTTGCTCGAGGATTGAAGACTTTGAAGCAGAACCAGGAGGTTGGCTTCAACATTATTAGTTTCATCATTATCAATGAGAATAATAATCATAATAATTCAAAAAGAAAAATAAGACTTTCCAAAACCTTCTAGGTTCAGTGACAACTGCTAATGCTGGACTTGGTACTGTACCCTCACAGGAAGGGCAGTAAGTCATAGAGAAACCACACCATTTGCAAATGTGAGCTGACACTATAATCTGATGAAGAAGGGGAGAAGGGCTCTGCTCTCATCATAAGTACTTTTAGTTTAAGTTCTTTTCTTGTTTATTAAGGGAAGAAAAATCAAGTGCTGTAGCTGCATTTTTGCAGTCACAACAATAAACTTCATTAAAACAAACACTGAGCATATTTTTAATCTGAAAACTTCACTGCAAGCACACACACAGAAAAAGAGAGAAATACAACAAACCACATCACAAATTATCCTGCTGGTGAGGCTTCCCGGCAAGAAATGTTCTTACCTCATCCTCTGCGTTATCTGCTGTAAATACTGTCCTGAGAGTTAAAGTCACAGGAAAACCTTAGGTCTATGGGTTCACATCTGTTTCTCTCAAGTCGTGCTTGAAAGGATATCTCTACTGACTGATACAATCTTCCTGAGAGTTTATCTGATGAGCTGTGGCTCTTGATGACATACAATTGACAATTTCTTGCCAACTATCCTTAAAGAACATTATGGGAAAGTAAAAATGACTTGTAACTCACTTAGACACAATTTACACACGCACATGAGCTCAGCTTTGCTCCCACTGGGGGGATGCCATTAATTTCAGTAGTTATTTTCAAAGTAAGTTCGTTTAATCAGACTACTGTCAAGGTCAACGGCCAGATCTCCTACTCTACTGGAGCAAATGTAGGCCTCTTAGTTGGTGTAAAACTCTCCTGGCTTCCTTGGCTACAAGAAGACTCCACTTTTTCTAGCCATCTCAGCAATTTTAGGGTCTGGGTTGGACGGTGCAGTATTTGCTCCCCAAACCAGAAGTCTCTGGCATTCAGGTCTATTGGCTACTTTGGGCTGAAAGACTGACAAAGAGCAGGGGACCAGAATCTATCACGTAATCTTTACATTTTATTGCTGTTTGCACGTCCCGTATGTCCTTATTTTGTCTTCTGCTTTTACTGCGACTCTGTTCTGCAAGTAGATTATGATAAGAAAAATAACCTTTTATTTAAAGGGCTCCCTAATTATGGAAAATAAGAAGGAAAACCCACTGAATTTAAAAATTATGTAAATATGAAACCCTTTCATGGTCTGATATGACTCATCTGAAAACAATCAAAAATAAAACCTGTTCTCAGGTTAAGTTCTCAGTTATGAACGAGGTAACAATAGCCCAGAGAAACATTTTTGAGGAAGAAAATGCTGAAAAGCTTATATTGCATCTTTTGGGCTAGCCTTAAAATTTCTCAGATTAGGTAGCAGTGTCTAATGACAGCAGACTTTTAAAGACATTTGTACAGACAAAATGAATTTGGAAGATTTCATTTAATCTGATGGATGCCAGTAGAGGCAAAATGTCTCCTCTATCTAGCGACAGAGGCGTGAACATTATTAAACAACAAATTTGGTCTACCTCTATGCATACTGATCAAATTAGGCAACTTTTTTTAGCTCTTGGTTCTTGTGCTGGGATATCAGCACAAGAAAGGTGAGTAGCCTCTATTTGCTCAAATCAGAACTGAGTAAACTGTGATTGTCCTTGACTACGCAACTCACTAGTAAATACTTTTGCAATGTCCGTGCGTTGCGCAATAATGGAGAAGTTATGTACAAGTCGTCAGTGACTCAAGATTCTCTCCCCAGAGTCCCTGCATTGTTTGCATCATTTTCCTATCTGCCTTACAGACATCCAGTAGATAGGCGATCCTATTTGGAGAGGAGTAGGCCAGCAGCAGCCTCCATCCAGCTGTAAGGTTAGTACAGACTCTTCCAAATATGTGTGTTCAAGTACAATTGTTTCCAAGATTCCCCATATCCTATCTCCCCTGGGAGAGAAAACTAGCAGAGTACATGCCAGTATCCCATGATTTTCAGGCTGCAGCTGTACCTGTGCTAGTGGAGGGAACACTAGCGGAGGGAAAGGGCTTATGGACTGTCCCCTCCCACGCAGTCACGCAGAGGTCAACCACAACTGAGACCCTAATGTCTGTACCAGAGCTGAGCCTGTGTTACAAAGTTCAAATCCAGATTTGGATTCACACTTCTTCAAAATCAGAAAGACCTGATCCAACGCACCAGCCTGACTCTATCTACTGGGGAGGAAGGCCAAGGTCAGGCCAGGCCTTAGCTTTCACTGCACTGTGATAATGTAAGGCATTCCCTGTGTGCTGAGTACTAGTTAGAATAAAGAAAATTTCCTTCAATTCCTGCCTTACAGTTTGTCCCTATGTTCTTGGACTTTATGTTTAATTAAATTTAAGCATCTTCAATAGGAGAAATAAGACATCTAATGCTATATATGTGCTCATCCATTTACATAACATTCAGTTTTACTTAAGGACGTCATTTAAAACAAAGATGTAAACACACATTTCAATCCTAACTCAAATTTCTACATATTTATTGGTTTCCTTTTCTTACAGTTGATTTCTTCACATTCAAGCTGTCAAACAAAGGAATCTGAACAGGAACTACATCTGGCATATAACGTTCTCTACGCATATGAAACCACAATGAAGTCACCAAAGACTCTGACATATGAATCTGTTTCTATGGAAAGGACCTGTGGTAGAGAGATGCTGTTTGCTGAGCATAAGTCTAAGACAGGAAAACACAGAATTATATTTCAAATATCTAAAACTGGTCCTGTAGAGAATGAATTCTGTTTAGGATTAAATTTGTCACAGATAATAGCAAGTCTCACTGAAATCAGTGGAAGTTATATCAGGGTGTCAGGCTGTACCAGCTATACTCAAAGCATAAGGCTTCATTTAAAGTTGCTTTCCTGCAAATACTGCTCTAAGATTATGTTTCTCTTACGTTAATTGTTCTCACATCCTATATTCTAATTTATGTCTGTAAAGACAAAATACCTATGAACTGTTTAAGGCATTTTGCAGAAGTAAATGTTGTTGTATAAGCAAGAGTCCTGCATAGCCACAGATAAACAGATTTACAATTCCACCTTCCCCCTCCCCTGAAGAAAACAGTATCTTTTTCCTTACTGTTAGAGGTACTCACATTGGCACTCACCATCATAATATGAGTATGTTCATTTTCCCTGAAAGGGATGACATTAGTCTGCATAGAATATGGAACCTATTCACAATATGCAAAAATAATAGAAGCAAGGCAAAGTTTGTAGGGAGAGATAATATCTTTTATTACATAAACGTATACATTTGGAAAAACATACACATTTTCAAGGATATCAGCTCTTCTGTTTCAAAACTTCAGGCTTGTGTATCCAAAAGCTGGTCTGTTTTCCCAAATGTTGCTTTAATAAAAGAAATTATCTACTAAATCAAGATTTGATACTTAAGAGTAACAGGGACTGTCAAAGCTGATGTGCCTGAAAATCGACAGTTTCCCTGCAGAAAGCGAAGGTACTCACATGAACAAGGGGGGGAAGCAAGAGGAACAACAGATTGCAGGCCTGAAAGGCAGAAAGACAGGTCGCATCCTCATCACCTGTCAGGGAAGGGCAACTGGTGAGCAAGTTCCCAAGGAAGGATCAGCAAGTCAGGATTGGCCACATTAAGTCTGAGCTCAAACAGAGACATCCTGGAAGACACACCTAATGGAGACAGGTTGATACCTAATATTGAAAGCAGAGTAGGAACGGAGAAAATATGTAAGCCCTAAGTGTAAAGATGACAGATGAAACTGTGTGAGGAAGACAGACAGCCTCAGGGTGTAAAAGAGAAGACATAGTTTTGTTTTATAAAATGCAGGGAACACATCCACAAAGACTTCTTATAATATGATATCTTGGGAAAATTTAAAATGATTATTTCTGTGTTGTTGAGTGGGTATACATTTTAAATTACGTGTCCTTTGCCTTCTATTGTGTGTACATTTATACTTAACTGAAGCTCAGCAGAGTTTATATCTGGCAATCCTGTCAAGGGCTTCAGTGTATAAACCCTGCCACTTCTGGCCTCATTCCTCTTTTATATCCTGTAATGCTAGAGTTCTTCTGCATTACACGCACACATGAAATCAATAAGGGAGACAGGGAATAATACTAGAAAACCTGAGCCAAAACCCAAACCAAGACACTTGTCTTCTTTGGGGACACTGGGACCTGGACTGGACAGATTATCTGCAGCTGTGTCTTAACGAGACCAGGCCAAAAGCTGGCACAGAAGAGCTCACACCCTAGGGACAAATCAAACTCAGCAGCATAAGCCTATTTCTAGGTGTCAAGAGGTTGCGACCTGCCTAGTCACCCTCTTAAGATGCCCAAGGTACCAGCCAAAAAACACTGCCAGAAGGGATAAGTGTCTTTTAGGCCAAATGCTGGAAATGGCATTTTGGTATTATTTTGAAACAGATTTCTGCACAGATCAGCAACTATACTGCACAGCACATTGCACAGCTTTGCAAAGGACAGATATTTAGGTTTCAGGCTACCAAGAAAGTTTCTATTAAAAGCATCTGGTGACTGAATTGTTCAAAGTGGCAAAAATTATGTTCAGTTCCTGTGAGTAACACCCAGGCTAGACTGCTTCAGATAATTCAGGCTGAATGAGAAAAACTAGAAAAAGTGTGTCACTCAAGAACTATTGCTTTACTGGATTCTCTCCCTCAGCAAAGCCAAACTAAGTTTACTTTAACTGGTCACTTTTAAAAATTGGTAGAACAGGCAGATTTTTTCCAGCTCTGTGGCAGATACAGTGTTTCTGAAGCTTTTTTTTAAGTTATATATGGACTTTTCTTTGGTTTGGCAAAACCCTGAGGACAATGAGAAAAGTGATGCTGAAAATTCCTCCATGCTTTCCACCATTACAGAATCATGGTTTGGCTGAGAGAAGACTTAATTCGTTTTGAATCACTCAGCCCTTTATTGAGGGTGACAGCAAGGAGCATGAGGCAACTTTACCGTTACATTTTGGTGATAGGGTCTGCTACAGTTCTGAGACTCTCCCTTCCTTACCTTCACCATCCTGTCCAGTCCAAAGTATTCAGGGAACCAGGTCCAAAATACTGTCACCTTAACAAGCCAGGGCTGAATTCAAAATGGTTGAGATACAGCTGAAAATATTAATCTAATCTATTATCAACCCATTATAGCACCCATTCCACCTTAAAAGACCACTGAATTCCAGGTTCAGTATACATTCTGACACCCTGCTCATCTTCTTCCATTTAGTCTTATCAAGGCTAAATGAAAATAATTAAGTAAATACGCAAATAACATGCACATCCCATAACAAAGCAATGATCTAGACATCTCAGAATCGTTTCCACATTTATCTTCATAACCCAGTACACTTTAAAAAAGATGAAAAAATGCTGTCAATATACCCCCACAGCATAAACTCAAAGTGAAAGAGATCTCATCAAGCTCTTTGGTTTAAACAGTTAAAAACATTCACCGCCAAACAGAAATCTAGCTGGCTATAAAACAGAACAGACACAGCTGGATCACATCAGGTCTTAGATGTAAATTAAAGGGCTCTTCTATGTAAATAGGGAATGGCTTGAAACGATCCGATAAAGCACAACGAGCTCTTCCTGTTTAAACAACGGTGTAAAACACATACAGATCTTGCGCTCTGCACTTGCCAGCACACTCGTAGCCTTTACAAACATTGCAAACCAGCCCGAAAAGTCAACCCCGCTTCTAATGAAAATCCCGGAAAGATGGTTAGTCATTGCTCCGGGAAGCCAGGAAAACGTAGCAAAAGGGAGCGGGGCGAGGGAAGGCGTTAAAGGGAGCTAAGGGGGGGGGGGGGAGGCGAGCCCCGGCAGCGCACTCACCCCGCCGCCCGCGGCGCCGCCGGCCTGGAGGAGCGCGGCGAGGAGCGCCCAGCGCGGCCCCATCCCGCCGCCGACTGAGCCGCTCCCGGGCCCGGCGGGGCGCAGCGGGGCGGAGCGCGGCGCAGCGGGCCCCGTCCCAGTGCCAGTCCCGGGCCCAGTGCCGGCCCCGGCGGGGCGGAGCGGAGCGGGGCGGAGCGGAGCGGGCGGTCCCCGCGCTGCGGTGCGCGCTGCTCTTGAGAGAAACTCTCCTTTACTGAGGTTTAAACTGCCCTCCCGAAAAATATTTCCCCCGCAACTACGTACTGAAAGTATCAGCCGTGAAACATTTACGTTATCAGACAGGAAAAGGGTGGCTATGCGTTAAAATCCATTTAATTTTTTAATTCAAAGGTTGCCAGTGTCATTGAAGTAACCGATTGCAATCTGTCTTACAGGTTACAGCGCCTGTGATTCATCTAGAAAGCTGTCAAGATTAATTTGTACTTAGAAGTGAACTATACAATGACCTCTGTCATTACAGAACATCCTTGAACCACCACGGCCATGTGCACGTGGCTATTCACAGCTAGTGGATACACAAATTGGTGTTCTCTAAAATTAAACGGAGATTCCTGTGTTTCTCTAGAATGAATTGCATGCGCTGGAAAACAGCGAACTGCCCTGCCTGGAAGGGAGGAAATGGTGGCCAGTGTTTGTCCTACTCAGTTTTGCTTCCTCCTCGCATTGCTGTTTTATGTCAGTACTGGGTGACTTGACCTTCTGCTGCACAACAAGCACTTAAACCAAAAAATATTAATTCTCTTTTGCCTCCTTTTTCACCTCATGTAACTGCCACTGACAGGGCAACACTGACAGCTGAAAGAAATGGAGTCTCAGATGTCCATCTGAGCATTAGGAGCAGCTTATCCTCTGAATGAAACAGAACAACTACAAACACAGAAGCAGACAGAAAGGATTCACTAATTACCTCTCTTGCAAGGCTTAGTAGGTGAACTAAATACACCTGTAGTGGCAACAGTTATTTTTAGAAAATATTTTATGTTCTAGACTTGCAGAGAAGAATGGAATTCAAGATGTAAATACTGGAACTAGTATCACTTAAAACTAGAACCAGTTGTCAAGTAAGTGTACTACAGGTAGATTATCCACTGATGAAAAGTCAGTGGCTGGATCCCATAATGCTGAGGTTCTCATACTTCATCTTTGGGGCTGTGGTTCCAGGAAAGTGAAAACCCCTCTGGGTTTGTTTCTTCAATTGAAAAACCTTGATAATATATGTTCCCCTGTATTGAGAGGCTTAATGGATAAAGGAAATCCAGTGGACACACTACATTAAGATTTTCAAAAAGCCTTTGACAAGGTTCCACACCTAAGGCCATCAAAAAAACTATATCACCATAGGCTTGGAGGAAAGGCTATTTTATGGATTTGCTTAAAGCTTAGAGGATAGGAAAGTTATGGCAGGTTTAAAAGACAGGAAGGAAAGAGCTTGTCACAATGGTCATTTTTCAGGATAGAGAAGAGTTAGCAGTGGGGTTCCCCAGGAATTAATGCTGGGACCAGTTTTATTCAAAATCTCCATCAATGATATGGAGAAAAGTGTGCACAGTGAAATCTCCAGGTTTGCAGGCAGTACTAAACTCCTTCAGGTAGTTACATGACATGGAAAAGGCGAGGAAATCCAGAAGGTGCTCACAAAACTGAGCAGGCAGATTAAAAGGTGGCAAACGGGCTTCTATGTAGAGAAATGCAAGGTAATTCATTTAGGGGAAAATAACCTAAACCAGGCCTACCTGGTACTGAACTTGCAGCTGGCAGTTATCATTCAGAAAAGTGATCCTGGAGTCATTCTTGATAAGTCTCTGAAATCATCTGCTTAGTGTGCAGGTGCAGCCAAAAAAGCCAACAAATTGGAGGGCATCATCAAGAAAGGCATTGAGAACAAAACAGAAAATATCCTTTTGCCACTATTTAAAACCTTGGCCAACCCTCTTCTCGAATACAGTACATAGTTCTGGCCTCCAGATCTCCGAAAGAACATAGTGAAATTAAAAAAGATACAACAACAAAAGAGATCAACTAAAATGACCAAGGCAATGGAGCAACTAACGTACAAGATTATAAAAAGGTGGGAACTCGGTTTGGAGGCTGAGGGGAATATGACCAAGAATCATAAAGGCAGTGGATAAAGTGAATGCAAAACATTATTGCAAATCCATATTGCATTACATTCTGTAATACAAGAACTAGTGGCACTCACTGAAACAAGTAGGAGGTCAGTATAAAACAGGTAAAAGTACATCTTTACACAGTGAATTGTAAATTTCTGTAATGTGTTGTCACAGGAGATTGTGGAGGCAGGTTGTATCAGAAGATTCAAGAGATTAGGAAAATTAATGCAAGAGGTTCATAAATGAATATTAAAGGCTGGGACAAACTCTCTAACATACTTAATCCAATTACAGCTGATGCTGCAGAAGTATGAAGAATACAAACAGCAGATATTAACCAGGCTTACGTGCTCTGCTGTCACTGTCAGAGACAAAATATTGGGCTACCTGGAGCACTAGTCTGGCCCAGGAGGGTGTTTTTTTATGTTCTTATGTTCCTTCTGTGTGTTTTAAGCTAAGTGTGTCAGACAAAAGACACTGAAGTTGCACAGCTGTTACTACGGTACTCTGCCCAGGGTACAACTACAAAGCAAGTAATTGTTTTTGTGGTTCCTTTTTTTGACTATTAAGGCACACTTTGTCATCTTGCTCATTTTCCATTGTCCTGTGTGAAAACATAGCGCTATTACATTTACAGTTATCAAAAAAGCAGCATAAAAGATAAAGAATTTGCGTAAGACAAGCCAGTTGACTACGAAACAAAACAGAAATTTTTTAAGAACAAAGACATGCAAATCAGCATCACCCAGATGATTATAAGCAATTCTTCTAAAACAAGCAGAAATTAACAACGTTATAGGAAATAACTACTGTGGCTATTTTTCAGTTCCTTGCTTTTTGTAGAAAATCAGTTTATTTCCTTCTTCTCTCTTTTTACAAACTCCACGCTCGGCTAAGTCCATAGTTTGTTCAACATCTAAATGTTGAGAATAGTTTGGCTTTCATCACAAGAGGCCGTTTTTAGCCTTACTGATGACTTGAAGTAATCAAAAACCATAAATCAGACCTCAAAAAATACAGATATTGGCCTAAACTATGACAGGCTGCAATTAGTTTTATTTGCCTTCTGTCTTCTGAGCCTGTGAGGCACCTTTTGGTCATGCTTCCTCAAGAAACATGAAGTCCATAAACTTAAGAGTTCTGTTTGTGTTAGTGAAAACAGAAATTATCATTTTCATTCAAGAGTAGAGGCCTTAAGAAAAATAGCAGATGTTGCAAAATGTATGACAAAAAAAAGTGTTGGTAATACTGGAATAGAAAAAACAGGGCTGGGTCTCAAGCTTAACTCCAGATTCTGGCCAGAATTTTCACAGCTAGCGCAAATAATCAGATGTAGGTTTTAATCCATTTCTTCATGCAGAGGAAGCAAGCCATGAAACCTGAGTATGTATCCAGAAGTCCTTTGAATTTTGTAGCTTTGATTCAAACTAATTTCCAGCATGATACTGGGGGAGACAGAGGAAGAGAGAAATATTTGATGATGAGCTATGAAGGCCAATGCTTCTCACTGCTTTGGATGATCCTCTCATCTGTTAGATGAAATAGGTTCTAGCGCTCTTTCTTTGAATGTGTTTCTGTGTTATATACCGCTTTTCAGATTACCTAAAGCAATATGCATTCACCTCCCTGGTAGTAGATTCAGGATCATTGCCACACTGGGTGTTTCTGTAGTTTCACACATCAGGTTCTTCTCAATGGGATATCACTTTTCAGTGGCAGTGGTGGGGTGATGAAATTCCTTTCCCTCCTCTTCCACAGGAACCATGACATCATTCCCGGGAAAAGATTCTGTCTCCTGCTCTGGATAGTGCATTGCCAGCTCCTCTTCCTCCGTGTTTTCCTGGACATCAACATCGCTTTCACATCCTCTGACAGCACAGTTCTTGCCACTAGACACTTCTGAAATGGACCCCACAATGACAGTGTCGGCTTTCATGATGTATATCTTTTCTGAGGAAGGAAAAAAATAGTGCTGAGCATAGTTAGCAATCACTGCTGTCTCTAGAGATGGTTCCTTTTCCTGCAAAATTTTGATGTGGTACTTAATTTTTCTTTTATTTTCTTCTTTTTTTAATCAGAGGTATTCAGATCAAGCCTATCACTGTGAAAACACAGAATTTGCTAAGCCACTAAAGCTTTTGGAATTCACATATTATGAGTTGTCTATTTCACTGGTTATTTATAAGGTGCTTTTCATTTTGGAATCAAAGCAAGCACTGAACACACTAAGTGATAAAAATGGCTTGGACATCCTATACTACACTGTCTGGTTTTGGAGCACTGTCAAGCGGAATCTGGGCATTTTAGATCAAGTAGATCTAACTCGCTGGTGATGAAGCAGATGCTCTGGGACTACAGGAGAAAGCAGAATTAGAAAAGGCAGTGAAATATTTGCAAGGGTCCATTAGAAGAAATGATTAATTGGTATCTGAAGAGGATAGCTGTGGAGGACCCAAAGTTTATGCTCCTGCTGGTTTTAGGAGCAACAATATCTGCATTAAAAGCAGCCTTTGGGCAAAGATCAGCACTGTACAGAAACTCCAGGTAATTGACCTGGGGTCTTAGGACCAGCAGAGAAATCTGTTTCTTTCCAATGGAGAATCAGCTACAAATTTTTCCAGGATACACTTCAACTAGTGTTCAACATGTTGAACCCACTCCTTTACCAAAGGAGTAGAAGGCCTTTGCTGTGGCTTGAAGCTTACATTGTATTCAAAAGGATGCTGTAGATCAGACACTGCAGGTATTGTTCACAATTGCTTGGAGATATTTGAGGATGGTAAGTCAAATCATCACATTCATCCTAAGTCCATCACTCACAGAAAAAAATAAAGAGTATTCAGTAAGGAAAGGTCAGCTCCAGTAAGACCAAAATAACCTGGTTTGGGAACTGAATATTATGCAGATTTTGTACTCTGACATGTTGGCAATGCTGGAGCTGGTGAAACATGTATTAAAAGATGAAGACATAGAAACAGAAGTAAAGGCCATGTGACTTGAGAGGGATGATTCAGAGCTACTGCAAAGTTCACACCGGATGCCAGAAGGCTCCAGCAGACTCTGAAACAGACTGGAAGAAAAAAAGTCTAAACTTCTGCTTCACTTTAAAGTATCTCTAGGAACCTTGTTCTATGAGCTAAGTGTAACAACCACTCTTGTTCATTAGCATCTGTTGGGCCATGATAAGAGTGTGAATATAGTGCAACACAAAATCTGTGGTCTCCAACAGGTGACACATTTTTCAGACTGTTTGATGACCAGCTGTTGAAAGGGTACCAGTCAATCACAAGGATCCTTCCACATTACGTACATGCTTCAAAAAAAAAAAAAAAAAAAAAGAGGAAATTATTTTTTAAAGTTGAAAAGCTATTTCACAATATCAGACTTTAAATCTAATCTAAAGATCTTGCTCTTCTGGCAGCTTAGAATGACAGCTACCTAGAAATTCTACCTTCCTTCTTATTGCCAAGCAGAGCCAAAGCCCAGTACAAATTTATCTAAAGTCTTAAGTACCTTTCACAGGCCCAGTTTATACCTTCTAGGATCCTGGCCTGTTAGTTAACCTTTCCTGCAAGAGAGAAGCCTCCCTTCTCCCTCACTCCACACTGTACTGAGGTACCTAACTCAGAAAATGAATACAATAGCTTAAAAATAAACTAATGGGCTGAAGAGAGAAAAGGTGCACTTTTTTTTTTTTTTAATACATTTTAGTGATTAAATAAATTCACTCTGAGGGAAATGAGAGCTCTTACTTCCATGCACAGGCACCCCCAGCCATAGGAATAATTGGTTGTTCTTCACAGAATCCTAGAGTGATTTAGGTTGGAAGAAACCTCTGGAGGTCATCTGGTCCAACGCCCCATGCAAAACAGAGCCAACTTATATCCTCCACATTGTTCTTAAGCCTGAATTTCCTTTAAGTGTTATTCTTTGGCTTGGGTCTGTCTCTGCTACTTGTCTGATTGCCAGAGAAAATGTTTATTTCAAAGTTATACAGCTTGTACCAAATGGAGACATAAGAAATAGCAACTTAACCATACAACTGGGCTAAGCTGCAGTATTTCACAGGCTGGCAGACAAGCTCTTGCCTTGTGTGCCCACCTTCCTTTATGAATTCAGCCCAGGGTCTGACAGAAGGAAAGGAAATGATATTTCATCTTCTCTGTAAGCAACACGTACAGAGGAGGGAAACAGGAGGAGTAGGGAATGGCAGGGAATTATGTTGTTCATTTCCTTTGACCATTCTGCCTCCTCAGATAGCACTCTCTCCCCCCAAACAGGGAGTAATCGTTCTGCCAAAGCCTGTTCTTTGAACTGCTTAGAGTAACAAAAGAATCTCTTGGTCTGTGGCATGGTCTGTGGCATGGAAAACAGAAGCTGCATTTTCTGCTTTTGCTTTTCCATATTCTTTCTGCGCTTTTGCCCCAAAAGAAGCGGAACTGGATTCCAGAAATCCCAAAAAAACAGCTATTTTTTAACTCTTTGGATTTGACTCACACCAAAAATACTGCACATGGTAAACTGAAAGTCAAGTGACCAGGTCTGGAAAAAACGTTCCAGTTTTCTTTCACTTCTTATTATCTACCAAGAATTCTTTGGATAGAAAATGGATTTTAACTGAGTGACATTTTGTAAGAAAAACTGTCAAATTTTGTATTAGAAATCTTTTTTTCCTTCAAAAAACCTTCAAATGCCCTTAAAATTGGGTTTAGAGATGTTGCCAGGATGTCTCATGCAGACTGTGTCTCAAGTAACAATTCTCCTGCTGTGAGTAAGCTTCCTTGCCAGACTTTATCGCCTACCCTGTGCCATGGTCAAAGACTTTCATGGGGCATTCTTCTCCCAGGATACTAAGGGGAGATATATTTGAAGCTGCTACTGTGAAACCAATAGAAGAAAATGATAGCTTTAGGCATGTGAAGTACAACACTCATTAAATATTACAGCAACATTTTCAAGATGAAATATTTCAGTTTTCAAATTTCTTCTGCAAACTAATACTTTTTGGAATGAAAAAGAGGAGGAAGAACAAAGCACACTTCTGTCAGGTTCATAAGAGACTAAGTCAATGTGAAAATAAGAAAGCATTATATTCAAATGAATAAACATGCCAAAATTTATGTTGCAAAGGCTTTGGATACTTTGCAGTTTAATAATAATTTCAGAAGGACATGATGTGCCCATGATTAAAAAACTGAAAAGATGAAGTTAAAAAAATGCAAGACTCACCAATTCGGTTATTTGTGTGGTCTCTCACTCGAGAATCAGCAGGGCAATCTGGGGCATTTCCATTGCTCTGCGTCACATCAGTCAGACTCACATCAGGACTACCTGCTTTTTCTGTGCTGGAGACCAAGTTGTTGTTGGTTTCCAAAGGGAGGGTTCTGTCAATTAACTCCTTCTCTTCTGGCACTTTGTCAGGAGTCAGCAAGATCTGCCAATATAAAGAAGAGAGTAGAATTGGGATCAACCTAAAAATAACACCTGTGAGAACTGCAATAATCTACAGAATCCTTCTGAGGCAGTCAGAATAATATAATGTGCCTCACAGGACCACTGTCATAGGGAGAAAAATTTTCCAAAGTGCCTAATTGATATAGGAATATAAGTTTCTTTCAACTAGATTCCTGTGTTACTTAAGATCATATTTTAAAACAGCATTTATATGCCTAAAGTCACAGATAGGTTTTCAGTGAGATTTGCAAGAATGACTAAGCAGGTTCTATCCCTCACTTTCACTGAAATCCAGTTTCCTGAACCTGCCTGGATGCTTTGGTAAATTCCACTGCCTTGTCTGCAGCTCAGATGCCTATGTACCTTTGTAATTCCATCTATTTGCCACTTTGCAAATCTGACTCAGCTCTTTACACACATTCATTAAATATCATCTTTCCATTTGGCAAGTAAATTGAGGCACTGGGAAGTCAAATGAATTTCCAGAGGTCACATCCCTGTGCTTTAAAAGTAAGCCATCAGTCCTACATTCACTGGGCACAAGGTCTTTTATTGTGTGTAGGATGAGAACATAAAATAATCTGAGACCCTGCCTTCCCTGTATGAAGTGTTGCATTCTTGGACAAAATTTACCTCCCTTGCAAGTTTTACACTGTATGCTCTGTTGCAGAGTCTGCTATCTTGTCATGTAATAGTAGCTGTATTCTGGAGGCTGCAGCTTAGTGGCACATTTCAGCAGAGTATAACACAAGTAATAAAGAAAGATGCTAGAGGTAAGAATTTTTAAGGGATTTGTTCAGAAAGAACTTTAACAAGATATTCTCCATATTTAGTAGTGAGATAATTAAATATCAGAGGACAAACCTGTACAGATGTGTAGTCATACGGTGAGAGAGACAAACAATCAAAACTAAAAATATAAACTAAAAATATAAAAAATAAAAACAAGCCAGAGGCTGAACTGGTTGAACTTCAAAATGCAAGTGCCGCAGCAGAATCTCGGATAGGAGAAATAACCTCAGACTAAGTATTATTTGAAGAAATCTGTTCCAGAATTAATTAGAAACAGTCCTTTAAAAGAGGAGCTAGAATCTGAGAAAAGCTAAATGTCCCACATCACAAACCTCTGATGGTTGCTAGCTCTGTTTCTGTTTCCAGAAGGTTTGAAAGGAAAAAAACAAAGTAAGATTTTGAAATGTGGAATTTAAACTCTTTCATGTGTCTGACTTGCTATGAAAGCAAGAGTGGAAGCTCCCCACAACTTAGGAATTAGCAATGATATGTTGAAATTACCATAGCTATTTGCAACCAGATTTGTTAGAATGAGAAATGTCTTGTGTCTCTGTGTGTGTATGTACAACATCTAAAGAGTAAAGTGAATTTTTTTGAAAACATGTAACTTAGTCTAAAGAGCATTTTCATTAGCAACCATGTAGATTTAAAGACAACAAGCTTAATAAACTCAAAACTAGAAGACTCAGAGGATGAAAGTTGCCATAATTTCACTAAAACTGGAGGACCAAATGGAATTGTGATGATTTCAGCAGCTGAGAACCTCCTTTCTGTTGTTACCATGATGACTAAAATTTGTCTTGTTCATTTGCACATTGGGATACTAGCTTTGCCTTGTTGTTGTTGTTGTTGTTGTTGTTGTTGTTGTTACTTAGCAACACACTCCCAGCCTGGATGGAAATGTATAATAATTTCAAAAAAAACCACGTGGGCTAATAACCTGCAACCTATACTGTTAAACCAGAAGCTGGTCCTGATGGAAACTCTGCCAGACAAACAACACCCTCCTTGTGCCCATATTATGGCCATGTCCAGCCCTACAAAGGAGGAAGATGACATGGAGGGAGACAGAAGAAGAGTTTGAATCCCACTTGTGTGACTGGAGCAGCAAGAGAAGACGGGGGTGATGCATGAAGCTCTCCCAGAAGGCAGAAAAGGCATGTTCTTCCTGTGATTTTGGTTTCTGTCCCATGGAATGACACATGAATGGCATAGGGCCAAGCCAAATACTCCCTTCATAAGCAAGAGTGGCAGCATCACATTATTTAACACCACATTAAACACTGCAGAATGGGGCCCAAGACGTAAAAGTAGCCAGTCCTAATACATCTCATTCCTTTGCCTAGGGGATCACAGGTTACAGTGAAAAGTCCAAATAAAAAGGCTGGCACTATTTAACAGGATATTTGAAAACATCATTCATTTTTTGCAATGGAAGGGAAAGTGGTCTATTTTGGAATATCATTCACACTTACTGCACTTTTGTTCACTAGATCAGAACCTGTAATGGAAAGAGGAAACAATATCAGAAGAAAATTCACAGCAACCAAAAAAAAATTAATATTTGCTCTATCACCTGGCCATATCCTAAACCTACTCTACAGCTTAACCCACCTGTCTTATCCTTTCTTTACCACTGAGGGCACACTTACATGATATGGCTGAGATAAACCAGTGACATGTTGCTGCCAAGAGTGTGAGGTCCTGCTTTCCCCAAAACCCTTTGTGGCCACCCCGTCACTTCCCTCACACCACAACTGGTGCTCATCTAACCACATGATGAACTGATAACACTTGCTAGTTAAGCTGAACAACTTATTAAAAAAAGAAAAGTGAATAGCTTTTGACTGGATTAACAAAATGAATCGGTTCATAGTGTGGTCAGATTAATATTAAAAGGTGGTGCAGAGGGGACTGGATTTTATGCAAGGATGGAGGGAGGGAACAGTGGGGAAAGAAGAAGGAATGTGGGAGAATGGAGCATACAGCACCCTTCGGCAGTACCATGAAGCTAGGCAGGCTCAGGTTTATTATCTAACTTCACTCTGAGGTGCTGCCACCTGTATTTTCAACATGTCAGCCTTTTAGTGCTGCACAGCAACAGGATCTATTGTATAAGGCAAGTGAGAGAGCAAAATTCCACTTTGAGAAAATTGAGCTGCACATGAGAGGTGTTAAATCCCATTCCCAAATGAGTGAGTGGAAGATGCTCTGATATACAGTGATTAGAAGAATCTAACACAAGAGAACAGGGCAGTCAATGGAAATGGAAATGCTGAGGGGGGATTAGTTAAGAGGGCAAAATGAATTTACTCCAGGGGATTTGTACAGGTTGCTGTGGCTAACACGCCACCCAGATTTTAATGCCCAGAAATGAACAAGGGACCTGGGCATTTTTCCGATAGGGCCTCCCAGCACTGCTGCATCACCCAACCATTCAGGTGCAATGGGAAAAAAGTGCCATCTAGTGGACTGTCATATCCACAGCATTTCTTGGCTGCACATGACAGACAACAGGACCGTTTGCATGTCGGATCCATCCATTTGACATGAAAATGTTCCATGTTTTAAAGTTCCATAAATTAAAGTTCCAAATTAAAACTAGCCATTTATTCATTAGGCAAATGGATTACAATTCCTGTCAGTCAGTCACTCACCTTGAGACCTGGGCCTGGATTTGTGTCTGGAGACTGAATACAGATGTGCTGATAAAAGAGACCATTCATTTAGCAAAACTCATCATGGGGCATACAGACTATAACAGCATTACCACACCCACAGGTCTAGCCGTGAGACCAGCCAGCCACCCTGCTCACATGCAAACAACCTACCACGTGCACATCCTGCTTTCCATAAAAGAAGGAATGTGGAAGTGCAGGTACACCCGACAGGTAACTTAGGCAAAGCTACAGAGCGCCTCTACCAGCAAAAATCTCTCTTGCTTTCCAGCTCAATGCCATCAAACCTGATCCCAGGAACCAACAAATACTCACAAAGGACTTCAGAAAACACAGGTATCATTTAATTTAGTGTTGGTGCTGAAAGAAGAAATCACTGGTTACCATTTCCCCACCCAGCTTGTAGCATCTTCCTCCATAACTTCACAGCTGCTTCAATCTTTCCCTAATGTTCTCCAAGATGCTGAACAAACAGTTTGCCTAGAACCCTTATCTGGCCTGCTTTCACCAGGCGCTAGTAAATATTCTCTTCCCCAGTGATCTCCTAAAATTTTAGGAGATATTATAGTTCCCATATGGCACATACTTGGAGATTAGACAGCATGCTATGGGTTATGGCTTTAAAAACTCACGCTTTCCTTTGAGGATGAGGATCCGTCTCTTGCAAACCTTCCATTTCCAAAATAACAGCATGCCCACAAGTAGCACTATCACAGAGAGAACCACTCCCCAAAGAACAAGACCTATAGCACAGAAAGGGAAAGGGTGGACAGGAGAGGCCAAGAAAAGGCAGAGGGGGGACTATTAGTATGTCCGCGTGTTTGCGGGACACCATTTCACAAGCTGTGGGGATTTGTGGGAAGCTCCCACATGAAGATAGCTTTTCCCAAAAATATATCCAAATAAAACCTGCTAGACAGAGCAAATGCTTTATCTTTGTTACCTCCCCTTGTTGTCTTCCCCTTGGCTACATCTGAGGTAGGAAAAGTGCCAGCCAGAGCTTTCTCCTCAGCAGTTGAACTGGGGTTTTCAGTTGTTGTGTCACTTAGAAGGATACTAGCAACGGTCACCAGCTTCTCCTCAAGCCTCGTCACATCAGAGTTATTTGTTTCATTGCTTAATCTCACAGACAAGATGCCTGAGGTGAGGTAAGTGGGAGCTTGGTCCATGCAAACTTGATCGTGTGTGGCATTTCCTTTGCTTAGTGCTACTTTGTTTAATTTGGCACAGCTAGGGAATGAAAGAGAACAGTGTATCACTGCTAGAGGCAACTGCATGGTAGAAGATAAGAAGGAGATTTCCTATGTGACAAACACCCCTTCGGTCATTTTTGTGCCAAGTGGATTTATTTGCTTTTAGTGACAAGGTCATGAACCCTCTTCTCACCCCTCTGGCACTGTTCCTTGAGCTGGATGCAAACCCAATACTCAAATACATGTATAATCCCACTGTACTCGGTAAACTAAAAATAAGGCAAAAGTGATTCTTATTTCCCTCCAACACAAAGCTGTGCAACAGGTATAAAGACAGGCCTTCTAAACTCTGCACGTGGGCACAAAGCTATACTACTGGCACTCAGATAAATCTGTATACTTTGCACCAAAAGAGCTGACAGATCTCCCTTCAGCTTTATTAGCTTTACATTTCCTTTCAGGTCCTTTATGCAATTAGTTAGTCACTTTAAAAACCCATGGCCTTACTCAGTGTGGGGCTTGCAGATGTCGGTGCTGGACTTCTGATCGGAGAAGGTCCCAGGAGGGCACTTTTCGCAAGAAACATCAGTTGTTGAGGTGCCTGAAGAAAAATAAGTGAGTGAGGACCAATCAAAATGCACCAGGTCCAGGCCTATGGCCAAGATCAAAACATGGAAGAATTTCTACCTTTGACTTTGACTCCAAAACCAGGCTCGCAAACAGTGTGCTGCTGGCATCGTATGCAGGTGTTCAGAACAGGGGTCTGACAGAACAGGCCTGGTCGGCACTCACACACACGGCTAGAATTGAAGGAGCAGGGGGCTTTTTCCACAAGGTCAGATTCTGTAGGGAAGAAACTGTGGGAGTAAGAAGGGACCACCCTGCAAGGGAGAGGCAAAGAGGGGACCAAAGCTGAGGAACATCACTTCAAAGACTTGGGAAACAGAATGGACTGTTGACACTCTTTGCCATGGCAACTTAAGTCACGAATAATTGGTGAAGCCTGCAGACAAAGCCTGCAGACAAATGTCTTTAATGTAAGACAGAAAGCAGAAATTAAACTTGGATGGCATTTGGATGAGAGAATTTTCAGGCAGTCACAGGAAGTGACACTGATTATGTGCAAGGTAGCATTCTGCTCTCTAAAACAGAAGCCAAGGATGGATAACTCCTCTGCTAACAATTCTACATAAATAAAATACAAGTAAAGCGTGAATAAAATATATAGAGAGTATATCACTATGTGAGGTATGCGTGAGGGAAAGCAAAGCAACTACCTTTTGTGCATGATACGCAAGCATCACATCGTGGCTTCTGGGATGCCTCATTTAGATATTGTTCAGGTCCACATCTCATGCAATGATGTGGGTCTGTGGGACACGCTTTCTTTTTAACATAGCCTGGAGGAAGAAAACCAAAATATGGAGGATACCCATTCTGAAGTACAGGAGACAACCATCCTAAGGCGTAATGCATACTCATTTACCTGTTTCACATGCTACTGCTACCACAGTCTTCTCTTGGCACCTGTCACTTGGTTTCTCTAACTCATTCTTGCCTTTCCCATTCAAGGGATCATAGTTGTCCTGTTACAGTAACACTACGCCTGGTAACATCACAGTCATTACTATGGATTGCTGCAGAATAGGCACATGAGAAGTCATTTGCTGAGAGTTGGAAAAAACTGACAAATCTGCAGAGAGGGCAATATTGTCTTGCCATTATAAAGTCATCAGGCAATTGCTTTTTTAAATTTTTTATTGTCTATAGCAACTGTGCCCTGATATTTTGTTACCTAAGGCATTACTTTTTCTTTCAAAAGCTTCCAGAATCTCCTTGGTGCACATGGACTCATACAGGGACAATCTCCAACTCCCACCCTTGTGTTATAGAATGGAAGGTGAAAAAACTGTAATTCTTACAGTGTACCATATATCCACCTAGCAAGTTTGTGGTAGGTTGGTTTCCAAGCAGTTCAAATAATTTTACAGTTGCCTTGACAGTCATGAGTGAGATGGTTGAACTTTACAGTTGTTTTTCTTTGAACATCTGAGGAAAGCACTCATTGTCCATGTACAAATCATACTACGTGTGCATGTCTTTCTGATGTTGAGTGTATATGCTATACAGTTTCTCTGTGGACACCTCCAATTCACTGGACTCATTGCTCACAGTTTGAACGCACACTGCCCTGAATCTCTCAGATCTTCAGCGTATATGTAGCACATATGAGGTTGAGCAGTAGGCTGGACTGATCTTTACAGCTCCTTTCCAACCTAACTTATTCTATGACTCTATGTTTATGTCCAGTAATCATTCTCCAGTGACAAGCTTTCAGAAGTGTCCAGCTGGCAAGCCGGGTACAATAACCTGCTGGGAGTATGGGGAAGGCTAGAACAGAAGCATCCCTAACATTTCAGCTCCTGAAGCAACAGATTAGGTATTCTACCACTGGCCATAATGCCAAGGAAATTAGAAGGCGCAGCAGTCAGCTGTGACCTTGTGACCTTGGTGGGAGGTGGCAATAACTATTAGTGGGTAAGGAACAGTGGCAGTTGCAGAGGCAAAATGAAAAGCTAAAGCAGCAACAGACAGGCAAAGAGTTGAATGTGTCACAGATGGCAAACAGGAGAGAAGTAAAGCCAAGTTTCAGCATACAGCCTGCATCACCCAGTCAGAAAGGGTTAACAACAGGAAGGGGAAACCTGGCAGAATAACAACCCGCCTACTAAGCATTTTGGCAAACATGATGTGGGAGTGCAGGTAAAAACAGCTATGCTATATTTAGCCCACTAAATACCACCAGACAAGCCTGAAACATGTCATTTCCACCTCCTCAAAACTACTTGTCTGAAATTATTCTTTTCAAGGTGAGGGCTGACTGCTGGAATGGTCTGAATCTCAGCACTTGAACTGCACATGTGTACCTGTATGTGCGTCATTTCCCTCCTCCCAATCTCCCAGAAGCTATAACTTCTGTTCTTCAAGATTTCCTGCACATATGGGTCCCTCTCTTGAGGGATGTGTGTTCCAGGTGCATTAGCTTTGAAGCTTATCTAACAGTGTCTTTTGGAGCTGTCCTCCACTCAGTGCATTGATAGGTCAGCATACAGATAAAAGCCTGAGCTGTAAGAATACCAGCTGCAATAACCCGTACAGAAAAAAGGTACCGAAAGTAAGTAGATGATGTAAGTGTTTTTCTTTTTTGAGTATGTGCATTCATTCACTCTTGTGGAATTGCTGTTAACTGTGGGTGGGAAATTATTTGAGTATTGATAGCAGCACTGTCCTGTGGAGCTGCATATCTGATTTAGAGACTAAAACAAAGTAAAAAGAAAAAACAAACCATAAACAGAAGCAAAGTGGAATAGTCAGCTTCTGCATAACATGAGCTGTTCTACCACATATGCCATTATTCTCCATGAAAATCTCTGTTCCTCCCCTCTAGAGGAGGGAAATGCTGTGTTCTGTGATGACAATAAAATAATGCTCTCCCAGGGTCCCTTGTATGAAGTCTCCTTTTACCTGGAGATGAATAAGTACTTGAAAAGAGAAGTGGCAACTGTATCAATTGATTAGAACAATCTTTTGAGGTTTGCTTTGAAGCTTATCTTGAAATTGAGCTTGAAATTAGCTTTGAAACAGAGGATGTGGCTTGCACGTGGGTCAGTATGCTCAGAGTGAAAGCTGTACACATGTGGGCTCGAACACCAAGGAGAGTAAAGCCAGGCTGCATCAAGAGTTTGAGATGCTCCACTCTGATTAAGGGGCACTTTAGAAGAACTTCTTTTTCTCTGTAGTGAGCAGTTGAGTTAGTAGCAGATATGAACAGGTTACTGATTGAAGGAGTAGTGGAAGGTGAGAAAGAAAAAAAATTCTTATGAATGAGCTCCTGTTGTGAAGGAAACCCTGGAGGATGTGAAGTGATGTCCAAGACTGACACATGAGGACATGGCAACAAAATAAGTTTCAGGAACATGCAGAGGTGAAATGTTCAAGAGATGCAGCTCATTACAACTAGATGGGGATCAGATGTCTGCTAGAGACCCTGCTATGACATTTTTCACTGTGGGAATTTTTGCAAAGTATGGCTTTGAAGGAGAACAGAGGCTCTTTTCTTTGGATCAGTTCAAAATCAGCACCTCCCACATCTTTTTTTCTTTTATGGGACCAGCTTCTCTGTCCCTTGGTCTTGTTTACTCATACATCTTTTGAATGATTCTAGTGGTGTGCTCAGGAATAGTGCAGGATGTCCCAATGGGGACCCTGACATAACTTCATAGAAATGCTAGCAAACCAAGCACTAAACTTTTCTTTATTATTAGAGCATAAATAAATGTCAAAATTTTCCTTTCAAAAAGAAAAAGAAAAGGAAACATTTCTAGAACAAGAAATGGGTGACGGTGAAGTACCATAAAATGCCCCACCCACTGAGGGGCTTTTTGGCCAATAGGGGGAGTTTCAGACATTTCCAGGACTCTTGTCTCACCAAGGTATTTCCTGCTTCTGACCTCATGTGCCTTTGAGTCATGGCTAGCTTCCGACGAAGTTTATTCTGCCCCCTGAAAAGGGGTTGTTCCCTTTCTCATGCGAGACGCTTTCTGAACTGTTCTGACTATGAAGATAATGGCAGATTTTCCACACCATCTTTCTATACTTTTTGTGTGTCTGATCAGAAGAAATTTAGCCTCATAATTTCATTGATCTATTTCATGCTCCGAGACAAGTTGAAATTAATCCTTAGACCTGTCTACTTCTAAATGTCAAGTCTACCAATAAAAAATTGGTATAAATACAACTGGTATTTGTAGCAAGTTATCTTGTTTGCATTTTATAGCTTCTCTGCATACAGACTGAACAAGGAACAGGGCACTGGAAAATAAAATTCATATCTGGATCCATACCAGAGAGTCATTCATGAAATTGCACTTTTCTTCAGGGCCAAAATGCAAATCTGTAGATGTATATGGCTCCTAGTATCTCTACCAGAAAGCCCCATGTTAATTTGACTGCATTATAAACATACTGACCTGGGGGACACTGGTAACAGCAGCTTCGTGAAGTTTCATCATAGAACCAGTTCTCAAGTGTGTCACAGGAACGAGATGGAGTTAATAATGTCTAGAAATTTAAACAGAACAAAGACACAATTAGAAAACATTCACTGCTGTATGAGGGCAGATCCCAGTATCCTGTCGTTAGTGATAATGGTTGCAAATGGTAAGGGAAAGTCTGCAGCTTTTTGAAAGTCCACATATCCCAAAAGCAACTGGATTATTGCTGTACATAAACTTAAGCAAAGACTGCAATATTCAATATATTTAGCAATGATTCAGTATGTATCTTCACTCAGGAGGCTCTTTTCTCTGAATGTGATTTAAACATAGGATCAGAATACTGTAGTCCAACCTGTGCATCAAGCATTTCAGCAGTCAGAAGCCAAATCCTTGTTTCATACAATAAAAGGGAAGTAGCATTGCCCTACAAAAAATGTTTTTCAAGCCAAAGCTCCACACACCCTTCAGAACCTAGTTGCAGGGCCAAGCAAGGTCACCAAGAAATGCTTGCCTATTTGTTAGATTAGTTTGCACCTTCACTAGAAATCTTGTAGCAGTTAGAAAATCAAAAAAGGCTAAAAATCTCAGTCCTAAAATCATTGCATCCTAATTAGAGATAGGGATTTTGTAGAAAATAAAATAGAGAATCCCTAAACATCTATAGATTTCAAGCTCTTTGTGCACTGGAATAAGAGGTGGTGTCATAGTAAACACTGTCTAAATTTAGCCAGATTATAATCCATAAAAATAATCATTTAAACTAATAGCTAGTTCTATATTAGTTCTACACATCCATCCTGTGAAATCTATTTTTTTGCGGTTCTCCATTTGTTCACATTACTGTGTCTAGCTGCCTGTACACCATTTATCAATGTAGCACACAAGTCTTTTTGTTCAGTTATTTACGTGATCATAATTCTTGAATTTAACAACCTAAACGTGTGTTTACTGTAAAACAATAAATGTTTTACTTATAATTTGGGGACAAATCCTACAAGTAGTTTTTGCCTTGAAAGGAATGACACAAATTCTTATTCACTCAGTGAAGTCCTTATACAAATAACTAAACCCATTTATTTTGTGAGTAAAGGCTTTCAGGAACAACCTTTGATTTGACAACATCACTGATACTTGTTTAGACAAAAAAAACCCCACAAAATGGTTCTAATGTTAGCTTAGGAAAAAGACTCAGCTATGAATTGTATCAAGAAGCAGATAATCAGACTGCACTTCTGTATGGCAGAGGCCACTACATACTCTGGGAAATTACAGTGCTACAGGTTTTCTGATGAAGAAATCAGATTTTTGAATTTGGCATCTCCCCTAATAACCACCTAAAAACATTGTTATCTGAATTTCATTTTCAGTATTTGCTAGAAGGTACAACCGGCAACTTTTTGTAGAGAGACTGAACCAGCAGATTACCCAGAGATTTTCCCGCATGATAATGCTAGAACAGTTAATAAAGATTTCAGCAAACCTACATCCTGGTTTCTGCAGGTGAATTTCCCATTGCTGTTAGAAATAAAACCTATGATTTCCTACTGCCTTTGTATGCAGTGCAGAAACTTAATAGCCAGTTAATCTCACAACCATATTCTGCTATTTAATATACTGTTCTTTTCACGGTGGGAGCACAAAAACCAGAAGTTAAATAACTTGTCTGAGGTTACATCAGAAAACAGGAGCTTTCGGTCAGTGCAGAAATTAACAGAAGGACTAGAAATAGAAACATACTGAAACCATTAAAATTCATCCAGCTCCAGTAATAGAAGTAAGAAATCCTGCCTGACACATTTCTGCACTAACCACTAGGCCACATAGCCTCTCTGCAAAGCATTTTTTCTAGCTTACTGTATAGAGGAAATAGCAGATGTCTCCCTCAACCTGACTCAAATCAAGTTTACAAATGTGTACCCTGTATTTTTCTTTTCTGAAGAGACAGCCTTAGACTGTAGGAAAAGGAAGTGGAATCTCCTTGTATCTGTGTGGAGGAGCACCCTGGTTAGCCAGTCACTTTAAGGCTAAATTAAATAACAGGAAATGACACAATGAGATCAGTCATGCTTAGACAAAGGGTCATTCAGGAGTCACTTCAGTGATATGGAGTGGATTGCTGAGTTTTATAAAGAAAATTTAAGAAATGACAGCAGCCTGGCTATGCCTAAGTCATCCTGGATTAGTTTCTCTGCAAGATCTCTGGGAAGTTGCCACAAAAATCTGATCCTTTCTTCCTAGTTCTCCTGTGCAACCAACTCTGGCTGCAAATGATGCTGAATTTTAAATCAGGATAGGAACAAAATTCTTGAATAATTTATGAAAAATATAAGCTTACATCTTATTTAATTGCCTCTTCTCAGGTTTAAATAAAGGAATAGTGCCTGTCTACAAGTGCAAGGAAGGGGCTGCTTTTTAAAAACTGATTTTGTTTAAAATATGAAAATCAGTTTAGTACCAGATTCTGCCCCTAGTTTCAATGATGCAAATCCTGATTATGAATTTGCCTTGATGCTAGTGGTGTGATAAATTACTGCAAGAGTTATGCATAAATACTGCATAAACTATGAAATTCACATGTGAAAGAGTACTCAACATATTTTTTTTTCTTTCCACAAGAGGGCAGCTAGATACTACGGCCATCTATACACTACATGAAATCTGCAGCCTCACAATAAACGCAGCTTCCAAGAACCCAGTTAAGAGCACAGCACTGCAGCACCCTTTACTGTTCACTGAGCCAAGTCCAAGATGCTCTGCTGGAAAAAGAAAAAGTCATTTTAACAAATCATTGACACAGTTTCTATGGCTGAGAAACAGCCTTCTGAAGACCCCACTACTTCTAATTCATAGCTACCCACAAAATATCTTCAAGAGTTTGTCATCTGTTCAGTTGGCGTGTTTCATGAGCACAAAACCTACTGTGGTTCCTTTCAGTGATAAACAACGTACATTTCACACATCAGCCATCGGCTCCCCATTCTTGTTTTTTTTTTTTCTCCCCCCCAAACCCTAAAGCTATTTGGTTCCTACTGTGACCTGTATGGGCTGTGCAATGATGCAAAGCTCTGCTCTTAAACTAAGCAGAAAGGTTGGCCCTTTGTAGATAGCATACTTTATATTAAGGACTTTAGTATAAACAAAGTCCCATACCTCTAGTGCTTCAGCCTTCAAAGCTCAAAATAAATTATATAAGCAATTGTCACTGGGGGAAAGCAAGTGTCACTAAAAATTATATGGGCTCTGCTTCTCTAATATATACTAGGCTTTTCATGAGCTCAGTTTGAAGATTTCATGCATTCAAGCTAATTAAAAAAAAAGGCTTGTAGTAAGAACCCCCAAACCTCCCTCAATTTTGTGTGGTGCTGAAGCAAATAGGTGCCAAAAGGCAAAGAATGTATCTTGCAAAAAGGACAAAGGTGAAGGGCCAAGGTCTCAAAGGATTGCAAGTCTTTCAAAAAATGATGGTGCTAACAAATTTTCTGCAGAAGTCTGATCAGGCTACTTTTGGGGAGAGGGTGAAGGGGTGACAAGCATATGAGGATCATCTAACTGTTTCCTTTTTTCTGTCTATGTGTAATGAATATCAGGGTAATAAATGAACTAAAACAAATGATAACCAGACAAAGCCATGAGGTAAAGAGGAACAAACATATGCATTGTTAGTGGGTAGCAGTAGGCCTGAACTGAGGTAATTTACACACTCAACAGCTGAAGGTGCGAATTACATCAGCTTCACCACCTGCAACTACTCTACTCACATGTAAAATACTACCTCCTACACCTCATCTCCAACAAGGGTGCAAGTTTGCAGTAAAACATTGGCTTGTCTTTTTTTTTTTTTTTTAAATGAGCTTAGTATTTCCAATTAGGAAGAGATTGCTGAAAACAATTCCTTTCCACCTTAAAAGTGTGGTATGGAGATGGAAACAGAAAATGGGTAAAGCAGCTGAGCTATACCACTCAGCCAGTTTGAAATGATGACTAAGACTCTTAAAAATCCAGCCAATATATTCCTCTGGAAACAGTCTCCCTATGTATTCAAACTCTCAGTTAAATCTAACATTCAATGCCCTGCATTTCGTGTATCTCGCAACAAGGCAGAGAAACTTGAAGTATCTCTACATGTACTGGAAAGAAAGAGCAAACCTTTCTTGATGTCCATTTGTAACTGTTAAAACCTGGGCATGTTGCCTTTCACACACAGGTGAGTTAATGAAAGTGTACTTAACTTCTACTTTGAAGGAAGAATAGACATCTACCATTATCAGTTGGATTTACAATGGCTTATCACAGGGCAGAGTTCATTTCTTAGCAATCCCTCTCAAGCTACTGTCCATAAAACTTACACTGAACCATAGAAGTGCAGTTCCTAGGTAATCTTTTTACCGGCATTGGTAATTTTTTTTTTTTACTTGGAATATGTTTTTTCCAGAAAAATCTTGTGTTTTCAACATTAATACAATTTTTACAGAAAGGAAGTGCTTTCAGCAAATAGCACTAATTTTTGTTTTGTCAAAGCTGAAACCAAAACTTTTTTCAGGAAAAGTTCTTGACCCTAGAATTCTCTGTCTCATAAATGACTGCAAGATTTCCATGATAGTGAAAATTTACAGCTATTTTCTCATGAGAAATTTTCATGCTTGGAAAGCAGCAGGAGCCAACATCATACAGGCAGCTAAACTCATCATCTTGTTACTACTCAATACATGCTCTGAAGTTATCTTTCTTTACCATTATCCTGACTGTACAAAGAAGGAAACAAAAGCACAAGGAAATGACAGGTCAATGACAAAGTTAGGAACAGAGAGAGACTAAACTGCCTGTGAGAAAATACCTCACCAAGAAGCACTGAGGGTACAGATTTCAGGTTTACCAATCCCTCTCCCTTCCTGACTCAGTGCTTTGTGCCAAGATATTGGAAAGATATCTTATGCATTTTCTTGATTTGACCATGATCTTAGATTACTATATATAAGAAGATTCCAAGTGATACGATTGATGTGATTTTTCATTTTTTGTTCCTCAGCTATTGGCTTCTCCTTTTTAATTGCAGAAATATAGACATCAGCCATCAAATCCATCCAAATTTGGAGGAACTGCAAAATACTTAATACATATTTGTCTCGGTCTTCCTGGAGAGAATGCAGACCGAATGCTGAGTTATGAAATATCTCTAAGGCAGATTAACCAAGATTGTTAAAAAGCCAAAAATACTTCAGTATCTTGGCCAAAAAAAGCATCAGATTTCTCCAGAATTATGGGAGCAATGTATTTGAATAACTTCTTAGAAATTAAGGTTGCTGAAAGGACACGTCCACTTTCAATGGCAACTTGCTATTTTCATGTAGTGGTAGCCTACTACGGACTGAGCCTGGAACACAAAGAGGATCTCTAATCCTCAACCGGTAAATATCAAAATGACTTGGGTGAGCTCCTACTGTCTGACTAGTCCAGCACTGAGCTTGGATCTCCTGGCTCACCCCTGTATGTACCCACAGCGACATGACAGTCACAAGGCTGAGGGCAGGAAAAGGCCCTGCAGCTCTAACATTCAAGATCAGCAGTTCCATTTTGGGCTCTATCATTGCTCAGCCTTAGATGTGTTAAAGTCCTTGTTATACTGGATCCAAGGTCTACCTATGACTGTGGATGTTTTTGTGGTGGTAGCACCAGGGAAGCCCAGACAGGTTCCATCATGGCATAAAGGACATAGTCTGTCTCCAGTCCCACAGGCTCCTCAACTTTAGATTTGCTTGCTTTTACCAAATCTTGCCCAAACCTTCATCAATAATGTTGAAAACACTTTCTATCCTGCCAACACTTGCAGCTCAATTGCTGAGGGGGGACAACTGCTATTAGCGTAGGTCAGTCTGCTACAGCAGAACTTACAGCTTATGTTCTCTAGAGCTCTTCCAGTGGAACTTAAAAGTGTCTTTCCATTCCAAAACCGGATAAGCAGTTTGCTGGGGGGCATCACATGCTGTTTGTAATCAAAACAGGCAGGGGAAGAACCAGTTGTCTTGTCACACTGTGGCTGTACAGGATTCTGGTGACAGCACAGATTGATCCTGTTTAGATGAGGGAAATTTTGAGAAAAATTCTGACCAACAGTAGCAGTATTGATCTCCCCAGCACAGATATATATTATGGTTAGACCAGTTTTGAGCTGTGTTACCAACGGCTGCAATGGTGGGCGCCTGGTATGTACTGGGTTTCCAGTCTTGTGACTGAACTGGTGGTAGCCAACAGGGGAAGTTTTTAAAGAAAATGTCCCTCTCATCAGCAAAACCTTAATCAGAATACAGATCACCCAAATGAGGGGAGGAAGTCATGAGGGCAATGAGGAGAAAAAGGAAAAATTCATGCAGAAAGTGGTGCTTTATCATATGAGGGATCAAGAAGACAACAATAAGAAGGGAAAGCTACTGGCATTAAAAAAAACAAGCCCTGTGCACTTGTGTTCCTATTGCACTCATTGCTAACAAAATCTCAGCATTAAGGCATTTCTAATATATTTCTGGTTGTGAGTACTCAGATCAAAGCAAGCATGCTTCCTATAAAACAGTGAATAAGATGCATAAGGTTAAACTAGAAAACAGTGAAAGTCTTCTGCATTGAACCATTACCTCATCTGTTAGTATGAGCTTAAGTCAAAAGGAATTTTTTTTTTTTTTAATGTTCTAGGATGACAGTAGAAATTTAAACCTGACTCAGGAAAAAAAAATAATTACAATGACTCAGGATTGTATGACTATCATTAATATAACTAATTTTTCCAGAACAAAACCAATTAATTTAAATTAAGACTCTTTGTTAGGCAGAAGCTGAAGGTTAAGGCGACTTAGCTGGTCCCAATTGCTCATAAATAACTCTTGAAATGAAAGGAAGGGAAAAATCAAAGAAGACAGAAAAAAAATCAGCTGATCATTGCAAAACCTCAATGCTACCACCTTCTTGAAAAGAAGCATCAGCTGTGAGTGTTGGAGGGTTTTACCTTCTTGATTCCATGGTGTATAGTCTGTGTGTAGAGACCCACAGATAAGAAAGTGGTAAGAAATTATCTACTTATAGTGTTGGTCATTTTTCCTGTCTCCAATAAACTTATAGAAATTGCCAGTTAGCCAGTGAGAGAAGATTCACTTCATTTTTGCCCCTTACTGCTTAATTTGTAGGGAAGGATTTGTCTGCGAGAACTTTCACTTCTGCCCAATGCCGCCCTCTTCTTCCTTGAATGTTTAGAAACACTGAGGAGTGTGGTATAATTCATACTCATGAGTAACTAGCATCTGGCTTTGCTTCATTGAGGAAATCTCCAATAAGCTTTACAAAACAAACTCAAGTTACTCTCCTCATCTCTACAAGGAACAGAATGAAATGCAGTAAACTCAAAATCTTGTTTTAATTAATATTCAAAGTATTCTTCTCCTTTCATCTCTTGACTGTCCTTTCTTCCTTACCTACTCTCTAATCTGAACCTCAAAACAGAAACAGAACTCACCATCTTTGGTCAGGAAAATGCAAAAGCCTAACACAATTTCACTTTTTAAGGCAGTTTCTGTACCATCTGCTGGTGTTCCCTGAAGGAGGCAGAAGCAGTATATTGTACATTTCCCTGTCCTCTCCCCAAAAGACCATCCAATCTCAATGAAGAAACCCCCAACTTCATCTCAATGACATATAATATTGACTGATTCTCAAAAGAAAAATATTTAACTATGCAGCTTCAACCTTTCAAATCCTTATCCCCTATACAGCCTATACCTGTGGCCTAGCAGTAAACACAACCAGGAACAAAAAGCAGACTCTACCTCCACAAACACTGACAGCTCTGTTAATTAATATATATTGTAACAGGACTTTAACACTGAAGGAAGATCACAGCAGTATCAGGGAGTGGGGGTGAGGAATCCAGTTATGGTGGAGAATAGGTCTTTGTCCTTCACTCTGAATCAGAGGAAGCTCTGAATGGATGGGTCTTTACTAAGGGTGAACTAACAATGTGGAAATATGGGTCTATTACAGCTGTGCTAATCCAGTGACTTGTTGCCTTCACAGAGTGCAATCTTACTCCCCCTCTCCAACTTGTACCCACATGTTCTTTCCCCTCTACCTCTTTGATTAGGATAGAGCAACCGTGTGTCTAGAGGATGAATCAGTTCTAGGAGCTGATCCGACCAAAACTTCTGCTTTCTGAATTTGTGAAGTTGCATTTTCAGTGAGTTATTGTGCTGAAACAACTCATCCTGTGGCTGCACAATCACTTAATTCAGTGTAAGAGAGCTGGTGTCTCTGTAGCCATGAACAGGGCCTCCCCTTGGTGTGACAGTTCTCTGTTGACTGGTCCAGCTGTAATGTGAAACCTTGCAGGCATCATTTCTGGACCTATATACTATATCAGAATTGATTTGATCTTGATTGGACTTGACACAATGTAGAGTTGATGCTGCTTTATGCCAGCTGTGGGAGAACAGATAAGTATTTAAACTAGCAAGAAGCTAGGCTGGTGTAGTAAACAATCCCTGGTGCAGCTGAAAGCCTGCCACTACAAAGTTAAGCTGTCCACATTCTTGAAACAAATTTAAACAAGACATCAGTTTATATCAGGTCAGTACTTTTCTTCGGTTTTTGATCTACTACAAGGACTTCTTAAACTGGATTTAGTATACTGTTAAACTGGAGACTGAGACTGAATTTCACTAATCTTTTTCTCCATGTAGTCAATGAAAGGTTTTTGATTCAGCAGGAGCTGGATTACATGCTCAGAGAGAAAAGATCACAATTCGTGTCATGTTGGGACTGCTCTGTGACAGGATGGCCAGGGATCCCTTGGGCTAGCACTTTCAATGACCTGACAGACCAGCTTTTTTTTTTTTTCTTTAAGCATTGCAGACCAAGACCCAATTAAATAAGGCAAACACATATTTGATGCAGGGCATTTGGACTTTTCAGTGTTTGTTTTTGAGAATTTGTTTTTAGAAAACAGGCTCTTTGTAGCTCTTCTCACTATCCTTTTATCTACAAATACATTTGCTATCCCAATTTAAATAATGGCCATTGCAAAGATGGTGCTGAATTCAGTGAGCTACTCTGCAGTTCAGTCAGGACAAGGCTTGACTCATTCATTTATGGGCTTCTGATCTCATAGAGAAAAAGTGATGGTGAGGCAGAGTAAGAAACTAGCTTGCTACAAATGAGCTGTAAGTCAGGAAGAAAGCATATTACGGTAAAAAAAAAATCTTCTACCAGCATTGGCTGTTCTAGAACTGACTAATGCTGTAGCAGAACAGTTGACTCCCTTTCAAGCTCCTATCAAAATTCTGACACTATTAAAGACAGAGGCTGATAATCTAAGACCTTAAGTAGTTCAGTTTCATCTGCTTGATAGTAGAGACATTATTAATACCTGAGAGTTAACTGAATATTAAAACAAACTTCAAACTGCAGACTGAAGCGAGGAGGAATATAGTTTAAAATATAACCAATAGGCTGTTATTTGTTCACACTAAACCGTATTACTTGTTTTCCAGCAGCAGCAAAAGCAAAGACTGCTGTGACAGACACAATACAGAAACACAGCAAAAAGCCAATTGCTTATTCCAGCAAGACCTAAGTATGTATTCTAGGTAACTGATGATTTTGCAGTGAGTTTGAATGTTGACAAGGATTAGAACACCAAATTTCTCTCTGTTCCTTTCATTTTGTGAACACCAAAGCGATGACAAATAGCAAAAATACCATCTTTTATCTAATGCCTTTCTCTCAAAGCAGCTTGCATACAGTAGACCAGACACGCTTATCTGAGTGACCCCCTAAATATTCCTCAAGTGAGTAAGGACTGCAGACTCCAGTCCTATAGAATAGAGGAATCACTGTACTCCAGGAAGGAGACGGTGGCAGGGCAGATAATGAGGGCAAAGTAGAGCAAACTTGCAATGTGGGAGGGGAATTTACAGTTAAAGACACCAGGGAAAACTCCTACTCTTACCAAAAAGCCAGGAGGATCTTTTTCAAATGTCTGTGAAGATAATGCAGGACATGCTTATTTTCAAAGATCTAATCAAATTAGCGTCAGTCTCTCAGTAAAATTCACCTCGCAGCCCAAGTGACATGCAATATCATTCATTTACAATGTACAGACAGGTATCTCAAGTTGGCACATGTTTTTCCACTGCCAGGAAAAATGGCCAATTCAGGAACCAATCGGGTGTGCAATTGGATACCTACTCAACTTTACCTACGCAAAGAGCTTCTGTGACTTTGATTTTTTTTTTTTTCTACAAGTGTGCATAAATCAGCCAGAGGAATTATCTGGATTTATGCCAGGCACTGAGGGCTCGCTGCCGCGTGATCCATAGGGAGAGGGCAAACAAGCCCGCAAGAACTGATATGATCTGAGCAGGGAGTTAGCTTGCATCTACAGCACCAGCTGAGTAGGGGGCTATGTCTATTTTAAGTAAATTTGATGCAGAAATCCTGGCCCATTCATGAGAAAGTCAGCGTCAAAAGGGTGGGCAGTTGTAAAGAGGAAGGTATTTTACTGTTTTGTTCGCCTTTACACCTTTCACTTTGCCAAACCAGACTCACACCAGCAGAGAGAGCGGAAGCCCTCTGAGCCAAGCTCTGCAAGGAACATGCCTGTCAGACAGCACCTGGCCCTCCAGGCAAAAATAAAAGCCACTCACCCAGAACAAATGAGAACAATATCTCTCTCCCTCCCCCTCCAACAAATCTCTCATTCCCTAGCTGTGATGTGCACGGAGGTGCAGTAACACCATCAACACCAACGAAAAGGTGCGGCCGGTGGCTCCTACCCCCGGCTCCTGCCTGCGGAGGTCCCAGCAAGGACAAACGGTGCCGGCCGCTCTGTGCGGAGAGCGCTCTCCTTTACACCTTTATCGCACTGCGCTGCACTGAACCTGTCTGCATGGAGCTCCTGCAGACGCCCACTTCCCCGCGCACCCAGCTGGTGGGCGGAATCACCCGGCAGCCCGGGTGCCCCCAGACCGCCCCGGCCCCCCCCGGCCCCGGGCTACAGAGGCATGCTGCGGGGCTGCTGGCTCCCGGAGCTGCCCTGCCTTACCTGCGGGGCTGCCTGGATGTCCTGAAGAAGCAGCAGGAGCCACAGCCCCGGTGCCAGGCTGCGGGCAGCCATCTGCGACGGCGGCATTAACTCTCGCCAGCTCCCAGCATTGCAGGTCAGGGAGTCGGGCTGCTCCTCTTGGACGGGACCTGGACGGCACGCCCGGGGTCTGGCCCAGCCTCACTCGGTGTCGCGGGGCTCTGCTCGCTCAGCCCAGAGCTGCTCCAGCCGTTCAAGAGGCGGGGGCGGCAGGCTTTGAGACTCAATCAAGCTGAGGAAACAATTTGGAAGGAAGGGGGGGGGGGCTGCCCAAAAAAGAAAAACAAAACAAAACAAAACCACGTCAATCACTAGTCCCGGAGCTGGCGGGTTTCTGCAAGTTGGCTGCATGTGTCGAGGTTGTCACCCAAAGAACGCGGCTGGCTATAGAGAAACACGGGCCCCTGAGTCATATAGGCTGCCCTCAGAAAGCACTTCACCTCCCTTGGTCAGGCACGACTCCAAGCCCTGTCCTGTCCATTCGCCACACTGAGAGCTGCAACCAAGCCTCAAGAGAGTTCCCAGTAAGAAACACACTCATTTTTTCAATACAGTCATTTTACTCCTGTTTGAATGAGTGTGTGAAATCTCACAACCACATGGGGTAACTCTGCCAAGGTTTAGGCTTTACATGTTGTCATTTAAACACTGATATAGCACAGAGCATCCTCTTGAGAATCCTTCTTTTTCCTTTCAACCCCATTTGAAATCAATTCCTGTTGCTGACAATCGTCCCTTGGACTGTCACCCGTTGTTTCGCTCGCTTTGATTTCTTACGCTGGATAACATTTGGTAGCTCTGATGCCTGGAAAGATTTCAGTTGCTTTAAAGTGTCACCCAGCTTTCTTCTCTGCCCTAAAAGTTTTGACAAAAGTAAAAGTTTGCCACTTCAAAAAGGACAGACTGCCTTGAAAACCACTCTGAGGTGCTCAGGAAAATAATGAGAATTTGTGTTCTCACACCCATGCTTTTTTCCCTCCTTTCACCCTTATCAGCAAAAAGAAGAAGAAAAGAAATTAGAAAAGATTGAAAGTAGGATAATTCATCCTTTTATTAAAGACCCACAGCCACCTCACTGACACTACAACAGTGTTCCAAAAGATGAGAGTTTTCTGGAACAGTGTTCCACAGGGATCCTGGGTTGATGTCAGTATCTTCTAACTCATACTTGTAACCCTTTTCTTTTCAACCCGCTGCCTTTACTTTTTCTTCAGAACCCCATCTTATAAAAAAAGGCATACTTTGCATACTGTGTACTTGACATATACTTTTAAATTCAACCTCCTTCCATCTCTCTGTCAGCTTATTTCTTGACTTCTAAATTCTCTTAGTTATAAAAGCTGATTGTGGTAGATATGCTTTTGAGGTCGAGAGACAGCTAAGCATCTGAGTGTCTAAATATTACATTCTTGTTTTTCCTATCTAATTAAAAATTCAGCTGGAAAATGTCTTAACCTGGTGCCGTAACATGCCATTAGGCAATATTCCTGATTTATGAAGTGCTGTTTTAAATGGCACAGAAGTCAGAGGAATTGGTGAGCTCTGTCTTTTTTTTTTTTTTTTTTTTTTTTTCTGATCAGCTTCTATCAATGGCAAAAGGACAGGAACCAACATAACTTACAGCCTGGAAAGACTCTGTCACACGCCTGATTTAACCTCTGTCAGTTATACTACCGAGGCCAATATATCTGATAACAAGAATTCCCCAACAATAAAGAATATGAGTATAAAAACGCACGCACGCTGGGAAGACTTTCCCAGCACTAATGACACAGAGGGTTTTTGGCCTGTTTTACAAAAGAAATAAGACTAAAATGAGCACACTGAACATTTTTTGTATATTCATGCATCAGCTCCTTTTTAATGACTTGCGTTTCTAATTTTTTAACTCATCAGATAACTTAAACCAAATTTGGCTGACAATGCAAAGTCATTAAGTCTTATAAAGTTTCATGGAAATAGGTGACTAGGATAAAGAGGAAAGATTCTAGTAATGCCCTCATTGAGGGAAGGGCTGCAGTGGGAGCTCGGTGTTCCTTAGACAAGAGAGAATCCATCCCACATATCCAAAATGAAACCAGGCTTTCCAGCTGCCATGCCTCTTAGAACTCCTTGTTCTTAAATTCATTTCTTGATTGAACTAGATAGCATAAAAGGATGGGAAGTGGAAAGCACCCATTGTTGCTGCTGGCTTTTCGGAAAAGCTATTACATCACACGATGCTATTACAAGTCTATAGTAAAACCAACAGCAATGAAGAGGTTGTGTTTAATAAGAATGTTCCAACCTGTATGCATTTTAACTAAATGCATTAATTTCAGATGTCATTTGTTTTGATTTCATTCAAGCACAATGAAAGGGGCTTTCCAAAAGGAGCCATATCAGGAACGGGAAGAAGCACCTCTATTTTAAAACAAACCCACGCTATCATTCTCAAAATGTTGCCCGGATTTCCTAGAAAATAATCCTCCATGTTATTATGAAAAAATAATAAAAGCAAACAGAAAAATTGAAACAAACAAACCAGCCCCTCATTTCTATTTTCTTCCATCAGGGAACAATGTCTAACAGAAAAAAAGGAGAGAGTCTTTAGGAGCATGCTGTTATTATTTATAATGCTTATTTGATGACATGCATCCAACATTAACATCTGAATCTCCTTTTGTTTTAGGTGTTAAAGGTAGCAATGCTCAAAGACAAGGTTGCTTGCCATTTTCTGTTTTATCTAAATGCTTAGCTTGGCTCATGCTTAGCTGGTTTTTACACCAGGTATCTGATCTATGTTGACTATCTGTGTGTGCTGAGGAGAGCTGAAGTGGAGGGAATTAGAGAAAGTCCTGTAAATCAGTGATTCTCTGTGTCACTTGACACCTGAAGCAAAAGAATGCAGAGAACCAGCTAAGGTGTGAGGAAAAGAGTTTCTTTAACACATGCCCAAGAAATTACTTCAGTATTGTCCATTCATTGTGCTGCACACTGTGGGAGTCTAGTGGAGAAAGCAGTAATAGAATACTGTAGAAGTAGCATTGTTACACACATGGCCAAGCAAAAGTACTTGTGACATTTTCTAATTTCAAAGTGGCTAATGTTAGCCTTAAATTGTACTTTTAGTATAGTTCCTTGTGTTTGTATGCCGAGCTAATATATATCTAGCTGTATTGACTAGAAGACCTTTGAAAGAAGCATCAGCTCTAATCACTGTCAAACAGACATATGAGACCACTGAACTGAAAGAACACACATTAAAATAAACGTGTCTAAAATCTGTATTGCGGTGTCCATCTGTGCTGCTATTTAGAGCATCATGATACGCCAATGGAAATCATTAAGTCTTGCTACTTACCGAGATGAAACAAAATCAGACCCTAAAAATTCACTAGAAGTCTCAGTAGTACCAAAGGGACTGCTCATTGGAATACATGCTATAGGAAGTACAAGGAAAGGGTGGAACTCTTAACACATTAGAAAAAAAGAAAAATGAAGGTATTTACTGTAATGTAAAACAAAGAATCTCAGGTTTAAAGGAAGGAAAGCAACTAGTCACTAAGAATGAATTTCTTGATACCTCCCCCCTCCTCTATTTACCCATTGTAGCCATTGAAGAGCTTTCTTCCTGAGGATTTTGGAAAGTGACGCTGTGGTATCAACACATAGGGAGGGCATTCAGGATTCCAATTAGCTGAGGCCTTATAAGTGAAGCCAACATACTAAACTTCTCTGGAAATCATACAGCAGCCCAAAGACGACAGAGGGGAGGGCAACACTGCTGCATTGTGATTTCTTTGAGAAACACTACTTAGTAAGCAAGCAACTGGATTTTGAACTGGCTGTAGTTGTCAAATTATTTTAACTTGTTTGAATGTGTTAAAATAAAAAAAAAGTCTCATTTAGGTCAAGCGGGCCTCAGATCTGCTAGATTCCATCACTCTACGCCACTCTGATTCTGATATTAATTTTGTGGCACATACATTTCCCTTATTCTTAGTATTAAATATTTATCAGTCCATTTAATTATGTCCCACTGATCAAGTCACCATGCTATACATTAAATACCTTGCAGGCACTCTTGATAACATGATCTGCAGAGCTACATTGATTTAGCAATTTACCTTCACATATTTGTCCGCTGTGATCAGCAAAGACGACAGTACGGAGCTCTTGTTGTATACTTGTTGAAAGGTAGCTACAACTTAAAACAGGAGTTCCCAGTAGGAAAAATCTTGTTGTAATCGGCTTGGGCCATAATAAAATCCCACTATGTAGGGGAAATCCCAAGTCATTTCAGTTACTGTAGTTTCTGGTTGATGGACGTTTTCAGAGAGTTTTGTTCTCTAGTAAAAGTAATAGAAAAATAAATCAACCTCCTTGCTTCATATAAAGTTTCACAAACATGCAAACTAGCAATCTAAATAAAAGAAGAACAGACTAGTTCTTGTTTGTTTGCAGCTGGGGACTTTTGCCTCAATCAGCCATGCTCTTGCTGAGCACAGGGAATTTCTTGGCAATTAATGAACAGCCAACGGAAGGAAATGCATCCTGGTCTTTGTTCCCGAGGAACACTAAGGTTACTTATTTATTACAAAATATAATGTCAAAAAGTACCTATGTGAAACAGCCAATTCCTGATTGCAGAAAGCTCAGAAATACTGCCAGTGTAAATTGTTCTTGATGACTCTAAGCCTTAACACAGTTATTGGAACAGTTCTCCAGAAAGCAGAGGATCTAATTTCTTTGAGAAAAAGGAATCTTCACATCTGATTTTAGTCTTACTGCAAGAAGTCTTGTTTCAACCAAGGTCTATAAACTCTTATACACAAAGCCCATAGACTCCATTCATGTTCCCTAGTTTTCTTTCTAGTTACTTCCACCTGAATGTCTCCTGAGTTTAAACAGTACAATATATGGTGGTGCTATATTCTTGCCATCCAGAAGTAGCAAAGTCGCTTTTTGTAATTGCTATACTTAAAAGGCTAAAGCCTCTGCAAGTGTAACTCCGCACTTCTGCTACCAGAGATTTAGACTCAGAGTTTATATGCAAAACTAGATATGATGATATGTCTGCCATTTTATTCGCTTTTTTGATTGGGTTGAGTCATTCAGATCTTTGATCGAAACAATAATTTAAATAGTTAAATTATGTGTCAGACTGACCATCTGAACAATAATGATAACAGGACTTTATTTTCAACTACATTTCTTTTACAAAGGTCATTTACATAAAATTGGTGTGGGTGACAAAATCTTCTTACCCTATATTTGTCCTCCAAACTAATAATACTACCTTAATATAGAAATAACTAATATTATGAAAAAAGATTCTTTGTGAAAGGGTTTTTTTTCTGGTGCACAGTAACTTCAAAACCAAAGTGCATTTTGAGTCAGACTGAAAAATGAGAAGAGCTGACAGAGAACTGTGTGCTATCAGGAAAAACTCGGCTTCCATGAAAGAAACCAAAACTATATCACAGAATTACTATGCCCACAGGCTGGCTGAGAGAGAGACGACCTTAGAAGAAAGATCACATCATGTCTGTACTTTCAGTAATTCTGACTACAGCTTCTGGAAGAGAATGGCAGATTTACATGTTGTCATTCTCCACAGAGAAAACCCTTGACAGAGATTTTATTATTTAAATGTCATTTGTTTTATGCCCTTCCTCCCATACCTTGCTAGAAATGGAGAAGCTCAAGGATGTATCCTCAGAAATCCAAATGGATAGCCACTTGATAATTAGAGCGGCAAATAAAGCTGTGGGTTATAAAGATCAGCCAGATTTTGTTATATGTTGGAATAATCATACTGTTACCTTAAATGACCCACAACAGCATTATTTGTTTTGGGCTCCTCGCCCCATCCCCAGTCATGACACTGACAGAAATTAATCCACGAGCACCAGCTTTGACTTCAGCTTGGTCTTACTTCATGTCAAAGTCTTGTCTGGAGTTTATAAAGCTCATTGTTTTCCCTCCCTAACCACAAAGCGCAGGAAGGCTTCTATGAAGCCATCAGTTATATGAAAGGACTGCTAAAAGGCAGGAAAGTAAGTACATGCTTGCCTTCAAGCTAGCAAGTTTCTAAATGTACAGAATGTCCACCCAGAGAGTTAATAAGAAGCAGCAAGTTCAAATTCACACCTTGTTTAGTTCATAATAATTTCCTCCATGTAGAAAGTCTACCTCAGGTTACTGATTTGAAAGAGTCATAATTACAGTCAAATAAGCTTGTTCAAGGTTTACATTATTTGATTTTGACTGCAGTTATTCTTCATGGATCTGGTACCGGGCATCATCTGGCACATAAAAGATCTTGTTTTTCAGCTGCCTACAAGGTGGTCAAATTTTGAAGTGTTCAAGAAGAACATTGACAAGGCAGACATTTGCCTCAATCTGGATTCTAGCATTCCCCTAGTAGGGGATAGCTCTTGTATCAGGAACGTGCCTTTTGAGAAACCACAAAAGTCTATCCAAATCTGAACAAGTTAAAGCCTCAAAAAATATAGCTTGCCTAACCTTGATGGTGAATGTATTTGATTTTTTGAGTAGCTGGATCTCTAACAAATCCATTTTCACTAAGCATTCCTGAGTCCCTCGCAGCTGCTAAAGCTGCCTGCAGTGCAACATCTTCACATCATTGTGTTCCAACCTGAGGTTTCAGGAGCAAAACCAGACTTTCTCTATAGCAATTTCTCCTCACCAGGATGGTTCCAGTTCCTGGTCACAAGAAGAGGAAGCGTCTCTCCTTTGCACTCAAGGAGACCTTCATGCTGAAGTTTTGAAGAGAGTGCCACATAATTCATTTAGAGAGAATAAACACAGAATCAACTGGAAGAATGGAAAAGCTTAGACTGGAAGAAACTCATGACGACTGGAGAGGAAAGATCTGCTCTCTAGGGAAGAAGACAGCTGATGAGAAAAGCTTGGACTGACTGGATAATATAATTAAGAACTGTATTAGAGGGAGTGGGCATGTGCAAAGAAATTTTAACAGTAGCCTTTCTTAAATTTTGAGTATTTGACTCAGCACTTTTAATAGTGTTCCTGTACTCCAGTGTGGATGTTTCATTCAAGATTCACTTTTTCATTAAAACTGAAATCTTAAGTTATCTGATCCAGTTTTCACTTACAGTTTTTGGAAGATGTTATTCTTCTGTGAACATAATCAAACGAGAAGAAACTCTTGCCCTCAACAATTTCCAGTCCATAAACTCTTGCAGAAGATGCTAAACAAATAACATCTCTGAGAAGTACTATCAAGTGAGAGATCCAAGCATAGGACAGGGTCAAAATGAGAGGTAAAAGAGGCTTTTGCAGAGCCTTGTCATTTCACAAAGATCTATTTTCAGATATTTTGCTGGTGTGAACTGACAAAGAGGCCAGGTTCATTTACTTCAGCAAAGTATTTAACCCCTGAAGCTCATCTGTAAGCCAATAAACAGTTCCCAAAGACACCAGCTGTTTCAGGATGAAACACTATTTTATCATTTACTGGAAATTACTTATGATCTTACCGCACTCCCAATATTAACTGATTTTTTACTTTAGGAATAAACACACTCTTTTAGAAGATTACTGATGCTCCTAGCCTTTCATTTCCTTCTGTTAACAGAAAATTTACACAAATAGAAATCCAGACAAAATCTAGTGAATTCAACAGAGTAACTCTGGATCTATACTGCTGGAAAAGAAAAGAATCTCACTCAGATTGAAATAATGAGGAGATAAGCCCAAGCTTCCCCGGAAATAACTATTAGTTAACTACCCCTTGTGCAAACATTTTACATTTGTTAATTGCTAAGCAATTGTTAATGTTATTGTTGCAATTTAAATCTGCTCTGTGTATATGTCTGGGAAGTAAAACAGGGAAACTGAAAAAGCACCAAGAATTCCAATTCTCTGTATTTTAATTCAAAATCGAAAATAACAATGTTTGGGGAAGACTGTTCATGTGGTTAAAACACAGGAGTGGGAGTCATTAGTTTCCAGTTCTGTCACAGACTTTTTGGGTAACTCAGTTTATTTCTTGGTATTTTGGTTCTCCTCATTTAAAAGCTGAGGTTTATAAAATTTATCTGTTAACAGAAGCAAGATGAGCTTTCCTTTGCTGACACAAAGGAAAAATTTTAGAAACATGAAATAATTTATATGAAATAAATTAATGACAGGATATTTCAGGATCACATCCTTTTTTTAAGCAGCATAAAACTTTTTCATGGACTACACTTGAGAATCTGAACACAGAAAATCTAGGGTCTTATTCTCCTTTTCCTGGCACTGTATTTTTGCTCTGCAGTAACCAATGGAAATTCACACCAGGTGAAGTGCAAACTAGCTCCTTACATTTGGTCTGCAATTAGCCAGGAAGCTGGTGAAATCAAGGGGTTTAACCCAGAAAAGAAGGAGAAGGGTTTCTCTTGTGTTTTCAGATTTGACACAGTCTGAAAACAAATGTTTCTTCTGGGCTGTGAAAACACAAATTCCAAAGAGATGAAAGCTCCAAAATCAAAGTTTGCATACGGTTCAAAAAGCAAGCCCATGCCAGATGCAGACGTTTCATCTCAGACCTCTCAAAAGAGTTCTGAAGACAGTCATTCCTTGACATACTGATAACTAAATAGAATGAATAAATCAACACCACACTCATTCACGAATCTTGGTATTAATTCTTGCAATGTACTGACAGCAAGAAACACCTGATCCTGAAACATCACTGAAACTATCTTATAGGCAGCAAACACAGACAAAGTAACTCTAATGGCAGCCTACTGTTGCTGAGAAACAGAGGGAGCTAGTTTTTAAAGGCTGAACTCCACTTCTTTGTCAAAACCAATGACAAATGCACTATTTACTGTGCCATGTTCATTTAATTAAGCAAAACCGGATTTCCCAGCTCATGAATCAAGTTTATACACAGATAGTATAGTCAGAAAGGGGAACTAAACCACCAGCTTTACCATCAAAGCATCAGGCGGTTATCACTCATGCCAGAAGAGAACCGTACAAACTGTACAATTGGGTACACATATGGGAGCCAGGCATTAACAGAAGAGACAGCTGCACAGACTGAGCCAGCATGTTTCAACTGCTATGAACAGAAAAAAACCAACAACAGATAAAGTCAAGAATGCTGGGCTTCACCTTGGCTATGTAGACTGCTCGTGGCACTGAAGTACGAGCAACATAGCAGTTTCCAATTTTGCCAAATACATATGTTATTCTTCCAGTATATTTTTCCACTGAAATCACACGCATCACCCACACAGCAGAGTGGAGGATCCCAGCCTTCTCCTTGAGGGACCCTTTATGCCCCAGTGCAGAAGACAGTTGGGAATAGACTGCCATCTCTTTCTGGGCGCGCTTGAGTTCTCTCATCTGACTCCCAGCTGGCTAAGATTAGAATATTTCATCTTAAAAACATTAGAATGTAAATCTCCCAGTTTCTCATTTAATGGAAATGCAAACAAAGCCAAGCTCAATCACAGACTCTTGCTTACCAAAATCCCCTTTTCCTTGGGGATTATTGTCTGTCTCAGGCACGCAGGGTTGCTCCTCTCCTCCCTCACAATGCCTGTGAAGACAGATCTCCCTAACTCTTGGCCTCAGGCCAGACAGTTTGCATTAGAAGTGCACAACTCAAATAACTGGGGACAACCAATAAGGATTTTCTTATGTCAATATCAAGTTACATCTAGCAACACCACTACCTCCACGAACAGGCACAAGCTATCCCAGAGCCCTGTGCCTGCACAATGGAGGTAATATTTGTATTATTTTGTGGCTAAGGACATAGTCCTGGAGCTACCGCTACACTGTTGGGGCCACTATATCCCATTACAGCATTTTGACCCCCAACTCATCAGAAGTCTCTCCTCACCCTGTATTTTGCACTTCTACCTTCCTAATCACCCCTCCTCTCCACATTCCCAGTGTTTTATTCCCTCTGCCTCCTCTCACGCACCTCTCACCACTCTGGCTTCCTACCATACATTCCCACAGTATCACCTCTGCTTAGCCCCCTCTTCAAAAACCCTCCAGCCTCTCAACCTCCCACCATTTTCCTAACCCACAATCCTGACTTCCCAAGCTCGTATTTCCTTTGCCAGCCTTTCGGGTTAAGATTTGGCCCCATATTCAGGACCTTAAAAATAAATAAATAAATAATATCTGGTTCTCTGAAAGCATGACCTCGCTTTCTAGAAATGACATTTCTTTTATTCCTTGCATTACTGCTGTTCAAATTACACTAACTAGGATTTGTAACTTACTTTGACATCTTGAATACAATCAGCATCCACACTGCTTGGCACATATCCTTACTGACCTCAGCAGAGTGATCGTGAGAAAAGAGATGAAAGGGGTGCACTCATTTACAGCAGCTGCAGGTCACATGTGAAGTTGGAGCATCTTTTTGATGACTCTGCCTTGAAACGCAATTATGATCAGAAGCATGACTACATATGAACCACCTTCTTACTAGAAGATGATGCCTCCACACACGTCCATGGTCAGGTGTCCTGATTAAAAAATAAGGTTTTACTCACTTTCAGATCTCCTGTCTCTCTTCGAAAGAATCAGTGCAGCTAGAAAAAAAAGGGGTCTACGTTCAATTTTGGATGATGCATCAACAATGTTAACCAAGCCCCAGTTGCAGAATCTTTGCTAATGGCAATTACAAATGGAAAGAGAACACCAAAGTTGGTCAGCCGAAAAATCTATTTCTGTATACTATCAACTGCAAACTGAGTAACTGTGATCTGGGATTGCCATAACACAAAGCCATTGTCATAGGCACTATTCAAAGTAGAAACAAAATGTACACTCTGCTTAAGCTCCACTAGAAAGTCTATGTACACTGGTCAGATTCTCTGTGCAAAAAAGAGATCATGATATACAGTTATTCTGCACTGATATGAAGATGTAACTACACAAGCAACATAGAACCATCAAGTCATTCTCTAAGTTAACATGCAAATCAGATTCTCTGCTCCAAAAGAATAAGACAAAAAGCAAAGCAAACAATTTTCTATATCAGTTCAGACAAGAAAGTGAATTAAGGTGCCAATACTTTAAACACAGAAATTGAAATGAGTTCCGCTAATGGGAAAGTGAAATTTGGGACTTTATTAGCAAAAAAGACACATGGGATGGCTCAGCTAGGGAAAAAAAAAAATCTTTTGAGTCTGTGAGCCTTTGTGGAAAGTGCCATCAGAAAAGGGGATGTGAGAACACAAGAGAAAGGATATGAAGGGAGAGTTAAAGCTAGCCTGCAAGTACGCTTGAAGTGTGTGCATGGCGAAAAGAATTTTTTCCTGAAGACCTGCTACTCTGCACAAGATCTGGCATTCTAAGGCTCGGGCTGGCAAAGGAGAAAGACGAAGCACATGTTCAACTGAGTACTCTGAGTCAAAAAAAAAAAAAAAGATTCCATAAACAGGTAATATTTTCAGTCTGTTTCAGCTTGCAAATGAGGGCAGGGCTTTAACAGGCCAGAACCAACATGCAAAGAGAAAAATTCAGATTAACTTGTGTAAGCAGGTGCGATATCTCTGACTTCTTTCACCTATTTCTAGTAGAAAAGTCATACCACACTTTCAATACTTTCACAAGTCTAAAAGATTGAATGCAATCCTAGTTTTCAGGAGACATTTTGAGTTCAGCATTGGTTCTGCCCTGCATGCACCAGACAGATCTCATGCAAGTTACTTAACCTTACAGTACTTCATTTTCTCTATTTGTAAGGAGAGTGGGCTTGCTCTATTTACTTTATTCCAGGAGAAATTAAGAAAAGGTTTGTAACTTCTAATATTTTGGTATGAAGCCAAGGTGGTAAAAATGTTGAAAATGCCCTATTTTGGTATAACATTTTGCAATTAATATTTTATATTTGCTGAATGATTTTTTTTTTAAATAAGCATTTTTAATAATGGAAATAATGTGACAAATTCCATTCACTTTCCACTGCATACACAACACAAAGCTAAACTGGTCAGTCACGCTTTTCACTTTCCATTCTCTTTTAACAGTCTCACATTAAGATTTCATAATCTTGCAACTTTCCTTTCCTTGCTTAAAAAAAGTCAATCCATATAGCTGACGTACAAATGGCATATTGGATATACAAGTAACAGCAAATAGCAAGGAGCTGAAAATATCATTGTTGCAAACTCAAATCCTTCTGTCAAGTTAGCTCCCAGAAATAAATTTGATCCAAAGCTTCTGCATGCAATTATTAGTAGAAAAGATTTCAAAGTAACTTACAGAATCCTTAAGGAAGGAATTTCTGTTTCAGGCTTATTCAATAATTTTTTAAAATAAGTTCATGTTATTGTTTTTAGTCAAGGAAAGTAAGATCATACCATACAGTTCAAACAAATCACACCATATAATACACTTTGTTTTGGTGCAATTTAACAATTCCCAGGGCTTGTCTCCAAAAAACTTGGAAAAGCAGAGGCAAACATAACTTGCAGACATTTTAAGGCATTATCTAACTTTTTGATTAATACAATATCATTCTATTTTAACATGTTTTTTTCAGGTCCATAATGACTCAGAAGTAATGTACTCCTGTAGCTACAGACACTGGACTGAAAATAAACAGGATTTTGTTGTTTTAACTAAATTATTGACTATTTCAAGTTTAATGAACTAAATAATCGTGTTTCAGATTACTCACATGTTTGGAAATGAGCACAGTTGTACGTAACACATTGTGCCAGGCCGTTCATAAGCCAATTCCTTACCCTGGCTTTCAGAATTAACATTATATTTCTGGTTTACTTCACTGAGGTGGCAGATGAACTCAGTACATATCTTTTGCTGTGGCTGTCCTAGCGGTAACAGTACTAGTCATCTCGTCCACATCACTTTACCCAGCCCTAGGCAGCAAAGCTCATGCATCTCCTTAAAATAGCTGCAAAACGCACAAAGAAAAGGTGAAAACACACAGGCAAGTTTGTACATTCAGGTATGTGTATTTGGGTGTTTGCAGGTGTGTATGACTAGGAAAATAAGGAAAATCTGCTGTTCAAAGATTTATTTTTAATCAAATTCAGTCTTTTCCACTCCCTGCTCCCATCCTTTCCCTGGGGCAATCAAGTCAGTGGTTCACAGAGTTGAGGCAGTAGTATTTAAATTGGAGGTGCTCTGTAGTGTCCATGTTTGTCTTGCTCCCTCTGCTGAGAAGCACTGCTAAATCTGAAGTGTGACAAGTGGGCCAGGTTTAGGAGCTGGTCAGTCCTGGTTCCTCCTGACACTCTGGACACCAAGCTCTGGAATCCAAATGAAGACATCATTAATCAAACAATGCCCAAGTGACATTTCCAATTATGCTGAAGACCGGTGAGCTGAACAGGCTTTTGACCTTGCGGTGCTGTTATCCAGCTCCATTTGCTTTTTTTGTGCCTGTGCACACAACTCTACGCTGCAGAAAAAGGAAAATGTTTCCCTGTAGAGATAAGGAGCTAGAAATGCTCTGCTTCATGCTGCTCTGGGAGGAGGCAAGAAAACAGCATCCAGCATGTTCCAGGCTTTTTCTTTTGCTGAGGCAACAACAATTATCACACTCTTCAGAGAGACAGGATTGCAATTCCCATCAGTGCAATTCACACAGCTCAAGGGACTGCTAACAGGCTACTCTTACCAGGTGAGGATGATGAGAAGTCTTGTCTTTCAGTGAAGTCCGCAGATCCAAACTGCTGAGCCTGGGGTTACTGGAAGAGATGACATTTTCCCAGCCAACCAGGCAATGCTGTGAGAAGAGATGGGAATGCTGCATATGAATTCCTTCCCTTTTAGTCTATTGTGGCCTGGTCTTTCTAAATAAGAACTTCTCCACAGGGAGGCTTGGGAAGATACTTAATTTTTGAGTTTTATATGACTAAAAGGAGACAGAGAAGAAATCTCTTCCAATAAAGTGAAACTGCGCATCTGTACCCTCCTCTACCTTTCGCTGGCTAATTATTTCTTAACTGATCTTGTGAACCCAGGAACCTGACCTCTCTGAACTTATCTCAACTGACTCATCCATTTCCCCAACACTCAAACCAGGCTCCTTCCTACCTCTTCCCTGGAAATCTCTAGGGCAGACTAGGTCTGGTCAGTAATACTGCCTGCAGCATTGCCCACTGGCTGGAATACAGGAGCAATTCTATAGAAACAGTTTTAAACCCAAACTTGCCATGAACTGTTGATTTTGTCTGACCACTATACAATGTGGATATTTCACAGAAGTTTGTCATTTAGACTCTCTAACATCTGTGGAAAGAAACACGCACTCTTAGCTATAGATCTTCTGGTTGATGCCTAAAATAGGTCAGGTGAATCATGCCCCAGAAGTATACAGCTCCATATAGCACTTCCGTTTCCTCGGTGTAAAGCATTTGGAGCTTCTCTGTATAGAGAGGGTGATATACATTATAGCGGTTACACAAAGGGATGAATGTGGAAGCATGTACCAATGGCTTTTCTTGCTGTTTCAGTGACCCAGATCAGAATCCCCTCACAGACCAGGGACCCCCTCACAGCCCAACTTAGAAATTTTAGTGCAACCCCATGTCACCTGCCTGGGTGATCGAGTCCCAGATTCTCTTTCTCTCTTGTACTGTTACAATGACCAATCTAGATTTTACTACCAGTATAATGGTACAGCCAGATGACAGCAACTCACCGAGGGTAAAGCGAGGTTGTCGGCAGGTTCAAAGCTTTTCCTGCGATGGACTTTATATTTGTAGGCAGGCATAAGGGTAGACCTGGGAATGCTGACCCTGAAACCACAGAAGGGAAATAATTGCTTACACCTTCCACAAGGTAGCAGGAATCTCCATTCCTTCCCCACTCAAAACCCAAAGGTCTAATCCCAAAGTGAACCAAGTGAAACCATTTCAGATTAGGGCCTCAGGACACTTAACAGGTACACTTCAGGTTCTGGACTGAATTCAGATCAAATATGCATTTGTCACTGACTTCAACACTGTTTCTACTTACAGAAAAGATCCATAGTATTCTTGGTGATTTTTAAGCCAGAGATCTCTCCGCCATGAGAACAGCAGCCTTCTAAGGAGCTATTTTGAAGCTGTCTTCTTCTTCACATAATCAGCTTTTTCTTCCCTATTGTCTCCTTGAGTTCAGCATATTACAAAGTAATAATTCTCATCTACCTGATGTAGGCTGGCTCTTCCCGAGTCTCTGGGGGCCAGTAGGTTCGTGGGATCTTGCACATGGGGCAGGCAGATTCTGAATCCACAGGGACAGTGAAGAGGCGCTGGTTTAACCGATAACAGTAAACACCTGCCACAGATCAGAGAATCATCACTGTATTTCTAGTTTGTCAGTAGGTTCCTCAAGCCAGGCAACAAAGCTATCTTTTACCACAATGCCACACATGCGTTCTACAGAGACAGAGCTGCTTTTCCAAAAATATCTTTTACATTTCCTGTCCCCAGATAAGTTCCTAAAAAGCAAAAACAAAACTCAACGTCCTCAACTTAAAAGAGAACTTAGCCAATTACAAGAAACTCTGACAAAATAACAAGGACTCTGATTGAGAGAGGATCCCTAGAAGACTCAAGTCTCTTTGGAGTAGGAAGCTGAGTCTGGAGCAGAAGTAGCTGCTAAAAATAAAACAGTCTTTTCTGACTTATGTGGTATGGGGCTCTCCCAAAAAGACAGCAAAAGACTGTCCAGTGGTTTGTTCACCAAAACTGGATTAGGAAGAAGTCTGATTTTACATTTATGAGAAATCTGATCTTACACTTATGGGAACTGGTTATCAAATCTGGTTCCTGCTCAGGAAATACAGAATCCAGAGCCTTGGGCCTAAAGAAACAAACAAACAAAACTGTCAGTGACTGGGAGGGGCAGGCCCTCTGAACAAACCCCACCTTTTCCTAGCACAAACTTCTGACTGGGAGGTAAAGGCCTATAGAGCCACCCTTGCAGTTTCCCACTCCAGCCAGACTATACTTCTCATTCTCTAGAGGGATCTGCTTCAGCACTTCCTCCCAAACCCACTTACTCCAGGTGGGGCTCATGGACACATGCTTCTTTGTTGGCCTGTCGAAATGCTTTCAGCTCAGCAAAGTATTGATCAGATTTTTCTGCTACTGAGGAGTTTGTATCTAGGAGTCCTGAGAACAGCAAGAAGAGAAATGTTCAAGGCTGTATTGCACCTGGGCAAGCACCAAAGCAAGTGTCATGCAAAACGGTCAGGACAGTCAAAGGTCTGGAGTACCAACAAGGGGATATTGAGGAGAACATATCATCGTGTCAAGCCAGAGATTTCACTGCGTGGTTTGGGTCCCTTATTGCATCTGTTCATCTCAATAACTTGGTATTCCCTCTAACCACACTCTGCTTTGCCATTTGTGCCTGGATTCCCATGCCAGCCTCACCTAACTATTCCAGGGAAGCATGGATCACTCACCTCTGAGCTGGCTGGGGAATGGTTTCTGAAGCAACTGCAGCTCCTCTGCTGAGACCTGTTATGTGGTCTTAATGACGCTGGTGACTACTGTATGGGACACATCTGCTTTTTGTGCCCCAGTCCCAAAATATTTAGCACCAGTTCCAGGCCTATAGGTCTGTCACACTCAGACTTAGAGGGGAGGTAAACTGTGTTTTAACTCTTCAGATTACCACATCATGCTGAAAGCTTTGCTTCAGGTTTAGGACTCACCTGCTATCCAGTCATAGCCCAGGAAAGGACGTGCAGACCAGCTATTCGCAGGGATGGTGTATTCTTCAGGCTCAGATTGAAAAGTCACATGACCAGCTTCCTTCTGTGAAAACAAACAAAAACCAAAAAGACCCAATTCATAAAGACTTCCTGTACATCTAGCAGGACACTCTAAAGTACAGCTTTGGAGGTAGCTGGCAGCTGATTAAATAGGACAGCTGTGGCCTAGTTTGAGACTGGATTCTATCTACACCCCTACCAGTAATCTGCTCACCAGCCCTTTGACTTCTCAAGCTATAAAACAGAAAGAGGAGGCAAGTGACTTGCCCAAGGTTAGGCAGAAAGTCTATGTCAGGGTTTTCCACAGAATGCCAAGTTCCCTGCAACACACACCCCAAAGAGCAGGCCACCCAAGCTGCCTGGGAGGCCAATCATGGCAACAGCCTACCCTCCAGGCTTAAGGAAACAAGCTATGCAGCAGCAGTAGTTCATCAGGCTGTTCTCCCTGATCATATGCAAATGGCAAGAAGTCTTACAGGGAGATGGTATGGTTTTTTGGCCTTTGATTCAACAGCTAAAGAAAGTAGGGACTGAATGAGCTGCTGACAGCCTTTGGCTGCCAAAACTGGGGACAGTTCTGACCCTGACTTCCAATTTACAGAGCAGAACAAGGTAAGCAGTGTTTTCCTGGCCTTTCCCCCTGTCTCCCTACTAACTTGTAAAATGAATATGGCACTGGTTTCAGCATTTACCTTCAACTCTTTGGATTGAGATGTCAGCAGGATTGATTTAGGGGTTATGGGCTCTTTAATGAGTACAAGCTTGCTGGTCTCTTCATTTTGTATTTTGCTCAGTGATGGGTCCCGATGAGCTGTAAGCTGGTCTGTCTCTTGAAGACTGTGTAGGAGAATGGACTGTTTTCTGTTCTCTCTGTGCCCCAGAAGGAAGGATTCTTTCTCTGGACTTTTTGAGACATGGTCATCCCTATCCACTCTGGATGTTTCTCTGCCATATGTAATGATTGTGGACACTGGCAAAACATTTTGCTCTTTCCCAGGGAAGCTGGAATCCAAACCTACTTCTTTCTGCATCTTTGCTTGCTGTTGCTTTTCCCCTCTGCCATTCCTGCTGAGCATCACATGTCCAAGTGATGAGCAGAGGGCTGCCCTGGCTGCATGAGCTCTGGGTTCCACAGAAACCAACACTGCAGGATCAGCTGCAGCCTTCACAGCACCAACTTGATTTTCCTTCTGTAAGGACAGAGACTCTCATATCTCAGGACACTGTTCAGATTATAAACACTTTTCATTAGGACATTTCACTTAAGAGAAGCTCAGCCTCTCACTCTAGTCTGCTTACCCCTCTAAGTTCCTGTAAAAGGCGGCGGGGGGTGGGGGGGGACAGGGGGGATTCACATACTGTTCACAAGACTTAATTGTTAAACATTGTTTGGAGAACATACAAAAGGGATCCACTGAGAACTATATGCAGCTTCTCTCCTAAGTGAAGAAGCTGCTAAACTCTCAGCGTTTGTTCTGAGAAGCAATAAAGGATTATGTTCCAGAATGCTTCTTCCTCGCTTAGACAGAGAAACCTTAACTTAGAGAAACCTTCTTAGGTAGGAAGTGATCTCTGAAGCCTTTGCAAGGAGAACGTATTTGAGGATAAGTATTAATAGAAACTCTAGCTACTTTTCTGATTCCATACTCTACATTCTGCCAGTTGCTCCATGTGTATACATCTCCTTTACCAACCAACTCCATAGGCAGAGCTGCTGCCTGCCATTTTAAACCCATCTGCTTCCCAGCACTTCTAGCGCAGACCCAACACATACCCCTCTCTTGGGCACAGGGACAGATATTTCGGTAGGTTTTTTTTTATGAAGAGATGCTGGAAAGAGTGGCTTGCTGGGAAGTCTTTTTCTGATCTCTTCCTGCTTTATTTTGAGTCTTTCTAGAAGGTCCTGGTTGGCCTGCCGCAGCTTCTTCAGGTGCTCTAACTCCATCCTATGGATACCTTTTCCTGTAAAGCCAGAGAAAGAGCGAACTGCATGAACGGGAGCATTAGCAAAGAAGCAGATTCAGGAGAAGCCAGATAATTACACTTTCAGAGGACTCTTCATAAGAGCCACTTATAGGTGTTGGAGTGCTGGGAGCTAACATTGCTCCTGAGAAATCAGCCAATCTCAAAACTCTTCAAGGTCTCTAAGAACTAGCATCATCGCATATTTCTCTTCCCTCAGATGTGCTGTCAAATATTTTGGGCCCAGAATCTGGTGGCTGACTGAACGGAGATGATAAACTTTTACAGAGGAAACAGTATACACGAAAAACAGTTATGCCACAAAGCCAGATGAGAGACACCTGATTCAGAGACTGATATTTAGAGAGAATAATCATATATAATTCTGTTTTACTATTCTTTTTAAGCATCAAAGTTCATATTGTGATAACACTGAGAAGTTTATACATTCAAAATATGAACAATGAATATTAATTCATTATATCCAGAAGTACTTAGTCAAAACTACCCTCCACATTCCCCAGGCAGGAAGACTCCAAAAGGCTCAGTGATGACTCAGTCTGGGCTAGGGTTCAGGCAGTTCCCATACATTAATCACTAAAAGTTGATGTCCTTTTACTAGGAGAGGAGAGGAGGTAGTTAAAGAGAAGCTTGTTTGGGAAGAAAAGCTGTCATGCTGTTCAACATAGACACAACGTTATAAGCTCCTTTAAGTTTGCAGAAAGTGTTTTACTAAAGAAAAATAAGAAACAACCTTTGGCTAAAGTGATCGATGATGTTCTCTAGGAAAACTAGATGCACACTTCTCTAGGAACTGGTTCTAAAGGATTCCTAAACCCTTCTCCAAAGGGCATCTGATTTGTTTTTGCATCTGATACCATAGCAACTGGATGCGATGACTCAAATCCACATGCTGTACAAAAGTACTGGAAGGAATGAGGAGCAGTGCTAACAAACAAAACAACACAACATTTAAAAGAAGTGAGCAGTGCACTACTGGACATAAAAAAAATATCAGTCTTGAGGCACTACATTTCTTTGAGACTGAGCAAAAACAGAGGTTCTCACTGCGTTTGCAGGACAAAGCTAACAGCATTCTCTCATCATTGCTCATCAGAAAGCAAATATTCTGAAAATAACATTAGTCAAGGGACTTTTTGGAAGGGTTTTACCAGATGAGGGCCACTCTCAGCATAATCTACAAGAAGCTGTTAATCCTTCATCCTCCACCCCAAGCGCTCCCTACCACATCAAGCTTATGAAACTGCTTTAGAATCCTTTTCGAAAAGTTTAGATTCTCTCAGCTAAAAAAAAAAAAAAAACAACAGTCGCCTCGGGAACTAAGTAACTAAGTAGAAGCAGGAAAGATTTCCAACACCCAAGTAGTGCACGGCAGAGAGGTACCTGCGCATTCCTTATAAAATTGCCCTTCCCTCTTTAAGAGGCGAGTTTCCCAGCCCGCAGAGATCTGGTAAATCCTCCCCGCCGGCCAGGCTACCGCTCGGGGAGTCCGCAGGGCTCCGCAGCGCAGAAGCCGCTCGCGGACCGCGGGGCTAAAACCCCTGCCGCGCTCCCCCTCCTCCCTACTTCAAGCCCACCTTTGCCGCGCTCCGCCTCTCGGAAGCCGCCCGGGCCGCAGGCGACCCGGGGGGATCCCCGGACGGCTGCGGCCGCGGCGCCGGGACTTCCCAGGGGAGCCCCGCGCTCAGCCGCCGCAGCCGCCCCGGCCCCGCGCGGCCCCGGCCCCGGCCCGGCACCGCCTCCGCCGCGCGCAGGCGCCGCCGCCCCGGGAGCCGCCGCCGCCGCCCCGCCCCTTCCGAGGGAAAACTCCCCAACTTAAAGAGGAATCTCGCAAGCTTTCCAGCAGGTAACGCAGCATCGCTGCTCTCCTCGCTAAGCCTGTCACAACGACACCGCAGTTTTAAGACCGCTACTATCAAACAAGCAACTCAGCACGACACAGTAGCAGGGCATCGTGTATTATACTTACACTTGAAGCCTTTACATGAAGGCATGCAGAACAGAGCAGGAGAAATCATTTTCCCAATTCATTTTTATTTTGGTTTCCAATGTTTACAGCATTGATACAGCAACAATTCATGCAAATTTATCACCTTAAATACAGCAGAGAGAAAACTCACCGGTAAGAGTATTTTGAAGAGCTCCATCAACATAACAAGAAAAATAAGTAGCAGCAATAAGATAAAGTGCATTTAGCTGGCCTTCTTTAATAAGAGCTTGGGGGAGCTTGCTCTTGGAATTACCTGCTCTAAGGATTATTTTATCAGTCCTTACAGAAAGCAGAAAATAAAAACCTCCTTGCTGATAGTGTCCATTCCTCCACCAATCTGAATTAAAGAAGTACAGCCATCTTCTTTGAGAGGAATCCAACTCATAGTCAATTCTGTTAAACTCTGATTCTCAATCACTTGGCTTCTAGTGACAGGGGTTACACACATACTTAAACAAATACTTCCCCGCCCATGCTAGCAGTTTTACTTCTTAAAAAATTCAAGTGGTTCTTTCCCCCATTCTGTAGGTTATGTTTCAATGTTACAGCAAGAAAGCCTACCTCACCAAAATCTGAACAGTATCAGAAACGCATGCAACAGCAAGACGCCAGATTCTAAGAACCCGCCAATCTCTTTCCCTTTACAGAACAAACACCAGCTTTGAAGATCACATCACTTATCAGATTTCCCCTTAAGGCCTGTTAGAGATGCTAGCAGCACACATCTTCAAAAGTCTGGTCAGCACTTCAGGTAGTCTAGAGCTGCTGAGTAGCACATCATCACCTTCCTCTACCTGGAATCGGCAAATTGCCTGTTGTGTCAGGGATGTGCTTAATGTTTTAACTCAACTGCATGGTACATAGCTTATTATAGATGCTGAAGGGATAGCTTGGGAAACTCAAGATCTGAATTTATTCCCATAATACCCACAGCAGAATAATAGTGGGTAATTCCACTTATTCTGGTATACTTCATGACAAACCTACAGAATACATTTCCAGAGGCAAGGACTCAAGTTTCTTTCCTACCCATTCGCAGATCTCACATTCAAGCCATACACCCAAGCCCTGGTGACTGCCTGAGGAGACTGATCACAGCCAATGAAGAGCCCTCAGGTGAAAATGGCTATTTAATTTGGGTTGGATTCAAAGCTGTCCACTGGAAGTGAAAAATTTGTTCCCCTAACACCAATTTATGAAGCACTTAATCTCTTTGTGGAATCCACTCCTTCTGTCTACTCTAGTACTCAGTTGTTTGCTTCCTATATTCCAGGGACATAACAAAAGTCTCAACCTACCAGCTCCTAACTGATTCAAGATGCTTCAAATCTTACTGCAAAGGTTAAAATAGCTTCAAGTATTTACTGACACTTCACTGTTTTTTCCTTCCTCAAGTATCAGGCAGCTGCTTCTTTCAGGAACTTCATACGAAGCAGTGGATTTGTCACAGGCAAGTATACTTGCATCCAAGCATGAATGAGAAATCCTAAGGCCAGTTGATACCATTTTGAAGTAAAAAGTCTCATTGTCAATATGACAAAAAAAACCCCACAAACACCTTTCTGTAGTTCTAAACTCACAGCTGGGACCTGCTCACAGACAACCCATATTTTCTAATATGTTTGATGCTGGACAGATTTAGGTTGGTATTAACCCCAGAACTGTAGGGTCCGATTCTGGATTCCTTAGAAACACTGGGGGGGGGGGGGGAACACGACAGAAAGGTCATGCGGTACAATACTAATCTACCAAGTGGAAAATAAATTTTGCAACAACGGAACCTGATCCTAGTGCTACTGAAATCAGTGGGAATTTCTTCTCTGTCAATTACAACAGGAAGAGCCTCAAGTCCTTACAATTCCTAAATCTTAGACTCAAAATTAAGAATTGCATCAGAGAAAACTCAAAGTTCAATTTGATCTGTTTGCCAATAGAGAGCATTAAAAAAAAAAAAAAGTTGCCTTCACCCAATCTTGTCCAGGCATGAAATAGCAAGGACAGGTCTCTCCAACACTAAAAGAGCTGCACTTGTCAGCTCATCCTTGTACTCTTGTTTTAACAAAAAGGAAAATACATTAAATCATATTACTGCATGGACTGTACCATCCCATGGAAACTCTACACGAAGCAAAATCTCTTACAGCTTGTAATCCACATGCCGTCCTTGTGGCCAAGTAGTTGTAATGGAATTCCGAAGTCCTGCTTCCAGAAACACAGCTGTGCATTTCCAAAAAAACACATTCATCAACTTATCTCATAATGCAGTTATTTACATTCTGTCAACTGGCTTTCCTTTTGAGTCCTGTTTTTCTTCCTCAACAAGCTGCCAAATTATCAAGACATCAAAATCAATACTAGCTCCTTCACAGGAGCTAGTTTTGTCTTTGCAAACTATTTGTCTATGATGTGAAATGGGCCAGGCTGCTTTGCTGAACTGAAGAGCTCTGAAGAAGAAATCAACCCCAAAGACAGTAAATTTACTAAAGCAAAATCTTAATCTCTCTCACTCTGTGAGATAACTGGTTTTGTTCCTAGGTTTGAACATGCTGACAGCAATAAACTTTTCTATGAAGAGATAAGGCCCAGTTGTTCTTTGTCATGTTTCGTAGTAACTGAAGGTTAACCTAGGAGATACACTATCACGGGCTGTAAAAGTACTGTGAAACCATCTTTATGCCTGTGTGCCATGAGAAATCTGTGTTTAGACAAATAGCTGCTTATCACACATACATGAACTTGGGGCTTTGAACGCAAAAGTTCTATCTGCATGTAGTAAAATGAATCCATACCGAAAGATGCGTTAGAATGACTTAACCTGATACACGTTTGCTTTTTTAAATTGACTGTTACTGAATTTCATTTTGCTTTAAAAAGCCCCCTGTTAACGTATGAGGCAGACATTCCTTCTGAAGTAGCCCAGCCTCCCAAGCAGGAAAAATACGTTACAAACAGCTAGTGTTTAGAGGTGGGACACAAAACAGGGAAGCAGAATCCTATTGTTCACACAGTGACTGGAAACGTAGCAATTGGCTTTTGCTCGTCCCTTTAGGGATTCCATCACCCACCATGTTCTCTGCAGTAGTTAAGAGAGCATTGAAGGGAAACTTGATTTTCTTTTCTTCCCACACTATCTGCTTTGCTGCAGGTATTGATGTGTGAACATGTTGAGTTCGCTGTCCAGCCAGCCTGCCTTATTCCTGCAAAGACAAAAGTAGTCTCCATTAGATGAATAAAATAGCTCTTTTCAAGCCAATCTAAAAGCAGCATGATTAAGACTAGTCAATAGCAAGGCACGGAGGAGCACCACGGAGGTCTATTCCAAACTGATGCTTTCCTTCAGCTTATAAGAGTAGAGCTTATAAGAGTAGAGGACTTGACTTTTGGGGGAAGTAGAGAGGAACTGTAATTCTGAACAGATCAAAAGCGAGAAGGAAAAGATGTTTTACAAGTCAGAAGGTAAGTGAGGCTTGACAGTGCAGGGGCTTAGCATCTTTCCTTCTTCTAGCAAAAGAAAAAAAGAACAGAAGAGTCCACTGCTCACCAATCCCTCAAGAATATCTTTTCTCCCCCAACATCCAAGAGACTTTTTTGTCCATTACAGAGACTACAGGATATTGTTATAGTATCTCAGTGAGGTATTGCAATAGATGGCAACAAATTATTTTTCATGTAATAGTGTAAGGGAATGCTATCTGGCAGAGAAAGAGGTTTGATGTCTTCACATCAGAAACTATGGTGGAAGAAGGACTGCACTCAAAGACACATCATAATCTGAACAACTTGAGGCAATCTCTAAATCACAGGAAAAACTATTATATGCAGATGTTTGTGTATATGTGATAAGAAAATCTAACCTGAGCAATTTTGCTTTGCTCTGCAGTGAATCCAAAATTTCAATTTTTTTATTCATGGCAGAAATTTCCTGCTCAAGATTCTCCCGTGTGACATCCACTTGCTGACACAAATGGGCAAATGTTCCAGCAAGTTCTCTACAAAACAGGGAGGAGAAGAATAGTTGGAGATGATGAAAGGTAATATCAAGCACCAAAATCACAAAATAAATCCTTTTGATGTGCAGTGATGATACTGACTCTGGAAAGCTCACAATGAAAACATCTTTCCATTTCTGCATGAGAATGTTTTGGGAGACAGAGCAACTTGATTGAAAGATTCAAGTATATCAAATCAAGGCTAATGCTAAAAAGCATCCAAACATTGGTGATCGCCAAAAATCAGGTGATTCACCAAACATAATATTGTTTTTAAACACATGTATCATTACATATTTTTAAATCTGGAGTTCAATATACAAACTTGTCTTGTTTTTGCAAGGAATATTATCTTAAAAACCCAACAGAAATTAGAAGAGATTTTAGCTGAATGTAGGCAACTTACTGTTGGACTTGGTGACTGCAATTGGAACCTGTATAACTGACGATAAGCTGCAGCTTCTCACCGGCATACTCTACAAACTGACGTTTGAAAGCTCTCTCCTTTGCTTTTGTGGTCCAAGTGAGACGTTCATATACGTAAAGGAGCCCATAAAGGCCAAAAGAAAGAGCAATCAGTCTCCAACCCACAGCCTTCCAGACCTAAAATCAGCACAGGAAACAAAGAAAGAAAAAGACATGATCATCATTCAGGAACAATGCTAACTCTTTACAACGGTGCACAGAGCACTGCACTTATTTTAGGCACGTGAAAATGAGCCAGAAACCTACAAAAGATAGATTGCAAGTGATTTCATTGGTCAAACAGCCTGCAAGTGATGTCTAGTCTACAAAATAAAAATGCCTAACCTAAACTTTGGGATGCTCTATGGCTTAACTTTTCCAGGACATTTAAACTACACCTACAAGTGCAGAAGCACATTCTCCTGTTCACAGAATCTCTGTTTCTGAGGTAAAAGGCATTTTTAGGCAGCCATCTCCTCTTTGAGAAATCATCCGTCCCTAGATACTCTGATGCTAGAACACTATGCAGATATGGAACTGGCACTGGAGAGGTTGTATTCTTCCTGGAACAGACACTAGGATTACCAAGTAACTTAAGTTACATCTACTGCTCTTCTCTATTTTTGGGAGATTTAGGATTCAAAACATTTATTTATTTTTTCCAGAAGACAGAAAAGCAGGAAGTTCTGAGCTTCTCTGAGAAAATTTAGGCATAGTGTCTAAAATTAAGCACTCTCTTCCCCTTCCAGGAATGAAGATGCACACAATCAGAGGCTGCTGGCAGAAATTTCAGCTTTGACCTCTGTTCTGACTCCTCTGTCAATAGGAAAAGAAAAATACTCGTTTTTCTTTTATTCTCACAGAAGTATCAGAGACAACCTCATGTGTTTTTTTTAACATGCTTTGAAGGTTTTCCTTTTATCTTCACAACTCTGGCTCCAACCCTAACTAGTAGGTAAAATAAGCTCAATATTTATACACAAATGGAAGATCAAAAGAGAAAGTATTTTGCTCTCTGTGAATCACAGACACCTACAGAAATCAGCAAGGTAGGTACTTTTCAAGTCAGTGCTCCAACATTATTTATATAAATGCTTCTCAGATTGTCAACCCACCACGCCACCAACCACGAGGATCCCCATGGAAGTTCGGGAAGTTAATGAGGCCAGTCCAGTCACCATAGACACCATGAGCTCTTCCTGGGTCATAGAACCCTGAGGCAAAGGAGGCAGACTGGGATTTGCTGGTGTTAAAGGGCGTTGAATCTAATTAGAAAAGCAAGACAAAAAAAAAAAGTACAGGAAAAAAACAGGATACAAGACACAGCCCTTCCCACCAACAAAGCATCACCAGCCACTGGAATCAGTGAGTATTAGACCTTCCATTGACCATGCAATAAGGTATCTTACCTGGTCATTATAGCCCATCAAGGCCCGACGACCATTCTTTGGTCCCAAAAACCTATTCACCAGCATCGTCCATCCAAGAGAGAAATGAAATTCTATGTCCTCTTGGAAGTCAGCACAAAGCTTGTCGCAGTTCAGATCATAGCTGAGAGTGAAGCACTGTCGGGGAATTAACATATCTATCTGGCCCCGCAAAGAGACTGGGAGAAGGGGTTTTAAACCATCTGCATAGATAGAAAATAAACACAATTCAAAAAGGGCTATTGGTTTCACTAGAACTAACTGGACTTTCATTCTGTAATCAGGGTGGTTACTGACCGACCTATCCTTTACAATAATTGTTGTTAGTATCTTAAAGTTCCTAAAGCCGAACATGTTGCAAAGCGAGAGACATCTCACAGAAATTATTCTTCAGTGCTTATATCTCTACATCAGCTCAGAAGGAAATTCTTCTATGGACCCTCCCAAAACACTCAGGTATCTGGCAAAATTTATAGTTCAGCAACATCTTGGAAAACAAGATCTGAGGATCAGTTCTAAAAGGCATTTAGGCTCCATACTCCTGTTAAAGGCAACATGCAGACAGGCATCTAGTCATGAGTCATCCATGCTTCATTAAGATCCCGGTCTGTGAATCTGAATCTTCCAAAGGCACAATTCCTCTCATCCTCATGAAGGATTAAGCTGAATGATTACATTTATTAGCAAATCAGGGCACAAGTTCAGGCACAGAGTAGAAAAAGCATGAATAACTAGTCCTCTAACCTAAAGCATTACTAATAAAGATGGAAGTTCAGCAGTTGCCAGCTGCACATCAGCCAGCAGAGTAGAGAGAAACACGGAATATCCACCTAGTTGTTTTGCATTACAGTAAAGGAAAGAGAAAGAGAAACACTGTCTGCTGAACTGACCTATCATTTCTTGCTGCATTGTCTGCAGGGAAGCTGTGATAGCATTGGAGCAGCGCTCGGACATGTTACGGCCCAGACCTTCCTCAATGTGTTTATGCAGCTCCTGACAGAAACAAAAAAGGGTTACTGGACATACTGGTTACAAACATACTGGTTACAAACATAGGTAAGATACAACTCACAGGTTCTAGCCAGTTGGAAAAAAACAAACAAACAAACAAAAAAAAAAAACCCCACCCAACCTCTCAAAACAGGAACATACATTCAACTGCCCACAGCTCTAACATTAGTTTTATCTATTTTTCCTTTCTTCAGTGAAAGAGAAGAAAAAACAAATCAAGACATCTCACATGAACTCTATATTCTAGGAAAATTTCTGTTGAATTTATACAATGCAATACATGTATAATGTATCAGTTTTTCACTGAGGTTAATCTAAAAAAGAATCCATTTCCTTCCTTTTTTGGAAGTCACTTGTTACAAGAATTATCCCAATGCAAGACAAATATGAAAACCTTGGTTCATACCCTAATTGGCAGAATGTTAAGTACCTCAAAGAGCTGGCATAATTACTGACTCAGACCAGAAAAATCCTGCTTGGATGGCTTATGCAACCTGTCAAAAGCAAACATCACTTACATTCTTGTAAACTTTAAGAACTACTTGAGATGGATGGAAATCTGCTTGGTATTCATCTACCAACACTGAAAGCCGTCTAATTTCTTCAGCCATTGCATTTGATACCTGGAGAAACAGCCACGCAGGACAGAGTTACTAAACATTCTGCTCCAAGGAGAGATGGAAAACCACCACTGGAACCACACATTTAATAAGCACTAACGATCAGTAAGCACTATGATTTTGCAGAGGCACTTGGGCCTTTGTGGGTCAACCGCAAAATGCAATATCGGTGGCGTGCAAACCAAGAATGTTGTATCGGTCATGGCTCAGAAATATACAGACCTATGTTCTATATAACAATGCAGACAAAAAAAAAAGGGATTAAAATAAAGTCTGCAAAAGACAAACAAGCCATTTCTGTATACTTATAATACAGTTAAGACAGCATGTTGTTATTGACAATAACAATATTTGCATTATTTTAGTCAAAAATAAAAAGGAAGAATATTTGAAAGGTTTTAGCATTTTAGGAAGCATTTAAGACTGAAGTGTAGTAGCAATAATGCTTTACACATGAATCAAGATCTCATTGTTTATTCAAAGCATCTTAAACGAGCATCTCAAATTTCCTCCCAAATATTCTACTCATCTGTTTTATTACCTCAAAGAAAGAAAGAAAAATTTTTTTTCTGAAAACATTCCTTCACTACATCTCTAAAACTTCAAATCTTTGTTGGTACTTAGTGTTTCTCCCACCATGTTGGTGACTGTTTCAGACAATCTCTTCTCTCTTTTTTAAGCAGCGACTTTTCCTTACCTGTCTCTCCACTTCTTCTGTGATCTGTTTTATCTTCCGCTTGTAGTCTTGAGTAAGGAGCTCCAGCTGTTTATCAATAAAACCTAAACGTTCCTGTCGTTCCTCTCGCATTTCCAGACAGTAAACTCTGATGAAAAGAAGTGCTCATCAAAAAGCCAGATCAACACATCTCTGATCTATGAATACTTTTGGAATTCCAGAGACGAGATTTTCCAGCCCAAGAGCAAAAGCGGCAACATCTGAAATGTGTTACATATGCATAGCATACAGAACAAAAAGGAGGATCCCCTCTAATACTCTCAGTCTACTAGCGGCAAAACTACAGGTACATGTCCCTACCACTTCTAAACACTCTATATTCTGCTTTGCATTTTACATTCAGAGAGGTTCACATTCCCTTGGATTGCTCCCAGAATGCAAGCTTCAGTCATGCAAGCACCAAGCATCAGCATCTCCTCACCGCTGTTCCTGGGCGGCAACGTGCACAGAATCCATGATAAGACGAACATCTTCGGCAATCTGTTTTGCTCTCACTGTATGCTGCTCAAATTTTGTTTTTACTGCAGACTGAGAGATACATTCCTGTATACAAGAGGCAGTCAAGGTTAGCATCAGTCAGAAGCATACTAACCCAATTTCTTTCCTGTATCATTTATTTTCAAGATGTGGTTCACTCCATGTTTACTCTAGTCCCCAGCCATTCAGGAATAAAAAAAACTTAAAAGAAAGTGTAGTACACATAACGCTCACCTCAAATCTTCTCTCAAAGTTCTGGAACTCAAACATTCTCACTTGAAATCCATCTGCCAATGCTCCACCTAAGAGAAGGAAAGTACAAAACAACCACTTAATTTTCACAAAAGCAATCAAATATTGGACACCAGGAAATACTCCTGCTTTACTTTGAAGTCAATGCGGTAGAGCTGCTGCTAAGTTACCTCGTTTGTTTTTGGCTGCTCTCCTAATACTCTGACCCCCTCCAGTTTTATCCATTTGGTGGACAAGATATTCTCTATTTTCCTCCCTTAAAAAAAAGGGATGGAAATTTCTGTTAGCTTTCCTCACCTCCTTCTGGCATCCCTTGAGCCCTCTGAATCCTGGCATTCAGCACTTCTTTTGCTGACACAAAGAAAATTCGATCCCCTGCCTGGGCTCGATCCACCACACCCAGCTCATCTACCAGGAAACTGGTACACCGCTCCATGTGCTGCCGACGCACCTGAAGAATAAACCCCGCATGCAGTTAAATCCACTTTGGACTCCACATCCTAACAGTTAGATCAGGCAATCAGATGCCCTCTGCTGGTCTAAGCTACCAGTCAAAGAATAAGAAAAATTTCCTTGCTGTTTTATAGAATCTTCCAGAGGTTATCCAAGTGATGTAACCTCAAGAGACCCATGTGAAGCTCTTAGCTTCCAGCTCAGAAATGTTAAGAGTCCCGTTCTGACCATTAGTCTACACACTACAGTAGTTAAACTGTGAATTGATCACATCTAACACCTTGTGACTCTACCCACAAAGAGAAGAGTCAAAATGGATTCTGCAATGTTCATGCAAAGAGAAGGAATTTAAACACACCACAAACCTCTTCCATGTATTCTGGTTCAGAAGCAGATGCATCCCAGCGGTTATTTAAGATAAATATATTTGGTCGAGACAAACGTTCATTCACCTTGTGGAAGAATTGTTTCTCCTAAGCAAGATGGAACAAAACCTCTTAGATTAACATGTCAAAATGTTTAAACTTGTAGCCAAATTAACTGAACATTAACAAGGGGACTCGAACGTACAGTTTGCATCAACGTAGATTCAGAATTTGCCACCAGTACAAATACATCAGCATCTAGA